>NC_141890.1:40939740-41248183 GCF_030686135.1 Camelina sativa
CATTTTGAGGAGAGAATTTTGTCCAACCTTACTTTATTTTAGAATTAAAAGTAAAATTCTCCAAATTTTAGTGTGAATTAGAAATAGAAGTCTCCAGAGAAAAAAACAGAAATTTATACTTTGAAGATGAAAATAAAATGAGAATTTGTTATAAATATCTTTTTTGAGATACCTTTTAAAGAATGCCTTTTTTTTGAACATTTTCATTTTTACATTTTTTTACACAATTATAATATGTTAAATTAATTTTTATAATTGTTTTTTAGATTTGGTTTCTCTATTTTACATTTAGGGTATAGTTTTTACTTTTTAGAGGATAGGGTTTAGTATATTGGGTTTAGAGTTTAGAATTTTGTTATTTTATATATTAAAAGAGGTATTTTTGAAAATAGATACAATGAAATAGTATTTTTGAAAAATGACATAGAAAAATGGTATTTTGAAAATCTCCCAAATTAAAATAGGTTAGAATATTTTTAATTCTAAACTTTGTTTTAGGTAAAAAATATAGAAATGAGTTACAGATGATCTTACATTTATGCGAAAACTAACTAATGATGAATTGTTTATTGTTTTTGATAAAATATGGAAATGATCATCACATCAATTCTAATTGTTGTGCAAAAAAATAATTAATTGACATAAAATTAATCCATCAAATGATTCGGAACTGAGTTCCAAATTTTTCTAAAGTGAAATTTATAAACATAAATATCCAGGCCCGGCTCAAAACAAAATTAGACCCAGTGCCAAAATCAATAAAAAACAATTTTGTGGTATATATTTTCGAAACTCAGAAATTTTGGACCCTAAAATGCTTAGTAAAATTGTTGAAAAATGATGGGACCCTGTGCATATGCACCGTCAGCACACCCTTAGAGCCGGGGCTGTAAATATCCTACTGCAAACATCACAAAGGCGAATCGAAATATTGTTTTTAGAGATATTTTATTTAAATACATATTGCAAAACAATTAAAATATATGAAACGCTAACTTTTATTGAATTATTGTATTTCAAAAGCTAAAATCAAAATTTCCCTATGATTACTTTTGGATTGATATATGAACAAAACATTTTGCTGGATTTTTGAATAATATTTTAGAGATACATGATTCTAAGCTGCTAACTAACATGCAAATTTTTTTGATGCATGGTTAAATATTGTAAGAAAAATGTCTTAATAATGAAAACTGAAAAGTAAAAAAAGCTAAATTAAAGGTAAAGGTTTGGTATGAGTTAACCTATTACTAAACCCAGCTTAGATTTAAAAATGATGTAATCCAACTAAAATATGAAAAATATGAAGTCAATCTTAAGTCTTAACTAACTTTTCAATGTGAGGGTAACTAGAGATCAGTCACTACCAATGGTATGATACTTAAGGGTTCTATTTAGGTGTGCCATACACTTTTTGGTATTTAAAACCTATGTAAGGTGATATATGATCATGTTATGTTCTGATTTTCTCAATTTTAGTTGAATACTATGGAGTTCTTGTTTTGGTGGGATTTTTATTTTAGTATTACTCTTATTGAGATGTTATAATGTCATTACTCAAACACATTATCAATTTATCATGATAAAAAAAATGTTCAACTTAGCCGAAACATAACAACAAGCACAAATTATAACTAGTACTATTATTATACCAACTGAACTAACAATCTAAATTTATTACACCCAGCTCCTTCAAACTTCCGTAAATAATTAAATATCATGGCATTGACCACATTGAAACCTTCCGAAGACAAAACAATAAGCAGGTTCTTTCCCTGTTCTAAAAATTCCCGCTTAACCCCGATTAAGTTCCGTAAAATCGTAGATCCATTTTTCCCGTCTCGATTAATGATTAATTCCCGCCTAGCATCGATTATCCGATTATGTCTGTCTAATTTGAATATACTAATTGTTTTTGGAGTCAAAAATAATTCAAATATATATATATTTTGTTATTTAGACATTTAAATTAAGAGTTTATGAAGTTTTATAAAAACTAATGTACAAACTATTAATAAAAATCATAAATCTTTTTTTTTCGACCAACATGAATCCCACGTCTGTTTGATAGCAGCCTCCTCTTGTCTGCGCAAATAATTCACGATAGTAATAGGATCTCTGTACGAAACATAGCAGAGATCATGACCAGTACCAACTGGCTTGTTGTGAGGCTCCTGAAGCTTTCTCTTCTTACACTTAGGTGAAGCATTTGCCCTAGCATTCCGCTGAGCTTTTGTAACCATCCTTGATGCAAATTCCGCAGATTAGGGTTCAAAATGACATCGTGACGACAATGATGAATTACGGCGAGAAGGCAATGATGAATTTACATGAAGATAAATCCATTGTTGTATTCATGAATTTATCATAAAGGTAAAGGAGTTTGAGTCTCATTTTTGAGTTTTATTTTTTTAACTAACACACGTTTTTAATAATTGAACACAAAATCTCATCAGAAATTTAATTTTGATAATTTGTTAAGTTAGTCAACTTTACAATGTGACTTATTTGGCAAAGTTAATAAAAACTAGCGATTAAATGATAAGTTGATAAAAAATTAACGATTAAAAATGAAAATCAATAAAAATTAAAGCACTATTTAATTTAAATCAAATTTGTGGTTCTTTTGATATTTTTGATAGTCGAGAATTTTTTTGATATTTTTCCCATTTTTCTGACATCGTCACTTTCATACCCAACAACACTTCATATCAAAAAGTGTTGGGAGTGCTCATTACTCTCATCCAAGTTCACAATAACAGTCGTTCCAACAAAATACATGTGAAGAAGGCACTCATTCTCCACAGGGGAACTACCCACATCTAGATTCCTGACATTACAGGATGGATAGTCCCGCATCATATCTAAGATCGACTCTTCTGCCCCATTACACATTGGGCAAGTCGTCTCTTTCCCTATTACTTGATGACCAACCAACTAAAGAAAGACCCGCATTCTTTTCGATACCACCACTCCCCATATCCATTTGAAGAAACTCGCCATACATGGCCTAGCCTCCCGATCATATTTCAACAAAGCATATGCAGGTTGTATTGTGAACTCAATATTTGAAGTACCTTGCCAAGATAATTCATCCTTCATCCCAAAGAAATCATTCACTACCACTGCCAACAACCGGTGAGTAATATTCACTGGTAGAAAGTGGCTAGTCTGCGACACATCTCAGCCTAGCCCCACTGTCCAGTATGCTTCTACTGGTTTATTTTTCTTTCTTGATATAATTTTAGTTTTATTTTTAATCAACTTTCAAGTTATTTCATTACACACATTATTTTGAGTTTGAAGTTTTATTATTATGTGATATATTTCTAAAAAATATTATTTTCCGCAGCATTTCAATATTTCATAACACTTTTATCTGAAACTCCTAAATATTTAGAGATTTTTGGAATATTTTTTCTAGGAGATCGTCTGTATATTATATATATATATATATATAGAGGTTAAAAACTAAATTAAAAAAGAAAAGGAACCGATTGAAAATAAAGAAAAGGCCACTGTGTCACTTTAAAAAACCCTAATCGCTCCTTCTTCGTTTTCCTCTGTTTTCTCGGATTCAAATTCAAAATTCGTATATGTCCATGGAGTAACCTCGACATTGAACTACCTACACACAGAGTCGAGTGCTTCGGCCATATCTTTGGATTCGGAATCGTGCGCTTCCTCTTTCTCCTTTTCTCCGAGAAAACACCCAAGCTATTGTCTTCACTTCGCCGCCGGCAGACCTAGAATCATAAAATGGTGTCGCCGAAAGAGTTAGTAAGCATAGTACACTCTTCGCTACTCGGAACATCTCGGCCAACTCCAACGCAGCGTATCGAACTCACCCATGCCATTCGCAACTCATTTTCCTCTATTCAGAACCTCCTATTATATCCGGTACTTGCTCAATTTCATAGTTCACTCGATGCCTCTCTTTCAATTTTCCCTGGGTACAGTAACGATTTTTTTTTTTCCAATCTCTGGGCAGCCTCCGAAACCGTCGGACAGAGCGCAAGTTCAGTCCCGAGAAATTAGACTCCCGGATTCGCTGCCTATATCTTTGGATGACCAAGATGTTGCTATTGTAAGTGTTTTTTACGAATTTGGGAGACGAGTGTTTTGAGTCTGAGATATTCTTGGTCTAGTGGATGTTAAGATTTCAAGATTTAGATATGAACATAGGTAGTGTATTTGAGGATTTTCAAATACAATACAACCTTTTGGCTTCTGTTTAACTTTCTTCATCTTCAGAGACTGGTTAAAATTGATGTTACCTTATATTATCCTGGTATTTGAAAATATGTGTGATGATTTATATGGTTGATATCTTACTGCCTTCAGAAGTTTTGCTCCTATTGACGTTGATGACTCGCTGTTCATTATCTTATATTGTTACTGATTGTAGAGTTTGAAACTGAGTGATGAGCTTCACCTAAATGAGATAGATTCTGTTCGTGTGCTTGTGTCTGCAAATCAGGAGGTGTGATTCTTCACTTTGCTTCTACTCTCATCTCTTAGCTTCTAAAGCTCTGGAGTTATTTTCTGCGATATTTTCTTATATTTTATCCTATGTTTTTAGTGGGGCTTAGTGGGACGGGACCCACTTGAGATTCAACGGCTTGCAACTGGACTGTGGTATACAGGGAGAAGAGATATTACATCAACGCTATACACACTCCTGAGGGTAGCTTACTCTCTCATTTTATTTCTGGCTTTTTTTTTTCCCCTTCTAGTGTTAGTAGCGTTAATGCGTTATCACACATTACCATTTTTCTGGTTGAACAGGCAGTTGTTCTGGACCAGGGGCTTGAACCTGATCTTATAGCTGACATTCAGGGACTCTTAGAAGAACTGATCAAAACTGGTCTTAGACAACGGTTGATTACTCTTATAAAGGTACTGACCACTAAGGTTCTTTTGAGATACATCCTCAATTGGTTTCAAACTCAAGATTTTCAGTATATATGTAACTAAAATAACTTCCCACTTTGCTGCATGAATTTATTTTGAAGAACTTATCTTATTGACAATCGTTCTCATTACTGCAAAGACTAATTCTCTTGTTCGTTGAATATCCATGAGCATATCTGTATAGCTACAAACATTTCAGTCTACATTTCATTTGTTTCTCATGATCTTAGAGGTAAACAGTCTTTCTCCAATTAGTAATTGAATATCCATTTTTCAAATGTGTAACTATTACTTATAGTGCACATTGAACCGTTGTGCTAACATACGGTATTGAGACCATTACAAATTTTTCCGCATCAAGAAAATGGTTGTTTGCTGTTTTTGCCTGCTCTATTATGTCATTGTTGTTACTTTTTAAAATTGTCAACTACAGTGCTTAAGACACTTGGGGGAATGTATTTCCTAAATAATATTCATCTTTGAGATTCGTTTTCTATATTATCTTTTAATTCAAAGACAGTTGCGATTACCTTTAGTGTACCATTTGTGATTTACTTCTCACTTTGCATTAACATCAACACTCTGATGTACCTTGACTTCAAATTATAGTGTTCACATCAAACGAGTCAAGAAAATTTAAAGATTTACTTTTGAAACTTCAAAAAGTCAGTGATTGTCCCCCATCCATGTCCATTGTCTTCATAGCTGAACATTTGTAGCAAAAGCATGCTCTAATCTATTGAAAAATATTAGATGTAAAGGTTCTTTTAGATGATCTTTATGACTTGATAATTTTGCTTTTTGTTTTGTTTTTCTTTAACATTATTATGTAATTACTGTCATGATGCAAATTCGTTGTTGTTAGGAACTCAATCGGGAGGAACCTTCTGGATTGGGTGGGCCCTTATGTGAGCGATACCTTATTGACTCAAGAGGTGCTCTTGTTGAACGAAGAGCTGTTGTTCATAGGGAAAGACTGATTCTGGGACATTGCCTTGTTCTTTCAATTTTGGTTGATAGACCTGGTAAGCCTGTTTATTTCTTATAAAGCTTTTGTGCGAAGATTAACAATGCTTCTTGTTATAGAAATTCAGTTGTTGGATACAGTGCTTTCGTTAATGGTTTGATTTTTTTCATGAAAAAGACAGCATAAGTTGCATTGTCCACCATAGTAAGTGAAATTATTGATATGTGGTTTACACATTTGCTAGGACACTTCTTATGCCGGACTAGTCAGATCATTTGGTCAATGTGCTGTGAAATATATTGTGTTTATTATATATATATATATATATATATATCAATTTATGTGTGTGTAACTATGCATTGAACATTTTTGACTGAAGTTGAGTATCATATGTGAATATGGTGTTTGGTATACATCCTCCATTATTCTGATCTCATTTATGAAAATTTTTAAAAGATACTACTTTTTAATAATTATTAAGTTGTTTATTAATAGGATTAAAACACTCTTGTTGTATTATATCTTTTGTTATTGCTCTAGGAGATTTCTGTTTCATATTCATTCTTCTAACAAGTTGTTTATTGCAGGTTCGAAAGATGTAAAGGATATATTCTATGTTTTAAAAGATAATGCAGCTCATTTAACTGAAGGAAATGACACCATAAGTTCTCAGGTTCATGCTAGTACTACTTACTCTTCATGACATCGTGGCTTTTTAAGCTTTCTTCCTTCCCTGCTTATTTAATATAAAATGTGTTAATTTCTGATAAATGATTGTTATCTTTGTTGCAGATTACTTTTAGTCTTCTGTTTTCTCTCATCATCACCTTCGTATCAGATGCAATCAGCGGACTATCTGATAAGTCATCTATGATATCTCAAGATGCTTCGTTTAGGACAGACTTTCAGGATATTGTAAGACGAGTTGATACATTTTTCTTTCGCTTCTTATCCCTGTCACTGACACTCGAAAACACACTTCTGCCTTTCTTACGTCCTGATCACCTTTCAGGTCATGGCTTCTGGCAGTGACCTCACTGCTGATGGGTTCATTGGTGGCATAAGGCTTGCCTGGGCTGTACATTTAATGCTGATATATGATGGAATATCTGGAATGGATACAATTCCCACGGCTTCAACAACAGATATGAGGCACATATGCTCCTGCCTGGAGTCCATCTTCTCAAAAAATGTGTTTCAGTTTTTGCTGGATAATGTTCTTCGTACTGCAGCCTACCAGGTACTTTCATATAAACGTAATCCCAAGTTTCTATCTGGATTCACTGTTCACTTGATATCACTTGACGAGCTAGTGGAAGATTTTTTAGGCTACTGGAAGAGTTACCTTGATTTCCCAGCTAGTGATGACATGTTTAGCTCCTTAAACTTTTCTTGAAGTTTGAGTCAAAATTATCTCTACCTTTGCTTATAGAATTTTGTATTGATTGAGCTATTATGCATGAAACATGGATCAGAAAAAGAGCTATTTTGTAATGGTGCATATGGTGTTTATACTCTTTCTTCCTGACAACTGCAGTGTATATTGTCTGTTTCACTATAATTGATTTATGTGTAGGCCTGTATGGATGCCATTTTATTCCTTTATACAGTCTTTACTTGATTAGTTATTCCCAAATGTGAGAGTGTTTCCATTTCTTTATGCTGATTGTTCTGCTTCTAATCCCATTATATATTTATTAATGATTTCATTATTGAGTATATGATTTTACTTTATTAGTATTCGGTGGGTTCCTATTTGGATGCTGTATTCATTCTTGTTAGTCTCTAGGATGTTGCTAAGTCAGATATTAATTTTAAGTCTCTTTCAGGTTTTCTACTATGATCTTTGATTTTCCTGACTCAACCCTTCCCTCTTGTGTTGGTCTATCAATGGTTGACAAATTGTTACTTGCTACATGCAGAATGATGAGGAGGACATGATCTACATATATAATGCTTATCTGCACAAGTTAGCCTCTTGTTTTTTATCTCACCCAATCGCAAGAGATAAGGTTTGTTAAAAATTCACACTACAGAAATTCTACTTAGTATTTGTGTATTGATTATACGTTGGTGATCAAAGTTTGACCGCTGCAACTTTATCATGTCAAGCTTGTAATTTTTTTCCGTACTTCATCGTCTGATATGATGAAGAATTGGTAATATCTGCTTTTCATTCAGAGGGAGAAACTTTTTGATGTATCAGCTGGATCGCTATGGGATATGAGTCTCATATAAACTTCATTAATGGCTGAACCTTATATCCTTGCTACTTTTCTGATGTTTTGATAGTCTAATAAGTTGAGTAGATGAGCCAAGATGAGAAATACAATAGCTTATCTATATGTTTATCTCCTGAGTCACCTGCCATCATTATTTTTCAGGTGAAAGAATCAAAGGACATGGCTATGAGTGTTCTAAATTCTTACCGAACTTGTGATTCACTTGATGGTAGTATGCAAACTGAAGAGGCTGAGAAGCCACTGCCCTTCATTTCTCTTATGGAGTTTGTTAGCAAAATTTATCAGGTTGAGAACGACTACCAAATCGAGCAGTTATTTTTTTTTTTTTTTGTTTATTTTACACAAAATGTTTGAAAATAAGTTTGCTTGGTATTTTGAATTTGAGTTCTGTTCATATGTTTTTTGGTGGCTTATTTCTTTTTCATAGCACATGTGAGCATTCAGAAACCATGCCGGTCATATCTCGTTTTACATGCTATATAGACCTGTTTTTGTTTTTGTCTTTGTCTTTTGATCTTTACAACCTTTTACAGAAAGAACCTGAACTACTCTCTGGGAATGATGTCTTGTGGACATTTGTGAATTTTGCTGGAGAGGACCACACAAATTTTAAAACTCTTGTGGCTTTCTTGGAAATGCTGTGTACCTTGGTATGAGAAGTCTTTACATTGGTATTTTGGTGGGACCTCATTCACTTGGTTACTGATTGAGTATCCTTGCTGTCATCTTTATTTAATTTCAGGCTTCCACTCAGGAAGGTGCGTCTAGAGTTTATGAGTTGCTCCAGGGTACATCATTTCGCAGTATAGGATGGCCCACTTTGTTTGATTGTATAAGAATTTACGATGATAAGTTCAAGCAGTCTCTTCAAACTTCTGGAGCCATGATGCCAGAGTTCCTGGAGGGCGATGCAAAAGCTCTTGTTGCATATCTGAATGTACTTCAGAAGGTTATAACTATATTCCAAATATATTCTGTTTCAACTTTCATTCCACGTGTAATATTCTTATATGGTGCTTTTTATCTATAAGAATTTTATGTATGAAAATTTCAGCTTGTATTCCTAGGAATTGGGGTTAACTGCGTATTGGTTCTAGTTATGTATCTAAATGCTTTCTCAGGGATCATGGGGACAAAGCCATAAAAATTATCGATATGAGTTCCTAGGTGGGGAATGTGTTGTTTACATGTGCTTGCAAATGATTCCTTGTCTGTGAAACTGATCTTTGAACTTAAGATATTTTTTCTATGGTCATTAAGTCTGTTTTTCATATTTCGTAGGTTGTTGAGAATGGTAGTCCCGCTGAGAGGAAAAACTGGTTTCCTGATATTGAACCATTTTTTAAGCTTCTTGGTTACGAAAACATCCCTCCATATCTAAAGGTCAGTGGCGTACTACTGCAGATTCTTCTCCTTATACTGTGGACTCACAAATGATATGTGGAATGCGTCTGGTATTGGTATCTGTATAACTTGTGTTCATGGTAACTTTATTTTTGTGCAGGGTGCTCTTAGAAAGACCATTGCTGCCTTTGTTTATGTCTTTCCAGAAATGAGGGACACTATCTGGGCTTTTCTTGAGCAGTATGATCTACCTGTTGTTGTGGGATCACAAGTTGGAAAGAGTGACCAACCTTCTCAGGTAAGTGCTTCAAGGGGATAGTTAGTAGTAGATATTTTAACTCTACTTCAAGGGGATATAGTTAGTAGTAGATATTTTAACTCTACTTCTTTAGTTAATATTTCTATTATTATTGAGAATTTATTATAATTTATGTTTCTGCATTTATTTTCTAAACATTTTGTACTTATGCGTTAAAGAGGGGCTGTCATGTTGCAAAGTTATCATTGTTTCGCTATTTAAAGCTGGTGTTAGTAACACAAAAACAAAGAAGAGTATTTGTCTAATTCCTGCAACAACTTCATGTGATGAAAGTTTCCTTTTTCATTTATTTCGCTAAGACTCACATAACGCATTGTGCTATGTTCAGGATAGCTAAAACTTGTAATATCACGTGTTTTTTGATGCTGCTTTTACTTTTCCAGGTGGAGAGTATCTTTAGCGTATCTTTAAACCTAATGCCAAAATCCGTTTATATGCAGGTCTATGATATGCAGTTTGAGTTAAATGAAGTGGAAGCAAGGAGAGAACAATATCCTTCAACAATATCCTTCCTTAATCTTATAAACGCTCTGATTGCTGGAGAGAAAGATATGACTGATCGTGGGCGTAGGTAGTAGCCTTAGATTGTTGTATATCTCCATGACGCATTAGTCTTTGTATTTTCTTGGTCTAATGTTTATATGTATACTTTTGTAGATTTATTGGCATCTTCAGGTTTGTGTATGATCATGTATTCACCCCTTTTCCTCAGAGGGCATATTCAGATCCTTGTGAGAAGTGGCAGTTGGTTGTGGCATGCCTTCAACATTTTCACATGTAAAGTCCTGCTTCTGTGCTCTGTCTTGCGAGTTTTAGCAGAAATGATGACATGTTTCTACTTGTTTAACTTCCCTTAGTGTTCCTACCTTTTGTAAATTCCATCACTTTTTATTTAGGGCTCTAATAATGTTGAAGACTGGATTAACATTTTCTGTATTTCACTTCAGGATCTTAAGCATGTATGACATTCAGGAGGAGGATCTTGATGGATTTACTGAGCATCCACAGTTTTTGGTGTCGGTTGAAACATCATCACTGCAAATGCAGCTACCAATTATAGAATTACTTAAAGTACTAACTTAACTTTTTGATTTATTTTTCTTGTTCCAAAGGCAATCCTCATCTCAAATAGGCATGCAGTATACAGTATATAATTTGTTCCACGTTTCTGTTTGTTTGTCAGGATTTCATGAGTGGGAAAGCTCTCTATAGGAACCTCATGGGTATCCTTCAAGTTGGAGTCAGTTCCATCATCAGCGAGCGATTGAGTAAAACTTATGGGAAGATCTTAGAAAAGGCTGTACAACTTTCTTTAGAAATCTTACTGCTCGTCTTCGAGAAGGATTTGCTTGTTTCCGATGTTTGGCGTCCGCTGTACCAGGTATTTGGCTGTTCTTAGGTGTATCTGAGCTTTGTTTTGTATATCGCCAAGTCGTTCAAACTCCTTAATATGTGGTAGAGATTGTTATATGTGAGAATGCAGTTATATAAGTTTTTTTCCTTACAGAGGACAACTTAGTAGTAACTTCAAAACATTAAACCATTCTTAGTAGTTAAGACATTATATAACTTAGACGTTAAACCATTCTTCAGAGATTGTTCATCTTCAGTTTTGAACGTGTATTATAGTAACTTCACAACATTATCGTCAAAAATTTAAGTAATCCTTTGTCTCAAATTAGAATCACATGCTATTTTTCTTATCCACGATTAATGTAGGTATCTTCTCGTGCACCATTCGATTTAGGTAAGTAACTTCATGTCAAAGATAAAGTATAGAAAGCGTAGGAAAATTTCTCTATTGTTGTTAATCATAAGCTACTAGACTAATAGCAACTAAATAGTATTCTTCCCTCCAACTTTAAGTTAATTTATTTTGACCAATATTGGGCTGTGTGGTGTAAAATGTGAAACTGGACTCTATTGTTAATTTGACTATTGCGTGGAAACTTTTGGTATTAGTGATAGTTTGAACAACAAGTTTTCCTATAAAGCACAATCAGCATGCCTTCCCTGATTTTGTGTTAAGGTACAAGATGGTCAATAATGTTAACTTTTGTTATTGCTGCAGCCTTTGGATATAATTCTCTCACAAGATCATAATCAAATTATTGCCTTGTTGGAGTATGTCAGATATGATTCTCTTCCTCAGATTCAGCGATCTTCAGTCAAAATCATGAACATTTTAAGGTGGTAACAAATTTCGTTTGAGACATCTCTGTAGTTTGTTTAACCACATGTAACTTATTTTCGCAGATAGCATTAGTAAATACCATTATAAACTGCTTTCAGCTGTTTGATCGCTTTCCTTCGCTTTGTATAATTAGTGTAACCTTATGTTTCGATATAATTTACATGGGTTTTAATTAATCATACGCTTGATAACAGTTCTCGTTTGGTTGGACTTGTTCCAATGCTGATCAAAATTGATGCTGCGAATTCCTTGATCGAGGATTATGCGGCCTGCCTTGAGGTACGACTTGAAGAGGGTGAAGTTGTAGAGAACAGTTGTGACGATCTGGGGGTCCTTATTATGCAGGTTAGTTTCATTATTTGACTGTTTAGCTTAATAGAATATCAAACTATGTGCACTATGGCTTGGGTCTTATATGCTGTCTTTCATCATGATTGATTCTTCCGTACCTCTAATATCATCTCAATGGTATGACTTTCACATTTGTAGCTTCTGGTTGATAATATCAACCGGCCTGCACCAAGTATCACACATTTGCTTCTTAAGTTTGACCTTGATGCCCCCGTGGAAGGGACAGTTTTGCAGCCTAAGTTTCACTACAGGTTTGATTAAAATTTGTATGCAGAATCTTATGTAGTTCTTTCAACCTATAATCTCATTTTTGCTTTGCAATCTGCAGTTGTTTGAAGGTCATTCTTGAAATGCTGGAGAAACTTCCAAACCCTGATATAAACTTCTTACTCTTTGAGTTTGGCTTTCAGGTGGGACATGCTGATGCCGGATGTTTTTTCAAACAAGTGAATTTCTGTTTGTTCTATTGTCTTACAGTAATTTTTTCTTTTTGCAGCTTTTGTGCGAGTTGAATTTGGATCCATTAACTAGTGGTCCAACCATGGATCTCTTGAGCAGCAAAAAATATCAGTTTTTTGTTCAGGTACGCCAGATATTGCTTCTCCTTATATGAAAACAATGCCATTTTTTACTTATTGGCTGCCTCATTCAAGTCACAAATAACACATTTTTTTACTCGTCCTTACTTTACTTTCTTATTATACTATGACATTTACTTTACTTTCTTATACTATGACATTGCAGCATCTTGATACGATCGGTGTTGCTACTCTTCCAAAAAGAACTGGCAGCCAGGCGCTCCGTATCAGTTCCCTTCATCAGGTACATATACCCTACTTCTTCTGTGTCAAGTGTATCCGACTCTGATTAGTTTCATGACAGAATCTAAGTGGGTTTACTCTCTGCTATCTAATATGTGTTCCTTAAACTGATCAAGTGACATGATCAATAATTTAACACAATGCTACATAGTCCTTTTTCCTATTGATTCCATAACTCATTTTCTCAATCTCTACCTTTCCCAGAGGGCATGGCTATTAAAGCTCCTAGCTATTGCATTGCATACTGGTTCTGGAAGCAGTTCAGCTCACCTAGAGGCATGTCAGAGCATACTTTCTCATCTTTTTGGGCGGGAGGTAACTGAAGCAGCGAATGAACTTTTTTCGTCCAGTACATATCCTCAGGATGGTCTTGATTATGCTGGAACTAGTTCAATCAGTAAAAGTAAGGTGAGTTTAGAAACACCTCTGTTTTATGTTCTACTATGCTTTGTGGCATATCCTAGTTTTGTCCCTATTCGTGCCTATGTTCTGCACAATTGATTTCTAGTTCGTATGTTTATTCCTGCCTGTTTAGCATTGGTCTAAGGTGTCTACCATTCTATTTTTGAAACCATCCATGCATGATACGAATAACTGTACTGACCCCACTCTTTCTAAAGTCAGAAGTATGTTGCCTTGCAAGGTGATGTGCACCACCTCTTAACAGTTTAATATCCTTGACCATTAAAAAATTAAGATGTCTCCTTCTTTTATGCTACATCATTTTATTTCACTATAAATCTGACAATGTTACAATTTTCATCATTACTTGCCTAGTTTAAAGTCGTTTCATGTGTGATGCTGTCTTACTTTTGTTTCTTTTTTGGGTTGAGTTCAGGCATTGGCTTTGCTTGAAATTCTTCAGTTTAGATCTCCTGATGCTTCAATGCAGCTTCCTCAAATTGTGTCAAGCCGAAAATATGACTCACTGGTAAGGCTTGGGGAATATGGAGCTTTGTTTCCGTTAAATTTATTGCTCTAAATATGGAGTTTAAAATTTCAGGTGGAGGACATACTTGGGAACCGTGATACCTCTGTTAGTGGCAGTATCTACTATTATTCTGAGCGTGGTGATCGGCTAATTGATTTATCTTCCTTCAGCAACAAACTCTGGCAGGTTTGTTCTTGTGATAATGGACACCAAATCTCCTCTCTAACAAACATTAATGTTTCTCCTGTAATTTGATATTTATAGTAATTCTATTGTTTGTTTAGAAACTACATTCTGGATTTCCCCTAGTGGAATGTTTTCCAAATGTTGCTGAGCTTAGTGAAGTTAAAGAGACAATCCAACAGCTGTTGAAATGGGGCTGGAAGTATAACCGCAACCTTGAGGAGCAAGCTGCCCAACTTCATATGTTAGCTGGCTGGTCTCAGATTGTTGAGGTTGATTGCTTTCTTAAAAAAATCAGATCAGCTTTAGTATCATGAGCGTGTGCCACTCCTTTATCATATCAAGTATTTATCGTTTGTGTTGTGTTTCATATATTCTTTGTTTTAGGTGGCTGCTTGCAGAAGAATATCTTCTCTTGATAATCGGCCTGACATTTTGTACCGGTGAGTACCTTTTGTACCAGATTTTAGTTGCTTGAGAAGCTTTTTGAACAGTGCATGACTTGTTCTTCTCTGGTCGTTGGCAGGATACTTGATGCCTCTCTTAGTGCTTCCGCGTCTCCAGATTGTTCATTAAAAATGGCGTTCGTACTTACTCAGGTGCATTTTAGCTGTTAAGTAACTTTTGTTGTAAAATGTGTTGTCTATGTACTAACTTTAGGTTTTTATAGGTTGCCCTTACCTGTATTGCCAAACTTCGTGATGATAGATTTTCATTTCAAGGGGCCTTGAGTTCTGACACCGTGACATGTCTAGATGTTATGATGGTCAAACATTTATCCACTGGTGCTTGCCACTCAGTTCTATTTAAACTTGTTATGGCAATTCTAAGGCATGAGTCATCTGAATCCTTGAGAAGACGGTATGGTTCGAAGTTCCATTGGTTGTATTTGTACTTTCGTATAATACAACATAAAGTTATATTCTGCCCAGCTTAATTAATTTCTACTTTTCTCGGTTGCTAACACATTTTCATTTCTTCATCAGCCAATATGCATTGCTTTTGAGCTAT
The DNA here is from genome assembly GCF_030686135.1 of Camelina sativa. NCBI lineage: Eukaryota > Viridiplantae > Streptophyta > Magnoliopsida > Brassicales > Brassicaceae > Camelina > Camelina sativa. The sequence goes on from NC_141890.1 coordinate 40,955,019, forward strand.
TTCCAGTACTGCCAGCATATGATTGCTCTGGATGTGCCAACATCAGTTGTGCAATTCTTGTTGCTTAATGAGCAAGATGGTGAAGATTTGGATATCCAGAAGGCATGTGTTTGCTAATTAACCTGAGGCTTATTATATTCAGACGATGAATTTTAATTTTTTTTTTTTTTTTTTTGTTCTTTCAGATTGACAAGGAGCAGGCTGATCTTGCTCGTGCCAACTTTTTAATAATAAAGAAAGAAGCTCAGGGCATCTTGGATCTGGTAATTGTTACTTCTGTATTGAGATGTGCTATATTTATTTGAACAGTTTCACATTGCGAATACTAATTCCAGGTAATCAAGGATGCAAGTCAAGGCAGTGAATTTGGGAAAACAATATCACTCTATGTGCTGGAAGCTCTTGTTTGCATTGATCACGAGAGATTTTTCCTTAGTCAGCTTCAGAGCAGAGGTTTCATACGGTCTTGCCTTGGTAGCATTAGTAATATCTCCTACCAGGTAATTTTCCTGTGAATTTCTAGTGTGGTCATTGCTATGCATTTCCTTGTTGCACTTGTTGTAATTAGTGGTAATAAATTGATTTGGGTTTGACTGATAAACTAGCAAAAGTAGATTAAATTGTATTTGAGTCAATAATGCCCTTTCAGTGCATAGGAGTTCACAAATGCAAATGCGAGTGCACAGTATATTTATAGCAAGATGGTCAAAATAGAATCACAAACCTGTTAAATCTTCTTAACGAGCGGCATAATGTGTCCCATTAGCTGTTGGTTTGACTTTTTGATCCATATGAAAAGACTAGACACCGTATGTAACTCGTGTGTTTTATGCCCCATTACGTAGTAGGTATTGGGGATAATAATCTTCATATGCTGCTAGTTTACATACTTAAGAAACCTGATTTACATGTGGGTATTATAGTAGGTAGGTATTGGGGATTATATAATCTTCATATGCTGCTAGTTTACATACTTTAGAAACCTGATTTACATGTGGGTATTCTTATTTTGAGGACTTGACATTCATGCATGTGTATTTATCATATAATTGTTCCCAGGATGGAACACATTTGCTGGAGTCACAACAGCGAGCATGTACCTTAGAATCAGAACTGGCATTGCTACTTAGAATTAGTCACAAGTACGGAAAGTCTGGAGGCCAGGTTCTGTTCTCCATGGGTGCGCTGGAACACATTTCTTCTTGTAGAGCTATCAGCTTTAAGGTAATATATTATCTGTAGTTGTCAGGTTTTCTTTATGTGGCCTCAATATTTTATCTGCTTTTAATCCCAAAAGTGCCTTCCAGGGAAATATGAGACGGGTGGATATGAAACTTCAGAGTGATGTAGGATATGATGTGCAAAAGCAACGAACGATAATCACTGCTGTCCTAAGATTGGTGTTTGCTCTAACCTCATTGGTTGAGACCTCTGAATTTTTTGAGGTCAGCTGCGTTTCTTTAGATGACCTTTTCTTTATGTTCTTTTGGGTTGCTAATTTAACACTCTATTCCATATTGATTGGCCTGGTTTAGTAAGCATGAGTTGCCATTTATACAGTATCTTCCACATCGTTTAGGGACATTTTTAGACTTTGCAATTCTTATATTTTGACTTTTGATTTATTTGAGTTGTGTGAGAGTAATACAGTCATTCTAGAATTGAATGACAGACACCTAGTTCACTTTTTTTGAAATTTGAAATTAGTATATTATTGCGCTTTTCTCTTTCACTAAAACTAATCTGTTGTTTGCGTCTCTTAGAAACTTGAATGATGTCACTGATTTTCTTTGCTAATTTTTACATCTTTGAGGCCTCTAACAAGTAGAAGTAGGAAATAAGGGAGTGTCTTCAAACGTTCCAACTTATATAAGTATAATCACTGGATGACATTTGCAATATGTTTGCAAGACATAACAATCAAATACTGAGACATTTGTAAAATTTTGGACAATTAGTATTGTTCTTATTCTGGGTGTCTGATCTTTATGATCTAGAATTGTTTTTCACCATTCTTTTCCTATTCATATCATTAGTGCAAGTCATTGTTGTTGATTTTTCTTGGTAACTGATTTTCTTTCTTCGTTTTTCACCTGGGCGTTTGATAGGGGAGGAATAAAATTGTTCGTGAAGTCGTTGAGTTTATCAAAGGACATCAATTTCTTTTTGACCAACTTCTTCGCGAAGACTTCACTCAAGCAGATGATTTATTGATGGAGCAAATTATTCTTGCAGTAGGAATATTGAGCAAGGTAATTCTTTGGCGAGCTATAACTTCTTAATTTTTTTGCTTCTCTTTTCGTAATTGCGTCCTCAAGAGGGCTCATGAAATCCCCCAAGCTATAGATGCGTTTTCTGGAAAGTGAGTTTGCTTGTTTTGTAGGTCTGGCCTTTTGAAGAGAACGATGGATATGGGTTTGTTCAAGGGCTTTTTGATATGATGAGCAAGCTTTTCATCGTCTCCCCCATTAAGTCGATATCATCGCAGGTAGGACAAGTAGTTCGGGTACATGGATGAGTATATAGTTTCTCATATGTTATTGGCAGATTGTCATCTAATCCTTGAATTCTTATATTCGTGGGGTTTCTCTTTTTTGTTTCTCATCTGGTGGACAGAAGGGATCAGAGCTCAAATTGTCTCAATTGCGGTTCAGCTTGACTTCTTACTTATATTTTCTGGTGACCAAAAATTCTCTGAGGTTACAGGTAATCTTGTAGCCATTTCCCTCAGTTTCTCCTGTCCACGTTTTCACTGTTCAGTTGTTTGAATGAACTACAAGTAAATACTTATGTCCTTTGTCCAAACGCCCACTCCTCCCCCCAGGTTTCAGATGATTCTTTTGATAGTTCCACTAAACTACGCCAACCGACGTTGCTGTTGCTTGCATCTCTTCTTTCACATGTGACCGACTCCCTCGAGAGAGCAGCAGAGAAAAAGTCATTACTTCTTCATAAGGTATATTATCCTAATTCCTACTGTTTACACGTTTCAGACTCTTCTTTCCAATTATATATATATATATATATTCGAAATTGCATGTATAATTGGCAGATTAGAGACATAAACGAGCTCTCTAGACAAGATGTAGATGCGATCATCACGATGTGTGATTGCCAAGAATATGTCACACCGTCCGACAACATACACAAAAGGTTAGTGAATTTCTTTCTTCTGCTAGCTCATGCGTGCATATACTAAAACAGAAGTGGGTTATTCACATAGAATTTGCCCACCTTTCGTCCTATCAAAGATTAGTAAGACGCTTGACCATTGTTTTTATTTGTTTGTGGCGTGTTACTTACCTCAGGAGATACATAGCTATGGTTGAAATGTGCCAAATTGTGGGTAACAGGGACCAGTTAATCACCTTGTTACTACAACTTGCTGAGCATGTACTAAATATTATCCTGATCCATCTCCAAGATAGGTATACAACTTAATCTTCAACAATTGATATCAAGGGAATAAATTTACAGTGTGTATACGGTTTGCTCTAGTGTTTTTGTGCTGAACACTTGACATCTGACATCTGCAGATCCGTTAGTTCAAATGAAAGGGGATCATATGGTTCAAAACCCCATCTACAACAAGATGTTACAGTTCTCTGTGGCAAATTGTCGCCTACCATAGAGAGGCTTGCATTACTAAATGAGGTAGCCTTCTCGATATACTAGAATTTTTCGATTATATGTGAATGCTGAAAGTGGAAGGTGGTGGTGACCCAACTTCTCTCTATCGCAGGGAAAAGTAGGACATAACCTGAAGGTGTTCCAGAGACTGGCAACGACTGTTAAAGAAATGGCCATCCAAAACTGTATATGATAGGCTTGTCAAGAAATGTATTCTGGTGGTTGAACAATTTTTAAGTGAAATGGCCAAATCTAAAATTTAGTGTGGGTTATATTGTATAACTGGTCTTAGGTACTTCAGTCACGACAAAATAGTACCACATGAATTCAGATGATACTTTGTCTGAGACTCTGGGGGTGATTGGGAAGCTTTCACTTGTTTATGGAAACGCTAACAAATTTTTATAAATTTACATGTTTGCCCTATTTATAGTCGCAAACACACAGCTGAAAGGGATAAATTGGTCAGAAAAAAATTTAAGAACTTTTTTCTTTTTGTCCCCAAAATAGAAAAGTTGGGAAGCTAACATTTTTTGGTGTATGATTACAGCTTGAGCCATGTCCAAAATGAATTTGTTTTTTACCCTTTTTGAAATTGGATTTTTGAAAGGTTACTTCACCAATTAATCCATTTTGCGAACAATTTTCTAGTCACGTACTGAAAATTGATTTTCTGGCTAATTATTCCCATTAACATACATAATAATTACTATAAGCTAAGGGGAGGTATTGGTTTAAGATTTAGAAAAAAATTTAATGATTTTATGTTCTTGCTGATTGTTAGAATCATAGAAAATTGAAAGTTAAAAATGAAGGATTCTAAGAGATTGTTTAAGAAGTTTTTTAAAATCTTGATGATTTGTTTTTTCTAATCTTGTAAAATCTTTCTATTTGATGAAAGAGTTTTCATGACTTTTGTTATGAAGGAAATGATATAAAATCCTAAACCAATAACATAAAATTTGAATTTATTAACAATCCAAGATTCTTTTGTTTTACTTGAATAACATAAAACTTTTAATGACTTTATAAAGCTCTTAATCCAATAACACTATATTTATCAAGATTTTAGATAACTTTTTACAAATCCACAACCAATAACACCAAATTTTTAAAGAGTTTTTAAAAGTTTTGATTGAATAACAACATATTTTACCTAACTTTTAAAGTCATTAAAATTCTTTCTAAATCCTAAACCAATACCTCCCCTAAGATGAAATCCAAAATCCATATTGTAAGAGTATAATGTACACAACAATGATCTATCGAATTACCAATTAAATTTGGCATGAAACATAGGGTTCCCACAATGTGAACATTCTACTTTCACCTCCAATTCATATCCAACATGCAATATAACTCTTTCATTGTCCAGTCGTAAAATGTTGATTAATTATATATCAAATCAAATGTTTGATGAATTTTAATAACTTCACCGGCCATCATTGGCTACTGTCCTATATATAATAATAGAAGAATGATTAATGTACACGTGGAAATAAAGTTAGATACATAGCAAACAAACAAAAAGAGTGTAATAAAAGAGATGGGACTAGACATTAGACATGAAAATCTTTGGACGAACGGCCGGACTGCTCATTTAGTCATGCCTTCAAATTGTTGCTTTTTAAAATTTACATTTCTTTTATGGCTTTATCAGTTGTGTAATTTTTCCCACATAAGGCGTGTGTTATCAATTCAACACGAACCCTTGGGGTAACTTTACAATCATTCTCGCATAAAACGTGTCATCAGATATTTTTTTTAGAGTTCGATACATTTTTACTTTACGCGACAAATCCAAGTGCACAGCTATATTGTTATAGTTATTGACATATTTATATTACTAACTAGACGATAATCCGTGCATGCTTTGTTGAATATGTAATTAATTATAAGCGAGCAAAATCGAATATTCCTTATCAAAAATATTCATCATCCAAATTAAACTATGATATTCTAGTAGATGAAGTCTTGATATATCTTTTAGACTCTCTTAAAGTCTCAATAAATCAATCGTACCATTCTCTAGCTACATTGTCCACACTCCATCCTTAATCTTCACTTATCACTTTTGTTCTTCTTTCACTAGGGATTTCGCTATAAAAAAAAAAAAAAAAAAATCTGAAACAAGCTACAGGTAGGAAATGTTTTCGTGTTGATGAGAATATGAGATAGACGAGAAAGAGCCCAGCAATATACAAAGATGAGAAATTGAGAATATAAGTTTTGCTAGTAAATATGATTTGTGGTTTGGATACTTGATCAGTTATGTTATTGTCTCAGGTTTCTATCCAATTCAGTAGCATATGTGGGCTATATATTACTTTGTCTATCATATCTATTAGTCTAATTAATTAATTTTATTTGTATCTATCTAAACCTGGATATATAAAATTAATTAATTAGACTAATAGATATGATAGACAAAGTAATATATAGCCCATCAAGAAGCGAAAATTATACAAAAATTTCTTTATTCCCACTAATAATTAAAAAAAGAGGTTATTAATGTATATGTTATTTGAGGTTCTCGCCTATTTTTAGTTAGGTGCATACAAATAATTGAATCATACAATCAACTTAGCATTAAATAAAATGAAGATTGTATTTACCACCGACTGAAAATGTTATTAGGGTATCAAAATTCTGAAAATGACAGCATATATATAATATATCACAGTCACAAATAATTTATTTAATTTCTCTTTTCTTTGACAATACAGTCTCTTTCAACAATTTTGAGTTATTAGACATACTTTAAGCTAAAAAATAAAAGGAAAAATGATTGCAAGGTACATCAAGTGTAGACCAACACATAGTCACACATACAAACAATATAAATGTTTTGTTAACTACATGAATTATTGTCATTAAAGACATCCATAAAAAAACATAGGTTATGTGTACAACACCATAAACATTCAACTTCGGTATTTGATTGGCCGGAATCCAGCGTTGACCAGTGTTTACCGACGTTGACTATTGTTAACCGGCGTTGACCAGTATTGACCGGCGTTGACCAGAAAAAATATTCAAAATTTTTTTTTTCTTTTTTTCTTAAAAATAATATTTTTTTTGCTTTTATGTATTTTCGATAAATAAATAAAAAATATAAATGATTTGTATAATTTGTAAAAACAAAATATAACAGCAAAAAAAATACTAGAAAATTATATACCAATAAAAATAAAAAATTTTATGACAAACAAAATTTGTGGTATCTAGTAACTAATTTTGTTAATACAGAAAATATACCAAAATAATATAATATAACTATACCACCAAAATTTTATGTGTAGTAGATATTTTCATAAAACTATAACAAACATATACATTTTCCTTTTAAAAATTATTTTTTATTTTGTTATTTCAAAGGTAGGGGTTTTAAATATATATATATTTTAACATATTTATAAGATTATGTCATTTGAAATATATCCAAGACATTGCCAACTATTTTGATTTTACAAAACCAACCTTTGATTTTACAAAATCAACTTTTTTAATTATGTCTTTCATGTAAATAAATAGAATTTTTATTTTTTTTCTTCCTTTCTTTTTCTTATTAAAAACAAATAATTAGTTGGCAATGTCTTGCATATATTTTAAATGACATAATCTTATAAATAAGTAAAAAGAAAAAATAGTTAAAACCCCCACCTGTGAAAATACAAAATAAAAAATGATTTTCAAAGGTAAATATATATATTTATTATAGTTTTATGAAAAAATCTACTACACATCAAATTTTTGGTGGTATAGTTTTATTATATTACTTTTGGTATATTTTCTGTATTAACAAAATTAGTTACTAGATATACCACATATTTTGTTTGTCATATAAGTTTTAATTTTTTTGGGTATATAGTTTTTTTGTATATTTATTGTCATATAAACTTTTCTTGTTATTTTTTTTTTGTAAATTATACAAATCATTTATCTTTTTATTTATTTATCAAAAATACATTAAAACAAAAAAAATATTATTTTTAGGAAAAAAGAAAAAAAAATTGAATATTTTTTCTGGTCAACGCTGGTCAACATTGGTCAACGCCGGTTAATATTGGTCAACGTCGGTAAACACTGATCAATGCCGGATTCTGGCCAACTACACACCGGAGTTGAATGTTTATGGTGTTGTACACATAACATATGTTTGTTTATGGATGTCCTTATGTGATGACAATAATTCACGTAGTTAACCAGACATTTATATTGTTTGTATCTGTAGCTAGCTGACAAATCATTTTTCCTAAATAAAACTCACATGTGTATGTAACTATTGTAACATATATGTATTGTGAAAAGACAAGAGGAATGGGAGTTATCAATGTGTGTGACAAGTGATAGCAGAAAAGCATGACCAAAAACTATTCAACAGTACATTAAAAAGAGTTCTCTCGAAGGGAAATCTAATATTTTTCTCCTGACATTATTTTCTAAACAAATGAATTGACAGAAAACGAAACAATATGTAACTTTCTATGTTTTAATTTATTGTTTTACCCGCATATTTTATATTTATGTACGTGAAAGCATAACATGAGTGTGCTGATTTTTAACAGTTTACATTTTCTAGACATTATACAAGTGCTGAAAAAAACAAGAACTAATACAAAGTGTATACTTAATGCATGAGTGAATAAACCCACAAAAATAAAAGTTATATGAGAGGTCTTCTTCGTTTTACACGTCTCTTTCTCGCCCATTTTAATTTAGCCTCTGCCTCATAATTCTCTTTATGAATGATTTATGTTGAAACTCTCGGGCCAAATAGGGGAAACATGAGCTTTTATCTCTCTAATATAGTACTTTTATTTAATTTTCTTTAAACTCTATAAAAGGAAGGAACAAACAAAGTACACGTCCACTTTTACCACCCTGGTATTACGTAGATTTTATTCCCTCGATCCGTGCATATGGAAGGAGGAGATTAAAACCAACCTATACATCCAATAACGATAGCAATAATTACGAACCCACAACGTAACAAGCTTTTTAAACAATTATGGGAAATGTATAAAACAATAATTAGGTAGTTGAAGAGACAAGACCAGAAAGAAACTCACGAAAAGCAGGCTTTTGTGTTTGTGTCGTGGACATGTAAATACTAATAAATCAAGGGAAAGAACAGAAGCTGTTGTCGTTGAACCCACTTCTGTCTACAAACTTCTCTTTTTCTTCTCCTCCCCCTTCCTAAATAAAGCAACACACCGTTATCTATTTAATGCTCAATAATTTGACAATTCTTATCTATCTTTGATTAATTCTTCTTAATCTATTATTATCTGAAATTGAAAATAATCACTTTTATAGAAGAAATAAAAACCTGAAGCTGTGCATGTGTGTGTAATATAGAATTATCCAATAGTGAGGGGAAGATAGGAGTAGTTGGTGGCATTGTATTGGTAAAAGACGTTCCTACGTCTGGGGATCCCATCTGTTAATCAAGAAGATATTTTAATTGAGATAAAAATCGATAACCGGTTTTTTGGGATACATGAAACTGGTTTACTGTTAACCGGACTAAGAGATAGTATGTAGATGAAGTACCTCGGATGTAAGTATGAGGCCATCAAGGTCGGAGTCATAGACCACCGGACTAGTAGAAGCTAGCTTCATCGACAGAAACTAATGATACAAAAGAAATTATTCATTATATATTTTATATTAATTAACCTAAAATGGTATAAGATTAATATATTTTAAAAATGCACCTCAACTTGATTCTGCAAGGTCTGAACATAATTTATAATCTCATCCAACATGAGGGCCTTCCCTGTTACCTAATCGTTTTCAAGTCACATTTGATTAAAAATATTTTCTAGACATATTATAAAATTCAATCATCAATTCCTAAATAAAAATAGCTTGTCTCTGGCTAACCTTATCACAGCCCGGAACAAGCTTTTGCAGAGTCCTCATCCGCTCACTTATCTTTTCTCTTCTCACCTTTATATGTACATTAAGCAAGTATTAATTAAAATGTCTTTTACTAAAACATGATTAATGAAGAAAAAAAGTTAGAAGAATGACTAAAATACCCTCTCAGCAAGGCTGTGGCTATCAGTAGCTTGGCCTCTTCTAGCTCGAACGTGAATGTAATCTTTAGGAGGCTCTTCTTTGCTTCCTCTCTTCTCTTTGACTTCACTTCTCTGTATTTTTCTTTTTCTTCCCTCTACTCCTTCCTAATCCACAAAACACACCCCAACAATTATTAAAGTTTTTGTCTATTACAACCCTGTCATAGTGTCATACATGATCAGTACATTACAAGTTAATTTAACTCACCTTAGAGTTAGAATTGTTTTTGATCTTCCTCCGACGGACTTTACCATTAGTGGTGGTGGTCGATGGCCCATTGTTCAGCTGGTCGCAAGAAGAGGAGCTGGTGGTTGCGGTTTTGGTTGTGTTGGCCTGTTTCTTAAAACTATCGCTTTCGGTTTTGCCAACATTATACTCATCAAGAAAAGGGTACACGGAAGTGTCTTCGATTGTAGAAACGTTTGGTAGTGAATGGAGAATATTTTGATCGATTATACCAGTGATATCAACGGAGGAGTTAGGTGTAGGGAAGAGAAGAGGATCAAGAAGGGAATGAGGGTAGTTTTGGAAATAAGAGAAAGTTGCCATTTTAAGAGTGGAAGCTTCTGATTTCTTTATCTTTGTCGATAGAGAGAGTGTTTTGTGTGTGTGAGATGAAGGACTTGAAATGGTTTATATAAGCAATTGTTTTTGTATTCACTATTCAAAGAGACAAGGAGAAACAGAAGAAAAAATATTTTGGGGACCATTTAATTTGTACGTACATATATTGAAAATACCCTTTATTTGACAAGAAGATTTTATATTTTTGGACAAATTATTTGTCAAGAGATTATCACCACATTTGGGCGGGTAATTTCTGTTATGATACTATATATAAAATACAAAGATTGTTTATTGAAGTAATTGCATTGAGTAACCATATGGAAGAGTAAAAAATATTAAAATTTAAGCAGATAATGATGATTTTTCAAAAATTAGATGACTAGATGATCATCTTTCATCATTAATTCTTAGACAAGTTCTTATTTTTTCAAATGCAAATTCATGGAATACTTGTCTATTTCTTTTTTCTTTTTTATTTAGGTAATGAATCCTTGTCTTCTTTTTTTTTTTTCCAACTTTATTACTCTCTTCATATTATTTTATTGTTTTTTAAAATCTAGCCTTTTCTAGTCTTTATGTTCAAATTAAGTGATATTAATTTTAAGTAAGTTTAAAAATTTGGAGGTACTTTGTATTCTTCAGAGTTTTATGTTCTTGGTTAAATCGAAAAGATAATAAAACTTATAATTTATATACTGAATGACACCTTAAAAGGTTAATTAAAAAAATAATAATGATAATAAGAAGATACAAGTAATAAAACCATGTTGTAAAATTTAGTCAAATTAAACAAATGATGATCAATCATTTAGTTAGATTTTTTTTTTTTTTAATTCTGATACTAAGAATTATAAGCTCATAACGTGAAAAGAATAAATGAATATAAGTACCAATTAAAAAGTTAATCAACAAAACCCATTAAATGTAAGAAAGAACGACCACGTGGTTGAACTTGATGAACATGTTTACTAAACCAATTTGATGCATTTGTGTTGACCAGCCAAAAGTAAGCATTCAAAACTTGTGTGGCCCTAAAAGAACTATATTTAGAAGTAACCTAACGCAAAGGCTTGTTGTACCTCATAAGAGGGTCGGGCCTGTAACACATATACATCAAAAAGTTACTGTACAACAACAAGAAAGCAATTATATCAATCATATAGTTTAGATCTTTATATTACCTTGTGAGATTCCAAAACGTACCGCCACAGCTAAAGTCCAAAATATTACAGAACCAAGATCTATATGCACAGTTTAACTAATCGGACATAAAGACTAGATTTTAGATACTGTACTATTAAGATTTAAAAATGTAATGCCGCGTGATGTTTCTCATCAAATAATATGTATGTGGATACCGTAATACAAGTTTTTGTCTATTTATGTAAGAGAAAATAAAATAAAATGTTTTGTCCGTTTCCCATTTTGGATCGACATAGGAAATTTCCTTTTCATAAAAGACAAAAGAAAAGATAAAAATAAAAAATTTGTAAATAAGGTGTGAAGTCCAATCCCATGATACCGTTGGGTATACAAAGAAGACAAATAATCATAAATACCCTTTTTGTTTCGATATAATCGGGGTACTCTTCAAGGAAAATAAAAATCGGACACTTTTACGATAAAGAAAAATACGTTATAATTATCCTCTCAAATTTATCGGCGACTATGTTCTTAATTATGTAGACTATATTTAGTACTATTATTTTTTACATTTTCTTCTAATTGTTGCAATGAGACATATAATTTATAATAATATAATGCGAATCTATAATTATCAATTGTAAGTTTGTAACAAAAATAAAGTTAAGTTATACATTCTTTCAAAGAGTATTGTATTCGTCAATAAATGTTGCAAAATATATACAAATCAAATTTGTAGTGTAGTTCATTTTTCTACCAAATGCATCTAAATATATATATGGTTGTATGGGGTTTATGGAGTTTATATTATGATGTACACTATGCATGGTTGTATTGTATTTGACATGTTTTTCACGTCAAAGGTCCGCAAGAGGCTTGTAAATTAATAAATATGATAGACATCATCATGATTCATGCATGTTAATACCATCCGGATGAGGAAATTAAACATTTATTGGCATCATACTTTTTTCACCAATATCTCCTTCTTTCTGCCTTTTTTTTCTTTTTTTTTGAAATGAATGTAAAATTTATTCAACCAAAAAAAGCCTTGTTCACATTATATGCATCCTTTAACTAAATATGCTGAAAAGTGAAAACAAGGCAAAGTAATTGAAATTCAGAGCAAGTATAGCTTTTGATCTTGAGCCAAACCACAAAACAACCCATTCTGATATATGCTTCTTCGAGCCATGCTTTTGAAGGGAGAGTAATTTGTTCCTCACCGTTAGATCAATGTCTTTAATGAGGTTTGTCGAAGAGCTTGTGGCCTGAAACACATACTTCACTATGAATTGAAGCGTATTAGATATATAGAGCTAGTTTGGCCAGTGAGAATGGTAAAGAATATACTAAAGTCCGAGGTGTAGTTATTTTGTAGAAGTCCCCCGACCAGCTTCTTTTTCGAATCAAGTACTTTGCACAAAACCTTTATTCTTTATCCAACGCATTTAATAAGCGGCTCGCTGATCTATTATTTGTACTACTCTTTTGAATATTCAAAATTACATTTTAATCATAAAAAAGGTACACGAGACCAGTTACTGAAGAACGATTTGAAAAATGAATTTGAAGTGTCATATCTTTCCTCCATTAATTAAACATTTGTTACTTGACCAATTTACTCGTTCAAATTTTTTTTTTTTACTTACACGTCTCGATGAAATGCTATTAAGAATAAAACTTTGTACAACAATTTGCATGTCTGTATTCACTTCAGTCGGATCACTATGATCGAACTGTTTATGCTAAATAAAAAAGAAACCAACCTAGAGATAGACTAACGTACATTTCAATATACGATATATATATATATATATATACATAGAGAGGTCTCCATCCGCATGATACGAGAGATAACATTTACTAAATCAAATATCATCGCCTACAATGCAATAAAATAACTAAAAGACATTTGTTAAAATTAAAACTGATAAGAGTTTTGTAATGGTACGACTCCTCTTTTGTTTTTTCCATTCATATCACGAATCTATGCAAAATCTAAGCAGATCTAATAGTACCTGTGCAACTGGCACTAGCTAGGTTCCACTATGTGACATCGCTTTCCTCTACACTAATACCAAATTCATTATGAAACGTGTTCTCTTAATAACATGTTATATCAATTTCAGTTTTCCTTAAGCTAGCTAGGTTCCAATATGATTAGCAATGTATTCTATTGGATTTTGACTTTAATTTTTTTAGTTATGGATAAGTGTTGTTGTAATAATCTAAACTATTGTCTGTTAACGTATTTGAGTACCCCTTTTCGACAGCAATAGTCCAATTTTATTATATATAATTTGGGTATTCAAAATTTGTTTTAGTTAACATGATCACTATACGTGTCAACAACTGTTAAATCTATCCATCAAATTTCTTAATTACACATATAAAAAACGAACAAATTTCCGTTCTAAAAAATAATTAAACATATTTAGATATGTATATATAAAATTCTTTTTATTTTTTTCTTAACCAAAAAGAAAAACTAACGAAAAAAAAAAGAATTGCATGTATAAAATGTTATTATAAATATTAATAATTGTTAAAGGATGTATAAAATGTGTATAATGTTGTATATTATTTGTATAGGGTTTATATAAGAAAATCAAAAATACAGATTAAAAGTGATAATTTTGAGAAAAAAATTCTTAAATTGAGTATCATGGATAGAGCCACCATTATCAAATATTAAAAAAAAAACAGAAATTAGTACTCCCTCTCCCTCTGTTTCACAAAAAATATTATTCTAGAGTTTTTTCTTTGTTTCACAAAGACTATCACTTTATATATAGAGATGTTATTTTCTACATCAAATTTTCTAATTTACCCCTAACCTAAAACTCTTTTTATTAAATTCCAATGATAAATAATTCATTAAATAAGGGTATATATGTATAATTCAAGTTTTTCTTAATTTGTGTGCAATGTGTCAAAATAACACTGTTTTATGAAACAGGGAATATTGTATTTATTAAATAGAGAATATATCTTAAACCTTTTTCTTAATGAAATACTTCTTTTTGTAACTAAGCTTGCAGTGAATTATTTCATATCGCTCTCAGAGAGACCCTTGAGGATTTGAATAGTTTCTTTGCATCTTGAGAAGGCGATCAGACTCATCGGTTGATACTTTCTCTACGGGAATACCAGTCCACGAAGATACAGTGTGTTGGATGTCTGACTCCGTGACCATAGGACCTTCCTCACCGGTTTCACTCTCTGCTTTGGTCATCTCCTTTCCCTTTGCTTTGATAGCAGATACCTCCGCTGTAAGTTCAATTTCTCTATCCCGAAGTGCCCCAACCTGAAACAAAAATATACATTTCGTAGACATCTTATTGTCCCTTAAATTGACAAAGAAACGTTATATAATGAGTGAAATACAAACGATATGTACCTTCTCAAAGTCTTGGCCACGGACAGCTTCATTCTTCTCCTTTCTTATCTGCCTAAGCTCTTTCTCAAGCTCCCAAGCTTCCTCCGGGACCTGCATAAACAATCATGTTAAACAATGATCAAACAATATAAATGGTAACTAAAAGACACCTAGCATGTGATTCCACCACACCTGTGCATGGCGAAGTTGAACCTGAGAACCAGCTTCATCGATCAAGTCAATTGCTTTGTCAGCAAGGAAACGATCACTGGAGTCAAAGGAGAGAATCAGATGTAAGTAATACTAATGACACCCTTGCATAAACTATAACGAGTGATGTGCGAGAACAGCCACCTTATATACTGGTATGACAACTGAGCAGCTGCTACTAAAGAATCGTCAGTGTAACGAAGCTTGTGGTGAATTTCATATCGCTCTCGCAGTCCCTTAAGGATTTGAATAGTTTCATCCACGGTAGGTTCAGGTACTTTCACTGGCTGGAATCTTCTTTCCAATGCAGGGTCTTTCTCAATGTGCTTTCTGTATTCATCTAACGTTGTCGCTCCAATGCACTGCAATGGTTAAACAATAGTTAAATTACTGATGATAATTACAAAAACTCAGAGCATTGTCATGTAAAACAGATCAAAAAGAATAATGTACCTGCATGTCACCTCTAGCGAGAGCTGGTTTCAAAATGTTAGCTGCATCAATTGCACCTTCCGCTGCTCCAGCCCCAATCAAAGTATGCACTTCATCGATAAACAAGATTATCTCGTCGCTCTGTCTAATTTCCTCCATAAGCTTTTTTAATCTCTCTTCAAACTCTCCACGATATTTTGTTCCAGCAACTAGAAGACCCATGTCAAGTGTTATAACCTGAAGTCAAACAAAAAGAAAACGCAAGAACCATCAGATCACTGTTGCATTACCTAGCATGATCGCCAGGGAATTAAGGGTGACTCTAAGCTCTGAAGTACATTTTTCATATTATTATGGTAAGGAAAACAAATCAGCTCTACACAAACCAAACAATATAGCATATTATTCACTGGATACAGTCTCTACATATATTCTTTCGTACACAATTTTTGCAGCAACATCATGTTGTTTTGACCCTTTTGGCATGGAAAGAATCACAACTAACCCAGAAAATTGGAGTGTGTGACTCATGAAATGTGCGCATAATGAACCAGTATGCAATAAACGGAAAATTAAAGTCCACTAGATAAGACTGGATCTCATACTGACTCATAGCCGTTGATTTATATAAATCGCAAACTTTCCAACAAGACTGAGAACAAACAAACATCATGCTTGCTTACCTTCTTCCCTTCAATGGTTTCAGGAACATCTCCACTGGCAATACGTTGCGCAAGTCCTTCAGCAATAGCTGTCTTACCAACACCAGGTTCTCCAATAAGACAAGGGTTGTTCTTGGTTCTCCTGCCAAGAATTTGCACCACACGTTCTATTTGCGGCTGCCTTCCAACAACTGGGTCCAATTTACCCTGAGGTCAAAACAAAAGATTATGATTTTAAGTCTCAACTGATCTTTGCCTCTTCAAGAGAATCTCATACGGTCAGGTTGACAAATAACTACCTCCTCAGCCAGTTTCGTCAAGTTTGTCCCGTACTCTTCAAGGGTTGGCATCTTATTGTTACTGCTTCCTCCCCCAACGTTAGCGGTTACCTCATTGTTCTCACCCACCATGCGTATCACCTAGCCATCCAATTCAATTATGTTAGATTTTTTTAATATAAATTTCAAAAACATATAAAGAACAAAACTTGAAAATATCAGTTTATTAAATAAGATGACTGCTTTACCTGAGTGCGAATATTACTAGGATCAGCACCTAAATTCTCAAGGACTCTAGCTGCAACACCTTCACCTTCACGTAGCAACCCAAGCAGAAGGTGCTCGGATCCAATGTAGTTGTGACCTGATATTCAACACAAGTAATTAACACAAGGGAAGCTGGACAAAAAACAAGTTGAGAAAGGTATCTAAAGTATAAATAAAATATTCTATGCCCCACTCTTCACTAAGCCGGGAAAATAATACTTAACTATACACAATCAACACAGTGGATAATAATACACTTCACAATCAATCCACATAGAGACTCCAGAGTAAAGCAAAAGACTTGTTGTAGAGGAAGGGTGTTAACAACTTACCAAGTTGGCGAGCTTCCTCTAGTGAGAGTTCAAGAACACGCTTGGCACGAGGAGTGAAAGGGATCTCAACAGCAACAAAGCCACTGCCCCTTCCAATAATCTTCTCAACCTCCACACGTGCATCTTTTAGGTTAATCCCCATAGATTTCAAAACTTTAGCAGCAATACCAGTACCTTCACCAATGAGACCAAGAAGAATTTGTTCGGTTCCCACAAAATTGTGGCCTAGTCTTCTAGCTTCCTCCTGAGCAAGCATAATAACTTTGATAGCCTTCTCAGTAAATCTTTCAAACATTGCTTTCACGGTACACCGGCTCGCTTTCCCCTTGGGCACATTCATTGCCTGCCGCACCTTCGAATGGAAACCTTGACGGGTACTTCCTAGAGTATCTAAGGCATTTCTCCCACGTAATCCCATAAACCCTTGCATTCTTGAGCCAGACACTTGTAGCTGACTACACATCATTTTGACCGATCTTCTCGATCTACCAGAACCACGAGAGGGGACATTCCTCTGGTAACAGGCCAAAGACGGTGGAGTAGATTGAGCCAGCACCCTTGTGGCCATAGCCATGACTTCCTACATCATCAAAGAAAAATTTCAACGATTAAAAAAAGGAGAGTTTAGTAAACAATCCAATCACTCTACCTGAAGAAACAGCTACACTCATAAAACTGTTACCAAATGAAGCTCAAGACTTCAAAAGAACAATTCAGACAAAATACACGTTAGCAGTTACCTCATTGTTCTCACCCACCATGTGTATCACCTATAACAATCCAATTCAATTAACTTAGATTTTTCATAATATAAATTTCAAAAAGATTAGTTTATCACATAAGATGACTACTTTACCTGAGTGCGAATATTACTAGGATCAGCACCTAACTTTTCAAGGACACGAACTGCAACACTTTCACCTTCACGTAGCAACCCAAGCAGAAGGTGCTCGGATGCAATATAGTTGTGACCTGATAATTCACACAGGTAATTAACACAAGGGAATATGTACCGTACATAACAAGCAATCCACATAGAGACTCTAGACTAAAGCAAAAGACTGGCTATATTGAGGAAGGGAGTAGTTGTAGTTACCAAGTTGGCGAGCTTCCTCTAGAGTGAGTTCAAGAACATGCTTGGCACGAGGAGTGAATGGGATCTCAACAGCAACAAAGCCACTGCCCCTTCCAATAATCTTCTCAACCTCCACACGTGCATCTTTTAGGTTAATCCCCATGGATTTCAAAACTTTAGCAGCAATTCCAGTACCTTCACCAATGAGACCTAAAAGAATTTGTTCAGTTCCCATAAAATTGTGGCCAAGTCTTCTGGCTTCCTCCTGAGCAAGCATAATAACTTTGATAGCCTTCTCAGTGAATCTTTCAAACATTGCTTTTGGGACACACAGGCCGGCTTTCCCCTTCGAATGGAAACCTAGATGGGGTTTTCCGAAAATGTCAAAGGCATTTCTCCCACGTAATCCCGAAAATTGTTGCATACTTGGAATGACAGAGATGAGGATCTGTTGTCTTTTCTCAAATACAAGTGGTGAGCGAAGATTTCTTCTAAAAAAACCCTAATACATTACACCCCGCTAACTCTTTCTCGTCGATTTAGATATATGGAATGCTTTCACTCCGGTTTGGTAAGTTGAAATTAGTATCATTTTCTATAGGCCCATTGACCAATTGTCGGTTACATTCACCGCCCCTCCTCTTTATCAGGGAGAAAGCAGAAACAGAAGGAAAAAAGCAGACTATTTTTTCAGGATTTGGTATGTTCAACATATAATTTTTCATTTCTCTTAGGTCTTCTTCATGGCCTTGTTACGGTTTGACCGATACCATAGGTAATTCTTTGTTTCCATCTTAATCCTAAACACTCTTTGGAGTTTGAAACCCAAAATATAAACGCTCCTCTTGGAACCAAAGAAAAGTCCTTAAAAAGCATTGAACAAGAAGCTACACAATGTCATCTATACATTACATTTTTTTTTTATATATTTAGAAAATGTATATTAAGAAAGCCCCCTCCCAAATTCTCTTGCCATAATTCATTTAGGGGCTAAAGCAAAAGAAGAGAAACGCACTTTTGCCATTTTTATTCAAGCAACGGGGAGAGAATCTTCCTGCTCCTCCAAGGATGTAGTGGGAGTTCCACTTCCACCATTCAGCACAGTTACGTTACCTTCAGCGTCAACGTCCACAATCACTGAGTCTCCTTCTTTGATCTCTCTCGCTAGCATTTTCTCTGCCATACTATCCTCTAACAGCCTCATGATGGCTCTTCTCAAAGGTCTCGCTCCATAGCTCGGGTTGTAACCTTCGTCTACTACTCTCTCTTTGAACCTCTCAGTCACCTGAAGCTCAATCTCTTTCTTCTTCAGTCTCTCGAACACTTCCTTCAACAGGATGTCAGCAATTTCTTTCACTTCCAGTTTTGTTAGCTGTCTGAACACGATCATCTCGTCTAGCCTGTTCAGGAACTCTGGTCTGAAGTACTGCTTCAGCTCCTCTGTTACAAGGCTCTTGATTCTGTTGTAACTGCTGTCTTTCTCATCGTAGTCCAAGTCGAACCCAATACGCCTTCCTCCTTTCTCGATCACGCTACTTCCAACGTTCGATGTCATGATGAGAAGTGTGTTTTTGAAGTCAACTGTTCTTCCTTTGCTGTCTGTTAGTCTACCATCTTCAAGGATTTGAAGCATCATGTTGAAAACATCTGGATGAGCTTTCTCGATCTCGTCGAACAGAACAACTGTGTAAGGGCGACGTCTAACCGCTTCTGTTAGCTGACCTCCTTCAGTGTATCCGACGTATCCAGGAGGTGAACCGATGAGTTTGGAGACAGTGTGCCTCTCCATGAACTCACTCATATCTAGACGAATCATGGCTTCTTCAGAACCAAAGTAGTAAGCTGCCAAAGCTTTGGCAAGCTCGGATTTCCCAACACCGGTTGGACCTGAGAATATGAAACTAGCGATCGGACGGTTAGGGTTCTTGAGTCCAACACGTGCACGGCGAATGGCTCGGCTTATGGCTTTGACAGCTTCATCTTGGCCTATGATACGTTTGTGGAGGGTTTCTTCCATCTTCAGAAGGCGATCAGACTCATCAGTTGATACTTTCTCTACGGGAATACCAGTCCATGAAGATACAATGTGTTGGATGTCTGACTCCGTGACCATAGGACCTTCCTCACCGGTCTCACTCTCTGCTTTGCTCATCTCCTTTCCTTTTGCTTGGATAGCAGATACCTCAGCTCTAAGTTCAATTTCTCTATCCCGAAGTGTCCCAGCCTGAAACGAAAATGTTTTACATCTCATAAGACATCTTATTGTCCCCTAAATTGACAAAGAAACGTAACAAACGTTATATAAATGAATTAATAGAAACGATATGTACCTTCTCAAAATCTTGGCCACGGACAGCTTCATTCTTCTCTTTTGTTATCTGCCTAAGCTCCTTCTCGAGCTCCCTAGCTTCCTCCGGGACCTGCATAAACAATCATGTTAAACAATGATCTAACATTGAGAATGGTAACTAACCGACTCCTGGCATGTGATTCCACCACACCTGTGCATGACGAAGTCGAACCCGAGAACCAGCTTCATCGATCAAGTCAATTGCTTTGTCAGGAAGGAAACGATCACTGGAATCAAAGGAGAGTCAGATGTACGTAATACTAATGACACCCTTGCAAAAACTTTAACAAGTAATCTGCGAGAACACCCACCTTATATACTGGTATGACAATTGAGCAGCTGCTACTAAAGAATCGTCAGTGTAACGAAGCTTGTGGTGAATTTCATATCGCTCTCGCAGTCCCTTAAGGATTTGAATAGTTTCATCCACGGTAGGTTCAGGTACTTTCACTGGCTGGAATCTTCTTTCCAACGCAGGGTCTTTCTCAATGTGCTTTCGGTATTCATCTAATGTTGTCGCTCCAATGCACTGTCATGATTATAGAATAGTTAAATTAACAATGATAAATTACAAAAACTGTAGAGCACTGTCATGTAAAAGTAAAACGGACCACAAGGAATAATTACCTGCAATTCACCTCTAGCGAGAGCTGGTTTCAAAATGTTAGCTGCATCAATTGCACCTTCCGCTGCTCCAGCCCCAATCAAAGTATGCACTTCATCGATAAACAAGATTATCTCGTCGCTCTGTCTAATTTCCTCCATAAGCTTTTTTAATCTCTCTTCAAACTCTCCACGATATTTTGTTCCAGCAACTAGAAGACCCATGTCAAGTGTTATAACCTGAAGTCAAACAAAAAGAAAACGCAAGAACCATCAGATCACTGTTGCATTACCTAGCATGATCGCCAGGGAATTAAGGGTGACTCTAAGCTCTGAAGTACATTTTTCATATTATTATGGTAAGGAAAACAAATCAGCTCTACACAAACCAAACAATATAGCATATTATTCACTGGATACAGTCTCTACATATATTCTTTCGTACACAATTTTTGCAGCAACATCATGTTGTTTTGACCCTTTTGGCATGGAAAGAATCACAACTAACCCAGAAAATTGGAGTGTGTGACTCATGAAATGTGCGCATAATGAACCAGTATGCAATAAACGGAAAATTAAAGTCCACTAGATAAGACTGGATCTCATACTGACTCATAGCCGTTGATTTATATAAATCGCAAACTTTCCAACAAGACTGAGAACAAACAAACATCATGCTTGCTTACCTTCTTCCCTTCAATGGTTTCAGGAACATCTCCACTGGCAATACGTTGCGCAAGTCCTTCAGCAATAGCTGTCTTACCAACACCAGGTTCTCCAATAAGACAAGGGTTGTTCTTGGTTCTCCTGCCAAGAATTTGCACCACACGTTCTATTTGCGGCTGCCTTCCAACAACTGGGTCCAATTTACCCTGAGGTCAAAACAAAAGATTATGATTTTAAGTCTCAACTGATCTTTGCCTCTTCAAGAGAATCTCATACGGTCAGGTTGACAAATAACTACCTCCTCAGCCAGTTTCGTCAAGTTTGTCCCGTACTCTTCAAGGGTTGGCATCTTATTGTTACTGCTTCCTCCCCCAACGTTAGCGGTTACCTCATTGTTCTCACCCACCATGCGTATCACCTAGCCATCCAATTCAATTATGTTAGATTTTTTTAATATAAATTTCAAAAACATATAAAGAACAAAACTTGAAAATATCAGTTTATTAAATAAGATGACTGCTTTACCTGAGTGCGAATATTACTAGGATCAGCACCTAAATTCTCAAGGACTCTAGCTGCAACACCTTCACCTTCACGTAGCAACCCAAGCAGAAGGTGCTCGGATCCAATGTAGTTGTGACCTGATATTCAACACAAGTAATTAACACAAGGGAAGCTGGACAAAAAACAAGTTGAGAAAGGTATCTAAAGTATAAATAAAATATTCTATGCCCCACTCTTCACTAAGCCGGGAAAATAATACTTAACTATACACAATCAACACAGTGGATAATAATACACTTCACAATCAATCCACATAGAGACTCCAGAGTAAAGCAAAAGACTTGTTGTAGAGGAAGGGTGTTAACAACTTACCAAGTTGGCGAGCTTCCTCTAGTGAGAGTTCAAGAACACGCTTGGCACGAGGAGTGAAAGGGATCTCAACAGCAACAAAGCCACTGCCCCTTCCAATAATCTTCTCAACCTCCACACGTGCATCTTTTAGGTTAATCCCCATAGATTTCAAAACTTTAGCAGCAATACCAGTACCTTCACCAATGAGACCAAGAAGAATTTGTTCGGTTCCCACAAAATTGTGGCCTAGTCTTCTAGCTTCCTCCTGAGCAAGCATAATAACTTTGATAGCCTTCTCAGTAAATCTTTCAAACATTGCTTTCACGGTACACCGGCTCGCTTTCCCCTTGGGCACATTCATTGCCTGCCGCACCTTCGAATGGAAACCTTGACGGGTACTTCCTAGAGTATCTAAGGCATTTCTCCCACGTAATCCCATAAACCCTTGCATTCTTGAGCCAGACACTTGTAGCTGACTACACATCATTTTGACCGATCTTCTCGATCTACCAGAACCACGAGAGGGGACATTCCTCTGGTAACAGGCCAAAGACGGTGGAGTAGATTGAGCCAGCACCCTTGTGGCCATAGCCATGACTTCCTACATCATCAAAGAAAAATTTCAACGATTAAAAAAAGGAGAGTTTAGTAAACAATCCAATCACTCTACCTGAAGAAACAGCTACACTCATAAAACTGTTACCAAATGAAGCTCAAGACTTCAAAAGAACAATTCAGACAAAATACAAAAGATTTACAAACAATAAAATCGAAACAAGACTTCAAATATAAGAACCACCACTTATGAAGCTGAACAAGATAAAGCTTGGAATCGATTAACAAAAAGCTGATAAAATAAAAGATAAGTGAGCTCCCAAACACAAGTATAAGCTCAGAAAGTTAAAAATTCAACTTAGCTCCGATCAAAAGAAAGCTGACTAAGAAGACGGAGACAAAGCGAAACACTACACAGAAATGAACAAATGAGAATTGACTTTTCTTTTACAAAGAAAAAACAAAACCTCCACGAAATTCACGATCTGAAACCTCATAAATCGCACAAATTCGAACTAAAACACACAAACAAGTAAAAAACACAAAACCCTAGCTTTTCCAACAAATACAGCTTCAAGAACAAACATCACAGAACCAACACAAGAAACCACTCCGAAAGAATTCGAATACAGAGATTAAGTGAGAAGAAAAGAAAAACTCACCGAGCTCGATTGAAGCGTAACACAGGATCAAAATGAGAAAGGTCCAAGAAGAACGAAGAAGAAGAAGAAGAACGAAGAAGAGAGAGAAATGAAAAAAAAAACAGATGGATATGGTGTGTTGTGTGCTTTGATTTTTTTTTCTTTCTTTTCACCCTCCCTTATCTCTCTCTCTCTCTCTCTCTCTCTCTCTCTCTCTCTCTCCGGTCCGATTCTTTTTTTTTTTTCTATACGGTGCGAGTCTATATAACACTTGTTCGGTGCACCAGCGTACACGCTATTAATACTTCTACTACGCTCAGCTAAAACAAAATATCATACGTGGTTAACCGACTTACTTAACCATTCGGTTTACGTAATCAACTAACCGACCAGTAATTGAATAGTTTAACTCGGTATTTGACCAGTTTTTAATGAATTTTCATGACATTAGTGGATGGAAGTTGTTAATTCATGAACAAATGCGTATGTTTCAAATTTATTCGGTTGAATTAAAACATGTGTTCCTTATCGGTTTACAGAACTAAACCAATTTTTATATAGCGAAAAGAAACTTGACCGCACCCCACCACCGTTGTTCGATATAGAGGGTCTAAGAATCTGACACGTGACGTTCTATGACTGGCTGAAGTACGAAATGACGGTTGTACCATGCGAATATTGGTCTTTGGCTATGTATGTGGACAGAGGACTCAATTGTCAATATGTTGGTGTTAAGAGGTTCCGTGTACGAGACCAATTTTTATTTATTTATTTTTGTTTTTCTTCAATTTTGATTACTTATCGCTGAGGAATCTTTCTGATAATAAATCTTAGACGTTGCCACTTAGGCACACTTGTGTTACTCCGACCTCTCATTTCGTCGAAGACGAGAGCGTGACATGGTACTTGTTCAACCTCTTATTTTTTTCTCTGTGTGGGAAATATCTTCTGTTTATAGACCAAAATAAAAACACTTAGGCGTTATATAAAGTAAGACATTTCCAACTTAGGTAATGGACTTTGAAGATTATTATAAAGGGAATGTGTCTCTTTATCCTAGAGAGCATTTCCGTGAATGATTCATTGTAGTTCTAACAAAACAAAACAAAAACATCCTAAATTTCTGTCTTCTAATCCTCTATAGATTACTTGCATCATGTATCGGTCGCTGGTCGATTATCTGAGAAACCGACTTTGTAAATTCCTTTTTGATGAATGAAATCAGTAAAGAAAAATAGGATGATTTACTTAGATGTTATCCAAATTAGGTAATATTACCAGAATCTACAAACAAAGATTTTATTACTAGAATATTTCGGGTATTTTCAAAATACCCAGAGTGCCCTAGCGTGCTCTTGTTTTATGTTACCGGAAAAAACGTAATTACAAAAATGTCATTGCCACGTCAGACGCCACGTCAAAAATGCTGACATGTAACAATAACTCAGCCATAACGCATTACAAAGGTATGTTGCGGCTGAGTTATAAGTATATTCCGGCTGAGTTATGGAAAAAAAACATTTGAGTAAGAGCGGACGGCTGAGATAGAGCATAACTCAGCCAAGCGTTACGGCTGACTTATCAAAATCTGGCTGAGTTAGAGCATAACTCAGCCAAGCGTTACGGCTGACTTATCAAAATCTGGTTGAGTTACGCTCTAACTCAGCCGTTCTTACGACTGAGTTTTCACCCGATGGTTGAGTTGTTAAAATTTTGGTTGAGTTATCACTACGACACGACTGAGTTATCACTACGACATGGCTGAGTTACCATTTTCCGACTAGCTGAGTTATCGTACAACTCAGCCATGATAGGCTGAATTATCGTACAACTCAGCCATGATAGGCTGAATTATCGTACAACTTAGCCGTGATAGGCTGACTTATCGTACAACTCAGCCGTGATAGGCTGACTTATCGTACAACTCAGCCATTCGACGGCTGACTTAGTAGCAAAAGATTAATTACTAGAATGTTATTCAGTTTTGGCTGACTTATTAAACGATACGGCTGAGTTACATATTTTCAGTTGATAAAGCGGCTGAATTTGGCAGCAATTTTTTTGCTTTTTAATTACTGTAATGTTTTTCATGTTGTGACTGAGTTATAATTTGTTTGATGGCTGAGTTTTATATAGACTGAGTTATTAATTGTTTGATGGCTGACTTGCCACGTCGGACGCAACATCCATGTCAGCATTCCATGTCATCTTTTTTTTTCCTTCGGAAATACGAAACGTCGTTCGACTCTTGTTCTTCAACTCGTAAATAAGTGAACTATTTACCTTCTTCTTCACCTTGTTCTTATACTTTTTCTTCACTTTTCTTCTTCACATTGTTCTTCTACTTCTTCTTCACCTTGTTCTTCATTATCTTTCATGGATCCAGTTCCGGTACTAGTTGTGTCCGGTAATTGGGTAAAGAAACAGAGATATGTATTTAACACCAACGATAGAGGGTGTATAGTTGTGCAGATCGATGGTGGCACAACACACGACAAGCTTGTGCCGTCTTCTCGTCTTCTTTATGAACTCTGCACTTTTTTTTTTATTTCTTTTTGTAATGTTTAATATTAATATAATTTAGCCGGTATTACGATATCTCAGCCATTACGCGTTTTCCCGTCAAGTCATATATATCAGCCATTTACTTTCAGATTGTTTCTTGCGACAACTCAGCCATAACTTACACTAACTCAGCCGTGACATGACCTTTCGTTTTCTCGCAAATTTTATAACTCAGCCGTAAATTCGTATAAATCAGTCGTTTGCTTCCAGATTGTTTCTTGTGATAACTCAGCTATAACGTTATTATAACTCAGCCGTTAAATAAGAGGAGATACTAAAAGGAAAATGTGGAAGCATAAAAAGGTGGATAACAGGGACCTTTAATACATGAAAAAGATACTCGCCTAAGGAATGGAAAATAATTATTTTAAATTAAACAGACTGGAAATTACTGCTGAAAATCACTGCTGGAAACCCTAAAGGATCTCAGATACTTTAAGGGACAACCACCAAAGGTAACATTTTTTGCACATGATTCTATAACGGTCTCCATAGCCGGGAGAATGGCGATCGTTATCCAAATAACACATCACAGCACAAGCGGGTGAAGGGAGTAACGGGCTGTCAGGATAGCGATGGGCGGCTGTGTATGAGTATTTCCGGGCCGTATTATAACGAGATAGCGCAAACAGAAAATAATCACCGGTTGCCCTGACACCCGCAGACAGCAGAGGATAATGATGTACATCAAACAGCTGGAGGTAATGGACAGCCATAACCTCATTCTCTTGACATATACTTAGTACCCCACATGCTAAGGTGGCATCAGCATCGGCCGGTACAATACCACTGAGAATATCAATCCCACGCTGGATATCTCTATCCTCATCCACAACCCTTAGCCCTTCGTAGTAAATGGCAATGGGGTTGCCGGCGTCAAAGCATGTGATGAAGAAAGGCCTGTACCGCCCTTCAATTTGGAGGCCACCATCAGGGGCATTTGATGTGTTGATTTCTGATGGATCAGTACAAAGGCAATAGATAGCAGCTGTCTTTACAACTCCTTTACTGTATACTGCATTTTTTCCCTACGACCAGCCCTTAAAATAGAACCAAGTGACCACCATCGATCTTCTGCAGCAAGGGAAACGAATTTTATGAAAACATTGCCGGGGAGATCCGACATCTTGGGTGCTTGAGCGTACATAGGGCACGAGCGGAGCTTCGCGGGTGCTCGAGCGGAGCTTCTTGGGTGCTCGAGCGGACATATTATTTGGTTGGGCAGAATACAAGAAAGTTATTTGGAAGATGAATTTAATGAGTTAATACATATAGCAGCCAGAGAATGAGTCAGTAGGTACAAACAGATTGTTTCTTGTGATAACTGAGCCATAACTTTACTTTAAATCAGCCGTGACATGACTCGACGAGACTTTTCGTTTTCCCTTAAATACCATAACTCAGCCATCACATGATTCGATTTTACTTTTCGTTTTTCCAACTATAACTCAGCCGTTAAACCATAAATTAACCTAATAATAGACGTGACATTTCGTTTTCCTATTATTTAAATTTTAAGTTATAATAATTTTAATATTCAATTGTTGGAATAATACTTTTACAAAAAAAAATTCTAAATTTAAATATTAATTATTTAATTATTTTGATAATATATTGTAAAAAGCTCACTTTATGAATTTATTATCGTGTGGATATGAACCGACCAAACCAAACGGAACCGGAAAACTGATTTTTGTGATATCGAGTGACGTTTTAATATCTTATAACTTAGCCGTACGAAGTATATAATTCAATTATAATTCATAACTCAGCCGTGTGAAGTATATAAATCAGCCATAATTTTGAAAATAGACAAATCAAAGTTTTACAAATCCAAGTACAATTCCTACCAAAAGAAATCCAAATGTTTTACATACCATAGTACAATTCCTACCAAAAGAAACGAAACGAAGGACGTAATTTTTTCTTATTTAACCTTACTCATAAAATCAGGTGCCTCACCGTAGATTTCTGCTGCCATTTTAACCCGTATAGCCTGGATATTTTGATCACATATGCCATCGAAAGTCGAACCAAGCGCTAGACATTCTACAAACTTTAGAGCGTACACGCCACAGTCACCAACCTGTACGTTTTGAGGGACCTTGGAGACACTCTTCCTCTTGAAACTGAACTGACTGAAAGTAGGTGTACGCCATTTGTGAGGAACGTTCTCGTTCATCATTGCTGGAATCCTCCGCGCAAACGCCCTACAAGAATTTATCATTCTAATATCACTGTCTTTGTTTGCTTGACCCACGATGCTTTCATAGCAATCAATATGCCTTCTGATGAGATCCACGTGCAGCGCCACCCAGTGATTGCCTCCAGTTTGTGGTATCCACTTCAAATGAGTCGGTTGATCTGAAGGTATCAAACCTTTAACTAACTCTTCGTAACAGTTGCCATTGAATTTAAACAGTTTGGGTTTCATCTCGAACTGAGCATAGTCACGAACCATCGTTCTGGTGAACCACGGGTCTACAAACGCAATGCGTTTGTTGTGATATGGGAATGGATCTCGGTTGTACCTAATACTGAGGAGTCTCACAAACGTGCCCATGTGCTGTAAAACAGAAAACTGAGTAGAGAACAACAACTCAGCCATAATGTAATATAAGTCAGTCGTAAACAATAACAAATCAGCTATTATGTATTATAACTCCGCCGCCAACACTTACAACTCAGTCATTATGTATTATATCTCAGCCGTAAACATTATTACTCAGCCGTCAAGTCATTATATCTCAGCCGTAAACATAATAACTCAGACATCAAGTTAAACTTACTTCATCAGACAGCCACCCAAATGTACCATGCTTCACTGGCCAGTTCTTTCTTTCGGTGATGAGAGTCCTATTGAATTCAATATTTGGTGTTGACTTGCCTAATGGTGTATCCCTAAGAAAGAAATAAGGACAGGTTAATATAATGTTAACAAGCTGTGATTAACAAGGGTCTAAAGGGTCATACTCGGCTGTCTTTAGGTACTCCAAAAGTTTTTTCATCTTGATCAGATCAACCGGTGCCAGAGGATCATATATTTCAGCTCCAGGTACATAGTTCTTCCTCATGCACGTCAGTCCGTTGTCTCCAATATAAGGAAAAATTCTCGCTTGTGTATCTTGTTGTGTATTCAATGCATTTCCATCCGGGGACAGCTTAACACTCTCCAGCCTTAAAGCTTTAATTCTATCAAACCTAATCTTTTCCTTCTCATCATCCTCAGATTCAAGTTCAAGGACATCGTTTTCAGCCATTAACTCGGCTGTCATATCACATATACTGCTGTGAGCAGCGTTGGCACCATCGTTTGCATCAGCTTCGGCTTCTCCCTCATTCAAAACAGGTTCTACAAATTGCAACGACTTCACGGCAGTAGGCTTAGTAGTCTTTCTACCTCTTCTCTTTTGCGGATTATCTCCAACTTTCTTTTCCGCCAACTCTTTGACCTTCTTTGCCACCAACTCTTTGGCCTTCTTTGCAGCCGCCGCCTCATCTTTGGGCTTCTTTGCCGCAACCTCTTTGGCCTTTTTTGCATCTAATTCTTTGTCCTTCTTTGCATCTTTGGCATTTTTCCACGTGTTCAGCCATTGATTTGGTTTCGTAGTAGTTGGAGACTTCTCAACAAAATTAAGTGGATCATCTTTATCAAACTCTTTATTAAGATTCCTACTGACCCCAGCCAAACCACTGCCATCTACCTGTATGACATAGCGAACATAATTCAGACATAATTCAGATAATGATAACTCAACCTAAAAATTCTGGAAAATCAGCCATAAAATTAAGATAAATCAGACATTACCGGAGGACTGTTGACAGAATATATTTCTTGCTTTTTTCCTGGAATGACTGGTGGACCTTTTGGTGTCTGTAGATTTTCCCGAAGGTATTCTGGTAACAGGCTCGTTATTTTGAAATTTGAACATGCATCATAAGTGTTTTGGTCAGTTTGCCCAACACCCATGGAAAGCAAGTGCTCTTTCATCTGTTTGAGTTCACTCTTAACAGATCCAAACCTGGTATCAATCCTTTCATTCATCCTCTTTTCTATTCTATCTCCAATCTTATTCTCCAGATCCAGAGCAATGTTTTTTTCAAAAGTGTCAAACCTTGAGGTTAAATTAGACACCAACTCAACGATAGTTGCAACCGACCCATCTTCTCCAGCATCTTCCTCCTCACTAGCACACTGAAATAAATACATAAACCGTCGTAAACAAGCTAACGAAAGATTACATATAATATAAACACACTATACACCATATCACTTACCTTTATTCCTATCTTCTTTTTCTTCCTCTTCTGTGCAGCTCCTTCACCAGATTCACCACCCTGACTGTTTAAAATGTCCACCTTCTTGACTGTCTGCTTTTTTGCGGGAGGAAATTCAGACTCAACATATGTTTTAGCTTCTCGCTTTTTCTTCTTATCACTCCTCTTAACATCCCAAGAACCTTTTACAAACTTACCCTCATGTATGTCTTGGATAAGGCGATCAACTGCAGGGTCATCTTCTTGACCTGGCCACATATGAAATAGCTCGCTTACATCATCCTTCATAACCATTTTAGTCAAACATAACTCAGTCAACACAAAATCATAACTCAGTCATCACTAAAACATAACTCAGCCATCACTAAAACATAACTCAGTCAACACAAAACATTAACTCAACCATCACTAAACCATAACTCAGCCATCACTAAGTCATAACTCAGTCGTGACTTAAAAACCTTACCTCACCAAGCACTTTGATCTCTTTAGCAATTACGGTTTCCAGCGTTGAACGTGTATGGTTTCCACCCCATTGAAGCAACGATATGCCACCATTTTTTTCTTTTGTTGCTTCAAATGCTGACCGACCCCACGGATAAGTCTTCATGGCTTCATCATCAAAAACTCTTTTCGCACTTTCATATGGAATTCTAGAGTTATGATACAAACCATAAAGTCCAACGTGTTGAAGAAGCAATAGCCCCAACCATTTACGATGATTAGGGTTTTTCCATCCCCGGCACACGTTTAATGCTTCCCTGAGTTCATTTAATGATGGACCTTCCCCTCTAGGCACTTGCAAAAGTCTGAAGAACGCTTTGTGTTCCTCTTCAAGTTCAACCCGTTCTGTCTGCATTGGGTCTATGTTTAACCCCGTGACATGAGCAAATTCATTCAACCCAAACCTGATAGGTTGACCACCGACCACAAACCAAAGTTCCTTCTTATGTACCCTTAACTGGTTACATAGTAGGAAATGTACAACCTTACCTGACCAGACGAATTGGCTATCAACTAGCTTAGAGATTATTCCAATAGGTACTTTCTTCGTTTCATCCCACGCATCCTGTCCTATTGATTCCCTAATCTGAGGGAAATCTAACATCTTGAAATTGGTATTAATTTGTTTACTATATATAATAGACTTTATTTCTGGCAAAAGTCTTAGGGGGGGGGGGGTAATCCCTTGCTTGTTCTTCAGAAATATCCTTAGCCATCTGATAAATATAATTCAGCAGTAAAGCATAAAATAAATCAGCCATAAAATATGACAAACTCAGACGCAATTCATATAATAACTCCGCCACAAATACATAACTCAGCCGTAAACTAGAGGAAGACACATACCGGAACTGAAAGACGAGACGACTTAGACGGAAACGAACAAGACATCGATGACGGAGAGAGAAAGAGAGAATGAGAGAGGGAGAGAGTTTTTTTATCGTTTAGGGTTCGTCGAGAGAGAGAGAGATTTCGTCGACGAGAAAGAGAGAGAGTTTTTTTTTTATTTTTTTTCCGCGATTTGTGAACAGTTTTTAACTGTTCACTTTCCCTCTCGGCCATAACTTTACTATAACTAAGCCGTAACATGAGTCGACTAGACCTTTCGTTTTCCCGTAAATATTATAACTCAGCCATCAAGTCATATATAACAGCCATCTACTTCTAGATTATTCCTAGTGATAACTCAGCCATCATATAAATTTGCCATCTACTTTCGTTTCTAATTTCAGATTGTTTCTCGTAATACCTCATCCATAACTCACTATAACTCAGCCATTACATGGATTGACGAGACCTTTCGTTTTTCCGTCAAAATATAACTCAGCCTTCAAGCAATATTTTGGCGGAAAATTATAATTTAACCTAATAATAGACTTGACCTTTCGTTTTCTTATTGTTTTTCCTTTATATTCTCCTCATTCATATGTCTGACTCTCTTTCATCTCATTCTTCATTTCTATTGTTTCACTTTATACACTCCTAAATCACAGATCTGTCTATCTGTTACATCTTCCTATCGACATGGAAGTTATTCCTCATATCGATGGATAATTTTTTAGAGATGTCGAAGCGATCATTTGCGCCACTGATGGGGGTAATATTCTGGTTCTAAACCCTGGTGTGGGTTCCTGGGTTGACATAACCACTGTTACGTGGTTCAAGTTCCTTCACGTTCTCTCTATCGCGATTGGAGGAATACTTCAACACAACTTGCACCATGCATGGCCGACGTACCGCTTGATTCCCTTCCATTTTAAGAGACGATGTGTAACATCCGCAAACCAATTATTGGTTTTCTGGGATGGGTGTTGATCGACACCATGGTGGTGTCGGTCGACACCATGGTGGTGTCGGTCGACACCAATATTCTCTGGTTCGACCAGTTCGATTTAATTATCGATTTGGACCGGTTTGGTTTAGGGAAAACCATTGAACCGAGATATTAAAGGGAGAAAACGACCTAAGTCGTGTTTTGTTTGTTCTCACGCCGTTTTTGAGAGAAACAAAGGAGAGAAAAGTTTGTTCTTGAGTTTTTGTGACTTTTGTGAGATTTCAAGGCTTTGTGGGTGAGATCTTGCTGTGGGAGTGAGGATTCAAGGCTAGGAACGTGTCGGAAGCTTTCTGGGAGTGTGGTTTCGTTCTTTGTTGGTCAGAATCTTCCTGATTGTGGTTAAGTGGCTAGTGGGTATGGGACCACTAGTTGTAGATTATTATTTATTTTTTTTATAAAAAAACGGGTCGGGTCGTTTAAGTTTGGTATCAGAGCCCTTACGGTTCTAGGTTTGGGTTCACTAGGCTTTGTGATGTAGATGTTTGGGAATTTCATGCTTTGATTGATTATGTGAGTTAGTTAATTATGTGTGGCATGGAGTCCTAGAACATCCTCTTCGAGCATACAGTGTGATTCCACAGTGAGTTTATGTTTCTGGGATATGTATAATTGTGTGCTTAGCCTGCTGTTCATGGTAGTGCAGATAGTTAGAGGTGGTGCTGTTGCTGGTCGTGGTCATGGACGCGGACGTGGTCGTGCACGCAGACGTGGTCGTGGGACGGGCAGAGTCCCAAAGGTTAGTGAGACCGAGGACCAGAGTGTGACTGCTGAGGGTGCTGGCGAGTCGCAGGGTGTCCAGGAGGATTCCATGAGTGTGGCTGGAGGGGGCGGTGTTGATGCTCCAGTGGCCGGTGATGTTAGGGCCCCGGGTGTGGGAGTCTCAGCGGGTGGAGTCCCTAGTGCTGACTTTACGGCTTTGCTAGCACAGTTGGTGGAGCGGTTGCCAGCAGTGGTATCGGTTC
Source organism: Camelina sativa (assembly GCF_030686135.1). NCBI lineage: Eukaryota > Viridiplantae > Streptophyta > Magnoliopsida > Brassicales > Brassicaceae > Camelina > Camelina sativa. Next base: position 40,988,897 of record NC_141890.1, read on the forward strand.
AGGCTCAGGTTGTGTCACGAGTGGTGGCGGAGGACCGGCAGCCAGTGGCTGTGGATGCAGGAGCACATGGACGTTATTTGTCCATGCTCAAGGAGATGAAGAATCTCGTGACCGCACAGTTTTGGGTGGACATAGGGGTTCACCATTTGACTGGTGACGCTGAGTTATGGTGGAGATCAGTGGCTGCTAGGAGAGTGCAGCGGGAGATGACTTGGGCTGACTTCGTGGGGGAGTTCAACCGCAAGTACTTTCCGAGAGAGGCATTGGACCGGTTGGAGGTGCAGTTCCTTCAATTGTCTCAGGGGACGTGGTAAGTGCGGGAGCTGGACTTGGAGTTCAGTCGACTTCTATGTTATGGGGGTCGGGCTATAGAGTCTGAGGAGGCTCAGATCATGAGGTTTTTGAAGGCCCTACGTGATGATTTGAGGGTTCACTGTAGAGGGTGCAGTTATGCTACGCGTGCAGAGCTGGTTGATACTGCAACAGGGATTGAGGAGGACATCCGCGCACAGTCAGTGGCGGTTAGTCCAGCAGTTCAGCCTAGTAGGGCTCAGCAGCAGGGTGGTTCTACCAGGGGCGGTAGACCTGCGCAGGGAACCAAGAGGAGGTGGGAGGCTACGCAGAGGCCGAGTGGTGCGAGTTGCTTCGGTTGTGGGAGCAAGGATCACATGATTGCTAGTTGTCCCAACAGGAGTGCTCTGACGGCAGGGCTTCGTGTATGGTATCATTTTAGGGAGCTGGGGCATATCAGGCCCATGTGTCCCAAGTTGCAGCCGGTGGCAGTGGCAGCGTTGCAGCAGGTGCATCATGGAGAGCAGCAGGTGGCACGGATTGAGCAGGCGCCACGGGTTTTCACGACTGCAGAGACTGGTGGGACCAGTGCTGGGGCGATCACAAATATAATTTCTGGTACTTTAACTTTGTGAATTTTTAGTAAGTTCAGATTTTATGTTTTCCTGTGATAAAGTGTTAGGTTCTCAACACATGAGGTTTGTGTAGGGACCTTGTTGGTGGGCGTGTTTAAGTCCCATGTTATGTTTGATTCTGGAGCTTCTCATAGCTTCATTACTCTGGAGTGTGCAGAGAGCGCGGGAATCAGAGGGGATCCCGGGGAGCGTACAGGAGTTGTCAGAGGTGCGGGAGGCAAGTTCATGAGGGTTATTGGACGAGTCAGAGGAATTGATATTCAGATCGCAGGGGAGCCACGGCCAGCGGATTTGCTTATCAGTCCAGTGGAGTTGTATGGTTGCATCGGCACATGGTGCATTTGGATTGCTATCGGGGTAGAGCGGAGTTTGAGCTTCCAGGAGGGAAGTTGGTTTTTCAGGGTATTAGACCGACTTCGGGGAGTCTCGTGATCTCGGCAATTCAGGCTGGGAAGATGATCGAGAAGGGCCGTGAGGCGTATTTGGTTACCATATCTATGCTAGAGTGAGTGGGGAAGTCTACAGTTAGCGGTATTCCGGTTTTAGAGGAGTTTGAGGATGTGTTCCAGTCGTTGCAGGGGTTACCAGCATCTCAGTCTGATCCTTTTACGATTGAACTGGAACCAGGGACGATGCCGTTATCCAAGGCTCCTTACAGAATGGCTCAGCAGAGATGGCAGAGCTGAAGAAGCAACTAGAGGATTTGTTGAGTAAAGGATTCATCCGTCCTAGTGTATCACCGTGGGGAGCACCATTGTTGTTTGTCAAGAAGAAGGATGGGAGTTTCCGGTTGTGTATTGATTACAGGGGTTTGAAACGGGTCACTGTGAAGAACAAGTACCCTCTTCCCAGGATTGATGAGTTGTTGGATCAGTTGAGGGGTGCTACTTGGTTCTCCAAAGTAGATCTGGCGTCGGGTTATCATCAGATACCGATAGATAAGGCAGATGTGAGGAAGACTACTTTTTCAGGACGAGGTATGGGCATTATGAGTTTGTGGTGATGCCTTTCGGGTTGACTAACGCACCAGCAACGGTTATGAGGTTGATGAACAACGTGATTCAGGAGTTTCTGGACGTGTCTGTCATCATTTTCATCGACGATATCCTGGTTTATTCTAAGAGTCCTGAGGAGCATTCATTGCATTTGAGGGCAGTTATGGAGAAACTGCGGGAGCAGAAGTTGTTTGCTAAGTTGAGCAAGTGCAGTTTTTGGCAGCATGAGATGGGCTTTCTGGGCCATATTGTGTCTGCATATGGGGTTTCTGTAGATCCGGAGAAGATTCATGCTATCAGAGATTGCCTAGAACGCAGAATGTCACAGAGATCAGGAGTTTTCTCGGATTGGCAGGTTACTACAGGAGGTTTGTGCAGGGGTTTGCGAGCAGAGCACGTCCTATGACTAAGTTGACAGGGAAGGATGTTCCTTTTGTTTGGTCAGATGAGTGTGAGGAAGGCTTTGCAAGCCTGAAGGAGATGTTGACTACTGCGCCAGTGTTGGCTTTGCCTGAGCAGGGAGAACCCTATGTGGTTTATACAAATGCATCTTGAGTTGGTTTAGGATGTGTTCTGATGCAGCATGGGAAGGTGATTGCCTACGCTTCGCGGCAGTTGCAGAAGCATAATGGCAACTATCCTACTCATGACTTGGAGATGGGTATTGTAGTTTTTGCCCTGAAGGTACAGGTGTTTACAGATCATAAGAGTCTGAAATATATATTCACTCAGCCTGAGCAGAATTTGAGGCAGAGGCGGTGGATGGAGCTTGTGGCAGACTATGATTTGGAGATAGCCTATCATCCTGGTAAGACTAACTTGGTTGCAGATGCTCTGAGTCAGAAGAGGGTAGCTTCGGCTTAGGAGCAGGAGATGGAGTCTCTAGTAGGAGAGATCGGTGCGTTGAGTTTGTGAGCTGTGTCTCAGGAACCGTTGGGTTTGGAGGTGGTTGATAGAGCAGATCTTCTGAGCAGAGTGCGGTTGGCTCAGGAGGGGGATTGGAGGCTGGTGAATGCCTCAAAGGATGTTGATATAGAGTATCAGGTCTCAGATAATGGTACTATCTTGGTGCACGGTCGGGTTTGTGTGCCCAAGGATGAGGAGTTGAGGCAGGAGATCCTGAGAGAGGCTCATGGGAGCAAGTTTTCTATTTATCCAGGAGCGACTAAGATGTACCGTGATCTCAAGAGGTACTATCATTGGGTCGGGATGAAGAAGGATGTAGCTAGTTGGGTCGCGATGTGCCATGTGTGCCAGCTAGTGAAGGGTGAGCCTCAAGTTCCAGGAGGGTTATTGAGGAGTCTTCCCATTCCAGAGTGGAAGTGGGATATGGTTACTATGGACTTCGTGGTAGGTTTGCCAGTGTCCAGGACGTTTGATGCTATTTGGGTCATTGTGGACCGGCTGAATAAGTCGGCACATTTTCTGGCCATTAAGAAAACTGATGGAGCAGCGGTCTTGGCTAAGAAATATGTGAAGGAGATAGTCAGGTTGCATGGGGTGCCAGCGAGCATTGTGTCTAATAGGGATTCTAAGTTCACTTCGGTGTTCTGGAGAGCGTTTCAGGCATAGATGGGGACATACCATCCCCAGACAGATGGACAGTCAGAGAGGACGATTCAGACGCTGGAGGATTTGCTGAGGATGTGTGTGTTGGATTGGGGAGGCCATTGGGCAGATTATTTGAGCTTGGTAGAGTTTGCTTACAACAACAATTATCAGGCGAGTATTAAGATGGCTCCCTATAAGGCTTTGTATGGGAGGCCGTGTCGTACGCCGTTATGCTGGACTCAGGTGGGGGAGAGGAGTTATGCCGATAGGAGGATGAGAGATCTTGAGTTTCAGGTAGGAGACAGTGTACCTCAAGATGGCCATGTTGCGGGGTCAGAACATGTCATTGACTGAGACTAAGTTGAGTCCGAGGTATATGGGTCCGTTCAGAGTGATGGAGCGTGTCGGACCAGTGGCTTATAGACAGAAGTTACCTGAGGTTATGCGTGCATTCCATAAGGTTTTCCATGTTTCTATGTTGAGGAAGTGTCTCCGTGGGGATGATCAGTTGTTAGCTAAGATTCCTAAGGATCTTCAGCTTAACATGACTTTGGAGGCGAGACCAGTGAGGGTTCCCGAGAGGAGGATTAAGGAACTTCGGAAGAAGAAGATTCCTTTGATAATAGTCCTTTGGGACTGTGATGGTGTTGAGGAGCAGACTTGGGAGCCTGAGGCGAGGATGAAGGCAAGGTTTAAGAAGTGGTATGAGAAGCAAGCCGCGACTTGAGCTTGTCTAGCCTGGTCCCATCTGTAATCCGTGGCTGGAGCGGGAATGAAGTATTCCAGCCCATCTCTCTTGTTTACTTGGTCGCTTGGGGTGGTTGGTTGTGCGACTAAGTAACAAGATGAGGTGGTGCTCGGGGTACAAAGTTTCCGTGAAGCAGGGTTTCTGGAGGAAAGTTTCCTGAAATAGAAGTTTCTTAAAGTGGAAAGTTTCCAAAAGTGGAAAGTTTTATGTGAGTTAAAATTTGTCCATTTAAATGGAGAGAGCATTGGAGGGGGTTGTGTGGCCTTAGTGGCGGACTTTTTAGTCATTGTGTGGCCTTAGTGGCGGTCTTTTGAGACATTGTGTGGCCTTTGTGGCGGGCTGTTTAGCCAGATGTGTGGCCTTTGTGGCGGGCTGTTTAGCCAGGTGTGTGGTCTTTGTGATGGTCCTTCGGGACAGATGGTCTTTGTGACGGTCCTTCGGGACAGATGGTCTTTGTGACGGTCCTTTGGGACAGATGGTCTTTGTGACGGTCCTTCGGGACAGATGGTCTTTGTGACGGTCCTGTTTAGGACATTTGTTTGGTCTTTGTGACGGTCCTATCTAGGACATTTGTTTTGGCTTTGTGATGGTCCTGTTTAGGACATTTGTTTGGTCTTTGTGACGGTCATGTTGAGGACATTTGTTCCTTGTGGCAGTGAGATGATCCATGTGAGGTCATGAGGTATTCCAGTGAGGGGATATGTTGTTGGTAGGACATTGAGATGTCTTACGCGAGCCACGGGAAGGAAACCTGGATAGGGATAGGACTCAGACGTGTTCAGAATTGTTTGCTCGCGACTCTTAGGGGACTTAGGTTCTCCTAGTACTGCCATATTCTGAGACTTTGTGGCTTGGGAGTATGGTTGGTATATCGACTTCGGATGACGATCCGGGGGCGCGCTGTAGGGTGGCAACCCGAGAGACGAGTATTGGGCTTCCTTATATTTTATGGCATGCAGGCTTCAGCCTGATGAGGAGCCAATATTATGGCATGCAGGTTTCAGCCTGATGAGGAGCCAATAAAAACTCAAGGTTTAGGCCTCTGAGTAAAGGAAAGTCCAAAAGTTGAGAGCAAATAATGCATGGAGCGTGAGTCTATCGCCTAGAGGTGACCTTTCGTAGTTCGGTCGGAGGAGTGCAGGCCGTGGAGACGGTTGCACGGGAGTCCTTGGCTGATGGTTATTCGAGATTCGAGGACAAATCTATATTGGTGGGGGAGAATTGTAACATCCGCGAACCAATTATTGGTTTTCTGGGATGGGTGTCGATTGACACCATGGTGGTGTCGGTCGACACCAATATTCTCTGGTTCGACCAGTTCGATTTAATTATCGATTTGGACCGGTTTGGTTTAGGGAACACCATTGAACCGAGATATTAAAGGGAGAAAACGACCTAGGTCTTGTTTTGTTTGGCCTCACACCGTTTTTGAGAGAAACAAAGGAGAGGAAAGTTTGTTCTTAAGTTTTTGTGACTTTTGTGAGATTACAAGGCTTTGTGGGTGAGATCTTGCTGTGGGAGTGAGGATTCAAGGCTAGGAACGTGTGGGAAGCTTTCTGGGAGTGTGGTTTCGTTATTTGTTGGTCAGAATCTTCCTACAGAGAGGTGAGTGCATGACCATGGCTAATCTAAGCCTTTGATTTCATTGTTCTTGTTTGTTTGTTGTTGTTTGGTGTGTTTTTCTTGCTGGGATTGGTTGCTACAGGTTCCTATAGACGTATTTGGCTTGGGTTATGAGTATTGGGCGATTTGGAGGAGGTTGGTAGCGAGATTCGACTCTCGGCTTCGAGCGGATCGCGAATGCAGAGGGAGTGTCGATCGACACCACGGTTTCGGTCGACACCAGCAAATTGGGCATCAATCGACACTGTGGGGTAGTGTCGGTCGACACCAAGGCCAGTGTCGGTCGACACTTGGTTGGTGTCGGTCGACACCTCCCTTCCAGCGAGACGATGTTTGATTTCCTGGTTTGTATGTCTTGTTTGTAACATTGATATCATTGTTGCTTGTGTGTATAGCCCATTAGATGGGAGGATTGCCTCACAGAGTGTTTATCAAATACTCATGCATCTCAATATGTGTTTGTGGTGCAGGTAAAGGCAAAGTGTGATCGTGGAATCAAGGCGATGAAGAGGAGGATGTTCTAGGGACTCGATTGAATGTTATATGGCATTGCTAGGTTGCTATAATTGGGTCATTAGAAACATTGCTAGGTTGCTGGTTTCATGTTTCCTGATGATTGATTATTGGATTATTGTTATGGTTTAAGATTGGTTATTTATTGATTGGATATTGGTATTTGCTATTCCGCTGTTGGTTGTGATTGTGGTTAGGTGGCTAGTGGATATGGGACCACTAGTTGTAGATTATTATTTATTATTTATTATTTATTTAAAAAAAATATGGGTCGGGTCGGGTCGTTTCACGATGGTTTATCCTCCTTGCAGTAAGATCACTAAAACAAACCACCATATTGATATTATTCTATACTCTTACCGTTTCTTTCCTTTAATTGTAGCGTAAATACACGTGGGATCCATATTTTAACGGTCTGGACGCAGTTTAATTTGGTGGCTAGAACGTTATTCAGATCCCAGATGCTTGCTCTCAAGAGGATATGGGCGAAAGGTGGCAATAAACCCGAGATGCTGAGCAGCATAGTTTGGAATGATTTGGTCCATATGTTTGAAGAATTTGGCCCAGATGACGTTAGTTTCAAAAAGTGATTTCCATCGTACTTTCGTGTCGTCTTCTATATGAACTATGAACTATGATTTTGTGCTCTTTTTTTTTTTTGATTTCGTTTATGTTGTATCTTCATATTAATATAAATCAGTCGTTATTTCGATATCTCAGTCATTACGGAATGATAACTCAACCATAAAGTTCGATAAGTCAACCACAATATTTGATAACTCAATCATCATTTTATCTAAATTTTTTACATAACTCAGTCGTGAATATCTCATAACTGAGCCAACCCTCAAATTAGAATGTGTAAAAATCACTATAAGTCTATAAATATACCTTTTTATTGTTTTAGTGATAGTAATATTCATATAAAAAATTTAATATTCAATGGTTGGAGAAATACGTTTTCAAAAATAAAATTCGAATAATAATTATTTAATTATTTTGAATTATATATTGTGAAAAAAGTTCACTCTATGAATTTATTATGCGTGTGGATTTGAGCAGGCACAGAAATAGTGATTTTTCGCGTTTCCCTAACAACACTTTTTGTGACATCGATAGACGTTTTAATATTTATTAGGAGAACGAAAGATCAAGGAAAGAAAGAAGAATACGTTTTCATATTAATGAGAAGACCCTAAACGATAATTCAGCCGTCATAAAATATAACTCAGCCATGACTCCAATTATAAGACTAAATAACCGAACAAACCGAACCAAACTGAAAAACCAATTTTTTCCCATTTGGTATTTTTTTGTATTGGTATTTTCGATTAATTACGGTTATATGCAGGTTAATATCGGTTATATTAAGTTAATCTACCTAATTTGGATAACATTTGAGTTATTTATGGTTATATATTAATCTAACCGGTCCATAACCGGAGATAACCGAATAGTAATTTCAAAAATTTGAAATGGTTATCATATTAGTAAACCCAAATTACCACCTTAAATCAAACACATTAGAACCAAAACCAAACTGTTAAATTAAAACTCATAATGTTGGAAATATGAACCTTACACCCCAAACCATAACCCTAACCCCTAAATGTCATGTTTTGACTGTTTGACACATTTTGATCAGAATATGTAAAAATCATTCTTTGTCTATAATCTTTTTATTGGTTATAATAATAGTAATATACATATTTCCATTGTAAATTTAAATTATGAGTTATAAAAATTTTGATTTACAAATATCTCATAAGTCAGCCATTTATTTCAATAACTCAGCCATGTAGTCAAATTTTATTAAATAAATTTCTAAAATTTGAATTCAAATTTTGAATTCCTTTTTAATAATAAATCTTTAAAAATGTTTTATTACACGTGTGGATGATGACAAGAAATATAATTATAGTTTGCGTCTCCCAAACAACACTTTTTGTATTCTCGAGAATGTATATAATAAATTAATATGGCCGTTGCATAACTCAGCCGTAACACAATTAATATGGCTGCTACATAACTCAGCCGTAACATCAATGTTAATTTAATATACCACCCTAATCAGTCGTGTAAAGTACATAACTCAGCTGTAACGTATAGTATTGTTAAACGACGTCGTTCAATTTATTGTTTTAGTATAAATGATGGGATTGTAGTGATTTTTTGCTTTAGTAATCAAGTGAAAATGATGGCTCAGGGAGATATCTACGGCGGCAACTCCAGGGCTGATGAGAAAACTGCTGCTGAAGCACTAACTGAGGTACATCTCTGGAGGCGCGACAAGGGCGTTCCAGTCGGGTGTAATTGTGGTGCAGTGCTTCTCGTTGCTAGATCTATTGATCCTAGCACGAGAGGAGAACTTTATTTTAGTTGTGGTTATGAAATCACAGATGTAAAGATTTTTGTACTCTTATTTTTGTGTTCATCTTGATTTTTTTTTTATATTGTAATATCAGTTTTGTACTACTTGTAAGGGTCCCGGTCAAGGCTCCGGTTTCAGGAGGTGGTGGACTGATGCATTGCGCGACGAGTTTGCCAATATTAAGGAGGAGAAAAATGAGATGAAGTCGGACTTGGATGCAGCCAAGAAGCGCATTGAGACTCAAGAAGAAATTATCTTGGATATGGTAAAGAAATATGACGCGCTAGAGAAGAAGTTTGAGAGCTTGAACAAGTATCTGAGAGCTTAGTAAAGCTCTGTTTTTTTTTTTTTTTTTTTTTTTGTAATTGGTATGAACTCTCTATGTAGTGGTGTTTTATCATTCTATTTTTATAACTCAGCCATTAATTTGTTTTAACTCAGCCATCATAAACTATAACTCAGCTAACCCTCCAATTGGAGGACTAAATAACCGAACCGACCAAACCGAACCAAACCGAAAAAATAATTTTTCCCAATTTGCTATTTTTGTATGGTATGTTTGCTTAATTTCGGTTATATTCGGCTTACTTTCGGTTATATTAGGCTAATCTACTTAATTACAATATAATTTAAAATTTTTTTGGTTATAACCGACCCATAACCGGAAATAACCAAAAAAAATTTAAAATTTTTTAAAAAAATATTCAAATGGTAATAATATTAGTATATCCATATTACCACCTTAAACCAAACACATTAAAACACATTAGAACCAAAACTAAAAAACAAATAATGTTACTCATCTGAACCATACATCTCAAACCCTAAACTCTAAACCCCAACCCTAACCCTAACCCCTAAACGTCATATGTTGTATGTTTTACACATTCTGATGAGAATGTGTAAAAATCAATCTCTCTCTATAATTATTACTTTTTATTGGTTATAATAATTGTAATATCCATATTTCAATTGTACATTTAAATTTTGAGTTATAATAATGTAAATTTACAAATATTTACAAATATTTCATAACTCAGCCGTGTAAGTCAATAACTCAGCCATCACTTAGTCTCTTTGTCGGAATTATTTTATTTTTTATTCGAATTTTGAGTTCAGTTTTTTTATTATTTTGTATAATATATTGTGAAAAAGCTAACTTTATGAATTTATTACGCGTGTGGATCTGAGCAGACACATAATTATTGAGCAGACACTTTTTGTAATATCGAGGCACGGCACGAAAGACCAAACGAAGCCGTACCATGTACATAAGCCATAACTCAGCCGTACGAAGTACATAACTTAGCCATAACATATATGTTTATTTAATATTTACTTATAACTCAGCCGTGTGAAGTACATAACTCAGCCGTAACATTGAAAAGATACTATAATATCCAAATGTTTTCAATATCCAAGTACAATTCCTACCAAAAGAAATCCAAATGTTTTCAATATACAATTCCTACCACAAGAAATCCAAATGTTTTTACATACATATCCAAGTACAAGTCCTACCAAAAGAAATACAAAATTACGTAAACTGACTCATAAAATCAGGTGCCTCATCGTAGATTTCTGCTGCCATTTTAACACGTATACCCTGGATATTTTGATCACAGATTCCATCGAAAGACACACCAAGCGCTAGACATTCTATAAACTTTAAAGCGTACACGCCACAGTCACCAACCTGTGCGTTTTGCGGGACCTTGGAGACTCTCCTCCTCCTGAAGGTGAACTGTTTGAAAGTAGGTTCACGATATTCGTGAGGAACGTTCTCGTTCATCATTGATGTAATCATCCGCGTAAACGCCCTACAAGCATTCAGTATTTTACCCTCACTTTCTTTGGTTACTTGTCCGACGATGCTATCATAGCAATCAATATGTCCCTAAGCAGATCCACGTGCAGCGCCACCCAGTGATTGCCTCCAGTTTGTGGAGCAATATACAGGTGATCCACATCTTCAATCCACTTCAAATTAGTCGTTTGATCTGAAGGTATCAAACCTTTAACTAACTCTTCGTAACAGTTGCCTGTTAATTTAAACAGTTTGGGTTTCATCTCGAACTGAGCATAGTCACGAACCATCGTCATGGTGAACCACGGGTCTACTAACGCAATGCGTTTGTTGTGATATGGGAAGGGATATCGTTTGTACCTATCCCTAAGGAGTCTCATATACGCGCCCATGTGCTGTAAAAAAGGAAACTAAGTAAAGAACAGCAACTCAGCCATAATGTTTTAAATAACTCAGACAACGACAACAATAACTAAGACATTAAGATAAACTTACTTCATCAGTAAGCCACCCATAGGTACCATAATTTTCTGGTTTCACTGGCCAGTCCTTTCGTTCGGTGATTAGCTGCCTATAGAATTCAATTTCGATTTCGCCCTTGCCTAACAGAATATTCCTAACAAACAAAATGAACACAAGTTAATATAATGTTAACAAGCTGTGATTAACTTGTTAAGAAAAAGGGTCTAAAGGGTCATACTCGGTTTTCTTTAGAAAATCCATAAGTTTCTGCAACGTGACCGGATCAACAGGTGCCAGAGGATCATATATTCCAGGTCCAGGTGAACAGTTCTTCCTCATACACGTCAGTTCGTTGTCTCCAATATAAGGGAAAATCCTGCTTGAATGAGCTTGTTGTGTATTCAATGCACTCCCATCCGGGGACAGTTTAACACTATCCAGCCTAAAAGCTTTAATTCTATCAAGCCTAATCTTTTCCTCCTCATCATCCTCAGATTCAGGTTCAAGTGTGTTGGCTTCAGCAATAAACTGGTCTGTAATATCTTCTGCACCAGCTTCTGCACCAGCTTCTCCCTTATTCAAACCTCCATGTAATACAATAGACAATGGCATAACAGCAGTAGGATTTTTAGGCTACCTCTACCTCTTTTCTTTTCCTGAATGTCTCTAGCCGCTATTTCTTTGGCTTTCTTTGCCGCAGCTACTTCTTTGGCTTTCTTTGCCGCAACTACTTCTTTGGCCTTCTTTGCCGCCTGTAACTCTTTGGCCTTCTCTGTCGCCTCTAATGCTTTGGCATTTCTCCTCGTGTAAGGTCGTGTTTTCGTATCAGCTAGTTTCTTAGCAGCTGGAGACTTCTTAAGGAAATCAATAGGATTATCAAACTTATCCATCAGATTCTTACTGATCCCATCCAAACCACTACCATCAACAGAATTCTTTTTGAATCTTGCTTTCTTGTGTGATGATGATGGATGATATGATATGATGATGAATATAGAGATGGATGCAAGGTGTTTCAATTACCCTTATGTAGTTGTAGCATAAAGGATGTCAAACCATAATGAGTGTGATGCAAGTAGTCAGGATGTGAATACTCATCTAAGTCAAGCCAAATATAAAGGATGTTTGTCACTAACAACCTAATGATGATAATGCAGAATGTTAAGCTACTAAATGCAAGGTAAACAGAATGATCAAAGCAGTAATAGAATGAAACAGGAACATGAACTATAGTAAAGCAAACTAAGTAATGCCACATGATTAAACAAAAACTAAATGAATGCAACAGGAAATGCAACTAGAATGAGACAGGGAATGAAACAGAAAGATGCAGAACATAAAACAGGAACTCTGGGATGAGCTCGAACAAGCACTCGATCGGATGCTCGATCGAGTGGATGGTCGAGTTGATGAGCGAATGTAAGAAACAGAGCAAATATTGAAACAGAGCAAATATTGAAACAGAGAAAGCAGCAATCAATTAATAGGATTTAAAACAAAGAAATCAATAAACAAAGAAAGGTCTTAAGGATGGATTCATGGGATGGACTCAAGCTATGGCTATCTAAATCAGTCAACAAACCTCAATCAACAATGAACTATCTCTAGACAATGATCTTCTAATACATGTTAATCCATTCTCATGACAATAACAATCAAGCCAAGATACTTCTTAGACCTAGTTCTCACTAGCTATTACATATCAAAGCAGGCATTAAACAACCAGATTATCAATGTCAAAAATCAACAAAACATCTAATCTCTTAGCATGCTTCATGATAATCTCTAGCATTAGCCTTATCTAGCAATTTAGACATTGGTATGATGCTAAGAAGCTTAAGATCTACCCTTACCCTCTCAGTATAAGAATAGCATAGAGCATATCTAACCCAGAAGAGATATTAAGCAATCAATCTTGACCAATCCAAACAACCATAACCTTTATCCACCCTAATCCATCCTCTAGATCCTAAGCCAATACTTACAATCACAAAACATGATGAACAAAGTCATAAACCCAGAAATCAATGAAACTTGCATTATTAAAAAGATGAGATGAGGATCTACAATATTGAAGAAGAAATCAAACTCAAATTCTTAATACTTTGAAAGTTATGGAACCAACAAGTATCAAAGATTTCTTAAAAATAAACAAAAGTGGCTAAAATATCTAAGCAATAAAAAACAAAAAAGAATCATTCTCCAAAAGGGTAAATACTAGGTCTAGAATTGTACTCTCAAAAGTCTCTCTCTTTGTGGCTGCAGGGTGCAAGGCTTTTTATAGGAAAAGGAAGGGAAGCCCTAGAAATGCTAAAAGACAAAATAGGTGGGCGGCTCGGTCAACTCGACCAGGTGCTCGGTCGAGTGCTGGTCGAGTGGCCTCTTCTTCTGCTTCTCCAATCCGGTCGAGTCCTTCTCCGCACACGGTCGAGAGTCCGGTCGAGTGGGTGGTCGAGTGGACTTCTGGACCTTGATTCTTCAGCTCCAAACCCCTTGTTTCCTTCTCTTGACAGCTCCAATCTTCCTCAGCATCACTTCCATGCTCCTTAGGATCCAAAATCACCTGTTTATGCAAGAAACTATGAAAATGCAATGCAAATCTACTCTAATGCATAAAAGTTCTAAAGCTACACATTAATGGACAAATGAGATAGAAAATCATGCAAAAGATGTGAATATGCTAAGGGAAAACAGGGTAAAATATATGAACATCAACACCCCCAAACTTAGTCTTTGCTTGCCCTCAAGCAAATGAAAGACACAAGAAGGTAGGTGAGGTTTGAAAGTGGGATCTCAGCTCCTAAAACTTGCTAACAAACTAGCTAGAATCAATGTCCAAGTTACTAGTACTATGATGCAAGTTGAATGAGCTGTACTTAAAGATTTTATACAAGCCTTTCACAACTTTTATTGATTGAGCCTTAGATATCCACATGTGTTCAAATCAACCATTTCCTTTAACATTAATTAAGCTAGAACATGAATCAATCTTATGCAATGTTTTAAACTCATTTGGCTTGGTAATAAAGGTTTAGAGACAATGATGGTCTCTCTTTAGAGTGGGGCTTATCAATATAATTGTTCTCTCATAAAAAATAGATTGAGCTTTAGAAGAATGCTAAAGGTAAGAACACTTAGACTCATACAAGAACAAAACCTTGTCTACCCAAAGGTAACCAAAGTGTTTGATCCTATCATTCTAAACCCAAATGATCCTAGTTCTACCCTTATCTTCTTCTCTTATCAAATACCCTTTTTCTCTTTTGTTTTTAAGCCTTAGGAGAGGTTTCTTAATTGAATCAACTAGTGGAATGGAGGTTTATTTCTTATTTGCTATGGTTCCCTTTTCTTCTTACTTTTTAAGACATAAAAGCTTTTCTCTATACTCTTCTTTTCTTTCTTTCTTTTCTTTGATTAGAACCATCTTTAACAATTTCTTACTTCCCATTCTTTCACTAGAGTTTATATTTTCTTAAACACATTCCCCTCCTAAAGACTATAACCTTTTCTTTTTTTCTTTCTTTTCTCTTTTCTTTTCTTTTTCAAAACAACCAAGTCCCAAACCCAACAATTAAACCACCTAGTCCTATCTAGTTTGAAAATTGCAAACTAGAACTACAAAAGGCAATATTCTTGTCAGCTCAAACCTAACACTTTCTACCAAGCTCAATCCGAAAAAGGCCTTACACACTCAAGAATAAACATGGCTTGAAAGAAGGGTTGGTTAAGGGTAGGGAAACTGATTCTTAATGAGGAAATCAGCTACTTGGATCAACAAGGGTGGTAAAAAGGAGAAAGATGATCCAAATATGTATATGGTATCCATGAGTTTAAAGCAATGCACAAATTGATAATTATAAGTCAATATTTGGTTCTTATAAATAGGAAATGACATCAAATCACAACATGCTTCAATTTAGACCAAATGCAATGCAGGAATTTAAGGTTTGGTTCAATCTTATGTTTCTAACCACTCAAATAGCATCAAAGTACTATTAACTTGGGCATTGATCCTAGTTTAGTGAATTTAAACCAGCTAACAAGGCAAAACTCATCATAGATCCCTAATGCAGTTATGAAACAGTCCTATATGAAACATGCTAGACAAGATGCTAATATGCAATGCAAACTACATGAACACTCTGTTTTTGTAAAGATTTTTGCAAAACATTTCAAATTTTTAGGGTTTTTCTATGTCATAGATGAAATGCAAGTACTAACATGATTATGCTAAAAATTTGAAATAAAAAAACAGAACACATCATCAAATACTATCTCAAACCCTCTCCCAAACTTAAATTACACAGTCCCTTGTGTAAGAAAAATTTGTAAGAGGATTCAAGACTCAAAATAAAATAAAACTAGAGATGCAATGGTATGTACAAGGTAAAGGTGATGTTGTTACCTCATGGATTGTGGAAGAAGTTGTCCGCATCCTCATTCATGCTTTCATAGGTGTAGTGGGAGTCTTGTGGTTGACTTGGAGCTGGAGAAGGAGGCAACTCGACTATGGCCATCGACTGGTACTTGGTCGAGTGCCCGGTCGAGTGGGGTGGTCGAGTTGGTTGCCGAATCTTCTTTTCTTCTTCTGTTTAGACTCCCTTGCTTCCTTGATCATGAAAACACCAAAACAAAGATCAAAATACCAAAACCCTAAACAATATGTACAAAGATACCTTAGGGACTTCCTCCCTAGTGAGCTTGTTTAAAGTCACTAAGCTTAACTTTTGATGCCTTTTCAGGCTTGGTTTAGAGACCAAGGAGGTGATGAAATCCCCCCTGGTTATACTTGATAAACTTGGTGTTGTTTCTTGATCACTACCTCCTTAACACTTGAACTTTGTTTCTTCTTAAACTTGAGTCTTGGTCTTGCCTTCTTCAAAGACCTTTTGTTGAGCTGAACTTGAAGATCCTTCACTAAACCAGCTAACACTTGAACTGAACCCTTTAGTTCTTGGACAGTCTTGGCTTGGGCTGAACCTTTAATCATAGGGTCCTCTCCATCCTTAAAAACTTCACAACTAGCTTTTTTCTTTACCACAAAGTGTTGACTTCAATAGTAGGGTGATGTGTTGAATTATTGATGTCAAACTTCATAGTGAAGTCTTTAGCAAGGTGGAGCTTGATGGTTCCCATCTTAACATCAATTACAGCCCCAGTTGTGTCTAAGAATGGTCTCCCCAAGATGAAAAGGTCTTCTGGCTTTTGGTCCATGTTCATGATCACAAAATCAGTTGGGATTCTAGCCTTCCCTATCTTGACTGGAAAATCTTCAATTACTCCAAGCACATCCCTCTTGGATACATCTGCTAGGCTGATATAGAGGTTGTTGGGCTTAAAATGTTCATACACCAACTTCTCAGCAATTGAGTATGGCATTAAACTCACTGAAGCTCCCAAGTCACATAGACACTTGTTGAAGTGCATATAGCTGATGGAACAAGGTAAGTTAAATGACCCTGGATCTTCAAGCTTTGTTGGGATAATAGCTTTCCCAATCTCTTTCAAATCCTTGGTGTCTTGTTCTTGAGCTTTTTGCTTGGATAATTCAAGAAGCATTTCCTTGAGGAAAGGATGTTGAGCATATTTTTCCAAAGGAGGTCCTCTATCTTCCTCTTTCTTCTCAATGGCAACCTCTTGTTGAATGGCCATCACCTCTTTCTTCTCAATTACTTCCTTTTCTTGTAAAGCCATGGCTTCCTTCTTCTCAATGATTTTCCTTAGTTCTTTCAGCTTTTGTGCCTTGAAACGTCCTGGGAATGGCAGAGGTGGTTTATAAGCAGGAGGAATATACTTAGTAGGTTTAAAAGCTTCAGGGGAAACAACTCGACTGGTCACTCGATCGTGTGTGTGGTCGAGCACTAGGTCGAGTGCTTTGCCGACTTCAGTTTGCTGTGAGAAATCTTCACTCTGGGCTTCAAGAAATGACAAATCCTCTCCAGCTTGAACATCACTGTCCTCAGTGACAGCTTCTTCATACAAATGAATAGCCTTAGCAGTAAACTCCCTTGGGTTTTGAATTGCTTTTCCAGGAAGTTGATTAGGTTTTGTAGCTGAAGTAGATGCAATGTTACTCTCCATGTACTTCACTCTAGAGTTCAGATTTTCAAACTTGATGTTGAGATCATTATACTGAGAGGTTATCTTTTGGTTCAGCTCAGCAAACTTCTTTGCATCCTCAATCTGCCCATTTGCTTGCCCAAGCAACATTTGTTGCATCATAGTTCTCAAATCTGCTTTTTGGCCTTTGTTAGTCTGAAACCCTGGTGGGGGACACAATTGAGGCTGGAACCCTTGATGTTGTTGTTTGGGTGCATAGTTGTTTTGCTATTGAGGCTGTTGAGGTGGGTAGACTTGATCTTGAGGTGGATAGAATTGATCTTGAGGATTGGCCACATTGTTGCTTCTATAGGAGAGGTTGTTGTTCTTGAATCCTCATCCTTGATTGTAACCTTTGAATCCTCCTTGATTTTGCATGTAGCAAATCTCAGCAAATTCATTCTCCCCATCTTGAACTGGAGCTTGTTCTTCAGCAAGGAAATGAATGTTCTTTTGTTGGCTTAGTAGAATCTTGTCCAACTTCTCATGAACAACCTTCAAGTCCTTCTTATACTTCTCATCTTCATCATTGGAGACAAACCTTACTATTCTGTCATAGTCCTCATTGTAGTTCCCATCAGATTGTGCTAGATTCTCTACTAGCTCCCATCCTTCTTCCACATTCTTGTTGAGGAAATTTCCATTGGAGGCTATGTCCAAAAGCATCCTTATCTTAGGTATAACCCCTCTATATAAAGTGTTGAGCAAGGACTCATTGCTGAAGCCATGGTGAGGACATTGAGTTTGGAAGCTCTTTAATCTCTCCCATGCCTCACAAAATCTTTCATTATTTCTCTGTGCAAAACTTGAGATCTCATTCCTCAATCTAGCAGTCCTTGCATTGGAGAAAAACTTAGCTAAGAAGGCCTTTTTGCAGCCATCCCAGGTTGTGATAGCTCCTGTTGGTAAGGCCTTCTCCCACAAGTGTGCTTTATCTCCAAGGGAAAAAGGGAACAGTCTTAGCTTGAATCCATCCTCACTTACACCATTTATCCTTGTGAGGCTACAAATTCTGTCAAACTCATCAAGATGGTCTAGGGGGTCTTCCATTGGCAAACCATGGAACTTTTTTGCTTGAATCATAGAGATCAGTCCACTTTTGATCTCATAATTATTATTATCAACTGTTGGAGGCACAATACCAGCTCTTTGGTTATGTGTGTTTGGTGCATCTCCAGCACCAATGTTTCTTGGTCTTGGATCTTGATTGTTTTGTTGCTCCATTAGCAACTGATTCTCTTGTTCTTGTTGGATTCTTGTTCTCTGTTGTCTCAAATCTCTTGGTAGTCTGTTGATGTGATCAAGGTACATCTGAAGATTCTGATTACCCTTGGATCTTGTTTGCATCAACTGACTTGATCAGGTACTCGAACAGGCACTCGGTCGAGCACTGGCTTGAGTGAAGGTCGAACTGACTGAGACGAGACGACTAATTGTATATGGGTTGTGACTCGATCAGGTACTCGAACAGCAGACGGTCGAGTGGTAGCTCGAGTTGTATGTCGAGTTGGTACCTGAGACCCAAAACAACCAAGCAGATGAAGAATTTGAATCATTAATGGTTAAAAGAGCAATAGAACTTAATCTTAGACTTGTATAAATCCTAAATGTCACAAATAAACACTCAAACAGGCAACGACGCCATATTGAAACTTGCTTTCTTGTGTGATGATGATGGATGATATGATATGATGATGAATATAGAGATGGATGCAAGGTGTTTCAATTACCCTTATGTAGTTGTAGCATAAAGGATGTCAAACCATAATGAGTGTGATGCAAGCAGTCATGATGTGAATACTCATCTAAGTCAAGCCAAATATAAAGGATGTTTGTCACTAACAACCTAATGATGATAATGCAGAATGTTAAGCTACTAAAACAAGATACTAAATGCAAGGTAAACAGAATGATCAAAGTCGTAATAGAATGAAACATGAACATGAACTATAGTAAAGCAAACTAAGTAATGCCACAGGATTAAACAAAAACTAAATGAATGCAACAGGAAATGCAACTAGAATGAGACAGGAAATGAAACAGAAAGATGCAGAACATAAAACAAGAACTCTGGGATGAGCTCGAACAAGCACTCGATCGGATGCTCGATCGAGTGGATGGTCGAGTTGATGAGCGAATGTCAGAAACAGAGCAAATATTGAAACAGAGTAAGTAGCAATCAATTAACAGGATTTAAAACAGAGAAATCAATAAACAAATAAAGGTCTTAAGGATGGATTCATGGGATGGACTCAAGTTATGGCTATCTAAATTGGTCAACAAACCTCAATAAACAATGAGCTATCTCTAGACAATGATCTTCTAATACATGTTAATCCATTCTCATGACAATAACAATCAAGCCAAGATACTTCTTAGACCTAGTTCTCACTAGCTATTACATATCAAAGCAGACATTAAACAACCAGATCATCAATGTCAAAAATCAACAAAACATCTAATCTCTTAGCATGCTTCATGATAATCTCTAGCATTAGCCTTATCTAGCAACTTAGACATTGGTATGATGCTAAGAAACTTAAGATCTACCCTTACCCTCTCAGTATAAGAATAGCATAGAGCATATCTAACCCAGAAGAGATATTAAGCAATCAATCTTGACCAATCCAAACAACCATAACCTTTATCCACCCTAGAAATGCTAAAAGACAAAATAGGTGGGCGGCTCGGTCAACTCGACCAGGTGCTCGGTCGAGTGCTGGTCGAGTGGCCTCTTCTTCTGCTTCTCCCATCCGGTCGAGTCCTTCTCCGCACACGGTCGAGAGTCCGGTCGAGTGGGTGGTCGAGTGGACTTCCAGACCTTGATTCTTCAGCTACAAACCCCTTGTTTCCTTCTCTTGACAGCTCCAATCTTCCTCAACATCACTTCCATGCTCCTTAGGATCCAAAATCACCTGTTTATGCAAGAAGTTATGCAAATGCAATGCAAATCTACTCTAATGCATAAACAGTTCTAAAGCTACACATTAATGGATAAATGAGATAGAAAATCATGCAAAAGATGTGAATATGCTAAGGGAAAACAGGGTAAAATATATGAACATCACTTTTCCTGTATAACATAGCAAAGACAATTAATGATAATGATGACTCAACCTAAACATCCAGGAAAATCAGCCATAAAATTAAGATAAATCAGACATTACCGGAGGACTGTTGACAGAGTAGTTTTCTTGCATTTTTCCTGGAATGACTGGTGGAACGGTTGTTCTCTGTAGTTTTGCCTGAAGGTCTGGTGATATCAGGTTCTTTATCGGTACATCCGTAAACGCAGATGCCGTTTTTTGGCCAGTTTCCCCAACACTCATGGAAAGCACGTGATCTTTCATCTGTTTGAGATCACGCTCAAAAGGTCCAAACATGGTATCAATCCTTTCCTTTATCCTCTGTTCTATTCTATCTCCAATCTTCTTCTCCAGATCCAGAGGCATATTTGCAATGTTTGTATCAAGGGTGTCAAACCTTGAGTTTAACCTGCACACCAAGTCAACGAGAGTTCTAACCGACACATCTTCCTCCTCACTAGCCAACTGAAACAAATACACAAACTGTCGTAAACAGGCTAACGAAAGGTTACATAAAATATAAACTCAGTATACACCATATCACTTACCTTTTTTCCTTTCTTCTTCTTCTCCTGTGCAGCTCCTGATCCTTCACCAGATTCACCACCCTGAATGGTGGTCACTTGGTTATGGACTTTCCGCTTCTTTGCGGGAGGAAATTCAGACTCAACAGCTGCTTTAGCTTTCTTTTTCTTTTTCTTATTCTCAATCTCCTTCACATCCCAAAACCCTTTAACAAACTTATCCATACGTATGTCTTCGATCAGGCGATTAATTGTTGGGTCGTCTTCTTGATCTGGCCACGTATGAAATAGATCGTAGCCATTTTCCTTCATAACCATTTTACAGACACGCAGCTGTGACATAAGAGATTATGAAACCCATCAATAAGTTGTAACTCAGCCATCACTAAACAATTAACTCAGCTATCTAAGACCATAAATCAGCCATCAAAGAACCATAACTCAGTCATACCAAAACCATAACTCATCCATAACTAAACCATAACTCAGCCATATAATACCATAAATCAGCCATCATTAAACCATAACTCAGCCATAAAAGAACAATAACTCAGCCATAACTCAGCACTTACTATACTAAATAATAACTCATTCATAACAGCCGCTAATCACTCAACCATTGCTAAACCATATATCAGCCATCATTTAAACAATAATCAGCCAGTAACTATTAGTCTATCATAACACATTCAAAACCTTACCTCACCAAGCGCTTTGATCTCTTCAGCAATAACTGTTTCCATCGTTGAACGTGTACGGTTTCCACGCCATCGAAGCAACGATATGGCATCATCTTCAGCTGATGCATTCCCAAACCGATCTCCAAAGCATTTGATGGACTCATACGCCCAAGCCTGTAAAACGGGTGTAAAACCACTAAGGGTGTACGATTTTCCCGTAGGTTTCAGCATCTCTATAGAATCAACAAGAGCTTCAAATGCTGACCGACCCCACGGATAAGTCTTCATGGCTTCATCATCAAAAACTCTTTTCGCACTTTCATATGGAATTCTAGAGTTATGATGCAAACCATACAGTCCAATGTGTTGAAGAAGCAACAGTCCCAACCATTTACGATGATTAGGGATTTTCCATCTCCGGCACACTTTTAATGCTTCCCTGAGTTCATTTAATGATGGACCTTCCCCACCAGGCACTTGCAAAAGTCTGAAGAACGCTTTGTGTTCCTCTTCAAGTTCAAACCGTTCTGTCAGCATTGGGTCTATGTTTAACCCCGTGACATGAGCAAATTCATTCAACCCAAACCTGATAGGTTGACCACCGACCACAAACCAAAGCTCCTTCTTATGTACCCTTAACTGGTTACATAGTAGGAAATGTACAACCTTACCAGACCAGACGAATTGGCTATCAACTAGCTTAGAGATTATTCCAATAGGTACTTTCTTCGTTTCATCCCACGCATCCTGTCCTATTGATTCTCTAATCGTAGAGAAATCTCCCATCCTTAAATTGGTATTAATTTCTCTAAACTCTAGATTAGAGTTTCCTTTAGTGTATAGTTTTGGGGGGGGGGGTAATCCCTTGCTTGTTCTTCAGAAATAATCACCATCGACATCTGATAAATAATATAATTCATAAGTAAATCATAAAATAAATCAGTCATAACATAAAACAAACTCATACACAAAGCATAACATAACTCAGCCACAAATACATAACTCAGATCTAAAGCACAAAATAACTCAGTCACCAATACAAAACTCAGCCGTAACTCAGCCACATCAACAACAAATCAGCCATCAAATCGAATAGATCTAACAAATCAGCCGTAAACCCTAAAAGTAAATCAGCCATCGAATCGAATAGATCTAACAAACCAGCCGTCATTAGAGACGGCGACAATCAGCCGTAAATCATCGATAAAAACCCACATTCAGCCGAAAAACTCGAAACTAAACATTCGACACATACCGGAACATTTAAACGAGGACGAAGACGACGAAGAGAGAGAGAGCGACGACGAAGAAAGAGAGTGCGACGATGAAGAAAGAGAGTGCGACGACGAAGAGAGTGAGTGCGACGACGAATAGAGAGAGCAAGCAAATACGGCGAGAGATGATGGTGATAGATTGACGGCGACAGAGTGGACAATGACAGGTGTGACCGGCGACAAGAGACGACGAAGAAGAGTTTTTTTTTTTTTAGTATTGGCGGTTTGTGAACAGTGAAAACTGTTCACTTTCCCTCTCTTTGATATAAAGAAGAAAAAATAAATGTTGATCTGAAAAAAAACTGCTTAATGACATGTTAAATCATATCTGATATGTATTTTAATTTGCTGATGTGTATTTTTTTTTTTCTTAACAAAATCGAAAAACAAAACCAAGGGGTAAATTGTAATTACACCCAGAACACTAAACATTTAAGTAATTTTCAAAAGACTTATAGATATGAGTAATAAACCAACTTTTGGATAACATTTGAGTAATTCTTTCAGAAAAATACGTAAAAATGAGGCTAGAAATATCTTGTCGCATATGTACTTAAAAAGATAAAAACAATACTATATTAAAACTGTCTAGCCATAGAAAAATCTATCCTATAATATTCTGTCCGAACAAAAGTTGTGGTTTGAATTATACGATATTTTGTTGGTTAATAATGTTTTTGCATCATTTTAATCGGCTGATTGGCAAATTGCTTCCATCAAATCATCAATAATGATATATGCCTTTCTTTTACACAATTATCAAAAACCTGAAATATGTCTGATTCCAAAATTCATTTGTGTGTCACGTACTCACGTACTAGGGGACTTTTATACTCGTATCTAAGGACTAAGGTTCATGCATGATTGGTGATAGAACTTTGTGCTTCTTTCTTTCCCTAATGCATGAGTAGGGGTTCCCTGAAATAATATATGATTCTTAAAACATCATATATATCAATGCATGGATACATCTCATTTCTACAATCGCAATTCCTCTAACTAGTTCTCTAAGATATATAATCCATGTTTGGTTTTGGCTATATAGCATCACGAGGACGTTCAATAAATTGTGGTTTGTTAATTGTTTCCCCATCCTCCACTCATCTACCACAAAAGTCAAAAGCTATCATAGTATATTGTACTCTTCTAAAAGATCGACCAAGTGTAAAGTGCCAAACAACCAGATTTTACATGTCATATATGAAATATTAAATCTTCACTATTCTCTTATTCCTAAGCTTACACTTTTACGAAAAACTAAATTTGGTTATTTGATCCTTTCCTTCCTCTTTTATTAAATGTTCCAACTTCCAAGCTTACGTTAGATTCTTTCAGAGACCACAAGACCCCCCATTGAAAGAAAAAGCTTTTACCCATAAATACAATCCATAAAAAATGAGCTTGAGTAAAATTGCCAAATCAGACGGAACCGTAAAGGTAATGAAATTGTCGAACAACCAACATATATATAGTCCAATATCTATATATATACCTTTAATAGTGGCTCTGATAGATTTAAGAACTCTCTCAAACAGAATACGATATGCAATTAGATTGAACTTATGAATCATAGAGATTGTAACTCACAAATCCGAAATAGGAATCGCTACAAAAGAGTATGAGCAACGAGATTACAAACAGATCAACATAGATCTCTTCCAGCACATCGCTAGGCGAAAATCAGAATAACAAACAACATAAAAAGTCTCGAGTTCTTCCTCCTCTATTTATTCAAATTCCCAAAAGCTTAACAGCAAAGCCTCCTCTTCATTCGGAGTCTTCGATTTGAGTTCCACTCGCGGCCACGTTAGCCCCTCCAACGGCTAATTCCTGCTGAGCTGGCAACTTCCTCTGCTTCCTGAAATAAGCTTGGTGAATCATATCAGGCTCACAAACACAAACATCATCCCAAGATAAAATTTAGATTTATGTTGGTTATAATGGCTGTCCTCGGATCAAAAGAAAACGTTAGAAAGACTTAAAAGTACTATTCTCTAAAGACCTCTCTTAGCGTTGCAATTGCAAAGCATATATATAATATATATATATATATATATATATATATATATATATCCAAAAGTACTTAATTAGTGTTTGATCAAGAATCAAGACGACTTCTGAGTTGTGAGTTCTGACTAATGTTGATAAGGACTTAATTCATACGAAAAGCTGGAATATATAACTGGTAGACACGTGATAGAGAATCCTGGAACACATTAGTTTTAGTTCTGTAGCTTAGTAACAAAAAAATAATAATAATAAAATACCTAAAATTCATTAAGCAAAAAAGACCTCTTCGGAGACAGATTATCAAAACGCGGCGTTTTAATTTTATTTTCCCGCGTATTTTTCTCCCTTTATTATCGGATAGCCCAACAATTCTCAGGCGAAAGAAACCTAGCTGCTTCGCCTTCACCATGGACGTAGAAGGCGAAGACAAAAGCGATTATCTCCAGATCGACCAAATCGTTGAAGAAGATACCATGGACGATCTCATCAGAGACCGATTCAGACTCTCTGCTATCTCTATCGCCGAAACCGAAGGTTAGACTCTCCCTCCGTCTCCTCCCATTTTCAATTCGATTCTCAACATTTCCGGCGAATCGACGGTGGTGGTTTGTGAATCCGATTCTGGGATTTCGATTGATTATGAAATTTTTCGTGATTATTCAATTTTAATTTCCACTAATTCCTTCGTTCGATAATCTAATTTGGCTTCGGATTTGTCGGATTAGATTTGGGGATTTTCAATTTTTTAGAATTGATGAATCAACATAGTAACGAGAAGCTGCTTGAAGTACAAAGTTGAATTTAGAATCTTCTTGGTATAAGTTAAATAGATGGAGAAGAGTTGAATTTGATTGATTTGAGTTTCTTTTTTTTTTTTTTTTTTGTGTTTGAGCAGCGAAGAAAAATGGAATGGAAATAGCTGGACCTGTTGTGGCATGTGTAGCAGATTTAGCCTTCAAATACGCAGGTGAGAGTTCAGTGTTTCAATGCATTGGAACACTAGCCCTGCAACTCTCTTTTCTTATGGTTTGAAGAACCCTGTTGTAGTTACTACTAACTTGGAAACTTAATCTAGCTTCAGGGGAATACAGAATAGTCAATGTGCTTTTGGAAGTGATCTTTTGTTTAGAGGAATCCTGGTTTATTTAATTTTACATTAATGAAATGTGCAGTGTTAGTTTTCCATGTTTTAAATCATTTCATTCAAACTTTTTCATTTCTACTATTCACTCTAAATCTCGATCTTGCTTCAGGGGAACACAGATGGTCAGTGTTTTGGAACTAGTCTTTTGGTTTGTGTTGTGAATTTTTATCATTTGGTGAACAAGGGTTTTCTTCTTAGGCCAATATGTGTGTGTTAGTTTATAGAAAATAGCAAATATAGTAAAAGCAATATGTGTCTGTTAGTTTACTGTTTTAGTTTCCAGAATAGCTTTGTCTGAAAGTTTTGCTTCTTTGTTATGAGTAACAGAAAATGTTGCAAAGGACCTTGAGCTATTTGCTCATCATGCTGGACGCAAAGTTGTGAACATGGACGATGTTGTTCTCTCCGGTATAAACCATTTCTCTCTCACACGTTCATGATCGTGTTTTCTTAGTTATGAATTTCTTATCTGTTTTTGAAATTCGCAGCGCACAGAAACGATAACTTAGCTGCCTCTTTGAGGTCACTGTGCAATGACCTAAAGGCAAAAGAGCCACAATCTGATAGGAAACGCAAGAAAGGATCAGCCAAGAGAGAAGACAAAGCCAGTAGTAGCAATGCCGTTCGCATCCCCGATTTGTAACTCTTCAAGCAGCGCGTAAATACATGCATTCCTTTATTCATATACATAGAGGACAAACCTTGAGGATTAAATGGCCTGGAACTTTTGTAGAAGTTTATAAAAGACATTTGCATCAACCTCTTTATTCAACTTAAAAGAAATAAAATCTGTATACCTCATAGTAAAATATTAAACCCAAACCACTTTTCTATAAACCAAGCCCACATATAATTTTGTTTTAATTGTAAAATTTAAACTCTAACTACCTTGTTTATAAACCTAAATGATATATATTTTTTGTTCTAATTGTAATGTCTAAACCTTATCCACGTTATTGTAAATCCAAGCTGACAAATAATTTTGTTCTAAATGTAAAATCTAAACTCTAATTCTTATTTATAAACTCAAACCAATCTATAACCTTAGAAAACTAGACCAAACCAATATTTAATTTTCTTTAATTAAAAGTATAAAGAATTTGTTCTCTTAATTTGTTTTGTTTTTTAAATTTAATTTTAATCTATTTTTAAATAAAATATTATAGTAAATTTTGATTAGTTGAATAGGAGGAGGTGAATATAAGTATTTTTTAATATTAAAATATCCGATTAGGAAATTTTAAAATATGCGTGTATGTCGAGAATATCTTTATATTCTATGTAGATTTGCAATTTTGCATATATCTTTTAGCCATTTAGGGAATTGTTCTCTTTAAAAAAAAAAAAAAAAAAAAAAAAAGAATTGTTATCTGTTTTTTGCTATATACCCATGTTTTAAAAATTCTCGCCTAGCACCGATTATGCTCCGTAAAATCGCTAGGCTCACCCTCTCCACCTCGATTAATGACTAATCCCCGCCTAACATCCATTATCCGATTATACCGTCTAATCTGATTAATTCCCGCATAATTCTGTATATACCGATTATTTTTTAAGCCAAATATAAATCAAATATATATATTTCTGTTATTTAGACATTTAAATTAAGAGTTTATGATGTTTTACAATAACTAATGTACAAACTTTTAATTAAATCATTATTTTTTTCTTAATATTACGTTTTTATGTTTTTACCGTAATTTTAAAGACAATACTATAGCTTTATATTTTATTTGATATTTTTCTTTTCACATAAACATAATTATACATATATTTAGTACTATATATTTTTAATTTACTATTAATTTAATAAAATAACCTAAAAACTAATCTCCGATTAATCTCGTTTAATCTCAAATTTTCTCGCTAGGCGCTAGGCACCAACCGATTAGCGCCTAGCGATTTCTAAAACAGGGATATATACTAATGTAAGCTCGGTTTTATCTAAGAAAGTTTCCCTAGCCGGGTTAGATAACAATGTCACAATCTGACTCTTCTCCGACGAAGAAACAGAAGCTGGAGGATGGATTAGGTATAGATTCTGATCCATATTTTGCTTGTTACACAGTGAAGATTATATATGAGGGATCCCCGATTTGTCCTAGGGTTAATGTAACAAAGGCGTTCTGATTGTTTCGTGTTGTAGGTAAAGGAAAATCTCAGAACGAGATTGGTGCTGTAGGGATTCGAGAAGAGAAAGATAATGAAATTGAGAATGATAAGGTATTTTTGTTTGATTAGAAGATCTAAAACGTTGATCCTTTACAGGGATACAGAGTTTTGATTGCATGTAAAGTCTTGTCTTGTTTTTTGGTGTCTTTCTATGCGCTTTGTGTGAATGTCTCTCAAGATAATTTCATTGTTGTAGGATAAAATTCCAGACTATGATCCTACTGAAAATGGATGTGGCGCGCCTACCTCTCCTGGTTACAGCCCTGATTACTCTTACGGCCCTTCCTGTTCTTGTTAGTACCCTTGCTCTCCTGATCACATCCCTTCCTCTCCTTACAACCCTAACTCTCCCCCTACATCTCCTAGTTACTACCCTTCCTTTCCTGATTATGATCACTTCTCTTCCAATCCTTACACCCCTCCCACTCCTGGTCGTCGCACCCCTTCCTCTCCTAGTCCTAGTTACAGCCCAACCTCTCCTAGTTACAGCCCTACCTCTCCTAGTTACTCCCCTCGATACATCCCCCCTTCCTCCCCTCAATACCTCCCTACATTTACTCAATACACCCCTGCCTTAAGCGACATGGAAGCTGAAAACAAGACATCTGATCATCTCAAGGAGATTGGTCATGAAAGTAGCCAAGTGGGTGGTGGAAATTACCATGATGCTGAGGGCACTCGCATAATTCATGTCCCATGTTTAAAGGTTTGGTTTTACCTTTTGACTCTTGTTTCAGTATCACCTACTGATATTTACTCTGCAGGTAGCTCTACTGGTTGGTGCTGCAGCGACTTTACGGTTTCTTCAGCACAACCTTTGTGCTCGAATCCGTATTTTGAAGGATTCAGAGGTTGACTTGAAGTCTGCACTAAGACCAGTGGAACTAACTGGAACTGTTCTACAGATCGAGTTTTCTCAGCAGCTTATCGACTCTGTTCTAGCAGAGGTTGTCATAATTATCTCAAATATTCTTCTTTTTGTTTACTACTCTCAACTATTCTGTTTTTTTCTTTTTAAGAAATTTGGTTACAATAATTTCAGGAGCATCATGAATAATAAACCCATGGAAGAGGAAACTAAGAAACCATCTTCTCAGAAAGATTGTGAAGCTCTTACCGAGCAAGTCCTTACCGAGTCTGAACATCTCACGTGTGATGCAGCAACCTCTCCAAGGATATGAAGTTTTATCAGATTTTTATCAAACCTCTCAAACATTTTATAACCATTCCGGAGACTATTCTCGGTAATTAAACAAGCCGTGTATAAGGATTTTATTATGTCACTGAAAGATATTGAGAACTTTATTGGATATGATTGGTAACATTTAACCATTTCAAAAGCTTATGATATCTATCATTCTGGTGCATAGCATAAGATATTACTAGTCTTATCTAGACTCCGAGCCGGTTAAGATTAGTCTTTGGTCTTGTCTATCACTTAGTATTATGTTGCATTCCCTATATTAAGTTATGTAGCACAACAGAGTGTTATTAATCCTAAAATAAGTGACTCAAAACATATTGTTCTTTCAGTTATTGTGTTAGAGGAGATAACATGTGATGGTCGACGAAACTCTAGAGATATGAAGGTTGTAACAGATATGGAAGTTCAAGTCAAGATGCCAAATGAACTCAAGAAGTCCAAGTGGTACTAGCACATCTACAAAAGTACTTTTTGGATTCTTCCTTGCAACTTATTCTTATGATAAAGTTGCCATAAGCAGTGGGATACTTTCAAAATCTTTTTTCTGGAATGATATTAATCTCATTTATGAAACCAAAAAGGCACTAAATAATCCCACCAAGAAGGCAAAACTTTGGTGAATTCAAATTACATTATGTTGACAAAATATTTCCTCGACAAATAGGATATGAGTCATTGAGATCCAGCCACTTGAGAATACAATCCTCGTGAAATTTATGGGAACAACGCAACTCCATGATCTTCCTCTCACCTCCCACAACTGATCTATACAGATTGCGCAGCAGTCATAAAGTTCTGTTGGTATTGGATGACCCTCGAGCCCATTATCATTGAAGCATACCAACACAATCTCTTTTACAACTTCAACTTCAGCTTCCACGGAGAAACCCTCTTCTTCTCCAAGTAGGTGACTCATGTTAATCACGTCTTTGGAGATTCTAGGAACGATGCGGTGCTGAATCCAGCTGCAGATCCTTGCCTTGGATAACACGTTAGCCACATATCTATTGCATGTTTCTTCTTCAGCAATGAAATAAGGTGGAATCTCATATACAACTTCCTTCTCTTCTAGGGTTTTTTTTTGTTTAACTAGCCACTATAAGAAATATGCGTATTTTTAGCACACGAAAAAAACTATTATATCGTTTAGATAGCGATTTCGTAAACGCTGTCTTTGCCGGTGCCATCTTAGAGGGGACACATACAATAGCGTTTTTTTTCTATGTTATTATTTGTCTCTATGTAATAGCGCATTGTTATCGCTATATTAAAATTATTAGTAGCGTTTTTTATTTGTCATATTATAATTAATAATAGCAAAATATTTGTACTATAGTTTTGCTAATAGTACCTATAAACTGTTGCTATAATATTAATTTAATTTATATATATATATATATATATATATATCAGCCTTCGTAAAATTTTAAATTTATAAGATGAACTTTATAGAAGACTGAAATTACCATACATATCATTCTTAACATTGCAACACACACCATAAAACACACACCAATTCTTACAAACTTTTAAAGAGAAACAAAATCTTCAAGAATTGGTACCAAAACCTCTTCATACTTGCAAGATAAGAGGAAGGATTTAGCTTGTCCATATGCTTCTTTGGAGTATCAGACATAAGCGGGATTCTTTTAACAACCAATGCCCTGCATCCCTGAGACGACAACAAAAATTAACACCAAGTAGCCACATGTTCAATGAGAATCACCTAGTATCAAACACTGTAACATCATGGCTGCTTCATTTCAACAAAAGCTATATACCTGTTCACGAACAACATTAAGCACATGCACGAGGGTGAAGTGGACCAGATATAAATTCCCTAGGCCTGAACTCAATCACCAACCAAAGAATCTTTGTTTACATTGAAGAAGAAAAGTTAGAAAACAAAACATAAAAAATCCAGCAAGGCAAACTTCAGCCTTTTCAACATGATCTCTGTGATTAAAATAACTTTGGCAAATATTAAAGTCAGAAGTACAAACTAGAACTTACAATTATGTTAAAACGTGACACCAGACCAAGGTGGGAGGTAGACATCTACAGGTCAACAAGCATAATTAATGGACTTTAAGCATCTAAAGAGCTTTGAGTATCTGAACCTCTCGCTTGACGTCCTCAACGGCAATAGGAAGAACCATCTGAGAAGAGCATTAACAATCAAAAGCTTTGTAAAAAAATGCAGGGAATAAATGGAGAATCAGTCCAGTTTGTTACATTCCGGAAATGAAGACAAGACCAAATCATCACCTCATAATCATCCTGTACACTGCAACATCGATAAAGAAAGGCACCTCAAACATTAACCACACCATACATACTCAAGATACCCTAAATGTACATTCCAAGTATTTGGAGGAAAGAGTGTTTTTTGGTTCGGAAAAAATGTTGTTAAAATCCTAAACTATGTATTTTTGTTTATTTAAAACATTAACTCTTTATCTGGTAAAATAATTATTCATTTTTTTTGTTGACTTTGAAATAAATCATAAAGTCTTGTTGAACATATAAATCTAGGATTCGAACTCTCACCTCTTTATAAGAATAATAGTTACTTCACCCACGGGGCTGTGCTACTTTTTACTAACTAATTAACACACATACAAACATATATAAGGTTTATGTTCGAAGAAGAAGCGAGAACAATGGTGAAGCCTTCTTCTTCAGCTTTCATCTATGAAACGTCTTCTCATCTCCCACACGACAAAATTTTCTTCTCAATATTTCCGACTCATCCCTTGTTGGATAAAACAGAAAATTGCAGGAAAGAAAAAGAATAACTGAAACTAAAATTGCTGGATTGAAATTGAGAAGCACAAAGTCTGAGAATACAAAGTGAGAAATATAAATAGAGGAAGAAAATAAATACCCATAACCCATGATAATAAAGTTAATTAATCAGAACTACCCACAATTACTAAACCCATAAACCATAAAATCCTAAAACCCATATTTAATTTTGAAACCACAAATTCTCTGAAGCCGTATTCTGGATTATCGATTGGTGGAGCTTCTCCTCTTATTTCGAATCTTTAGAATCTCCACCGTCGATTTTTGATTCTCCACTTCCAGCGAGATTTATTATCACAGAGTTGAACTCCAATTTTGCCTCCTTGAAAAGCACCGAACCCCTAAAAGAAAGAAGAAGAATTCTGTGTAACTAGTCTCAGTAACGATTAGTTAACTCTGTGTAATTGTTTTGTTTACCCAGTTAACATAGTGCCTCAATCGGCAAAGTCAACAAGACTTTAAGATTTATTTCAAAGTCAACAAAAAAATGAGTATTTATTTCACCAGACGAAGAGTTCATGTTTTCAATCAACGAAAATGCATAGTTGGGAATTTTTATGACATTTTTCCCTTTTTGGTTCCCGCTTACATATTTTTAGGTTTAGCGTTTATAAAACGTTATCATATAATTTCATTTTTAAGATTTTATCAATGATAACACTTACGAAAACTGCACTATGTTTTTCTGCTATCAATGCTCATATTTCTTGTAGTGTAGGATATCACGACCATTACGATTGCGGATAATACACCGCTCGATTCCTCGGAACTTTATTGTAAACGATGCTGAATATTTTGGAATCGAGTGCTTGCATCTTAGAGAAATAGTTTACATCCCACGCCGTTGAACTGGTCTCCATAATTAAGGTTATGATCATGACCAAAAAGAAGACAAAGTGTTTGTGTTTGCGTTCTCTTGCGTTTTAATGAACGAGTAGCTTACAAATCCATCTGGTCGCGTATTACTTAAGCGAGCTTTTTCCATAATTAAAAACAAAAAAAATGGACAAAGAAAAATCTGACAAATATAATAAAAGGTTTAATTTCATTATTATATTTTTTACATCAAACATTCTTATAATTTATTTAAAATTTTTTGAAACTCTTCAGATTCTTTTCTTCACACGTGGGTTTGGATTCATTCTCTTCGTTATTGACCTATATTGTGGGTGAATCTGAAATATCGAATATTTTATGTAAGTTCCGATTGGTACGTATACACGATGCGAGACAATAACCATAATAACAAGAAGAAAAATATAAATATCGAATAATCTATTCGTTGGATTTTTTTTTATAAATCTAAAGTATAACATCATTTAAACTTGCTTCTTTAAAAACAAATTGAATTTTAAAAAAAAAATTCAACGTATAGAACATAGTATTGAATTTGAACCTAAACTTATAAGTATGAATATGGATAAAGTAAATTTACTAAATCGTATAGAACATAGTATTTTTTTTTTTTTTTTTGGTATTAATAGACTCTAGTTTTTTGGCACATCGGACATGGATTCTTTCCATGGTCGGGACGTGTCACCTGTTAATATTTAACTTCTTCGAAGATCTACACTGGCAGTTTTTCACAAGATACCAACAGCTCCGGCTTTAGACATGTGTCAGAGGTACAAATGCACAGGGTCTAGTCATTTTTTAGATGAAAATAAGGTCTAAAATTTTTCTTTTCTCACAAAAACACAGGGAAAAAGGTTCATTTTCTTTTTTTGAGCTCAAGGATTTCAATACTTTTGAATCGGGCTTGGATACCAATATATTAAAAATTAAAAACTAATAAAAAAGCAGGAAAATGAGTCATAATCGATTCTGGTTTGAGTAATAGAGGTGAGCAACTCAAATGATACTTGATTTTATATTATTGATCAAATTTTTATTTTATAAATTATTTATTTGTTCAATAAATTATTTTTACAAAAACATTAAAATAATATTTATGAGGTACTCATAGGAGCACTTTTAGTGATGGTATTAGACCACCTCCACTGGGAGGTACTCTCCTCAATTCTCTTGTTTCTGGGCCCAAATTTTGAATAAAAAATCCATTTCAGGTCTAAATTACCTGAGAATCCATCCTTTAGGAAGCAATTTGAGCTAACCCATGAGAACCGCGACGTGGCTAATTGGGATTGGTTCATGAATAAATATAAAAACTATTTTTTTTTTATTCTTCATTTTTCCTTTCTTTTTTTCTTCCCCGACTCTCTTCTGTCTCGACACAGAACGGCGACTCGATGGCTATTGAGATCGAAACCGGAAAATCAGTGGATTCACCTCGAATCCTTTGATTTTTCCGGCTAAAACTGGAGGGTTTGTAGTTGAGGAAGACGATGGCCACTCCGATCGGGTTAACCGTAAGATGTGACGCTTCGGTTCTCACGACGACCTACCTCCTTTTGCGACAGAGAAGGTTCATCTTCTCATCTCTTAATTATTGATCTCGTTGTTAATGTTAGGGTTTAGGTTAAATTCGATTTGATTGTGAGAGTGGGTAATGTTTGATGTTCAATTGGTTTGTGATTTGTATCGATTGTTTGTCTGATATATGATAGTAGGTTTTCCTTGTGTTGTAAGGTGTTGTTTTGTGTTTTAGATTGTAAAGGGATGAACTGTCTTTGTGTTTTAGATTGTATAGGTAATCAAGCTTTTGATCCTAGTTGAAAAAACAATAACACTTTACGATTTCTGGTGCTTTAAAGGTTTACAAGACAGTGAACTTTTGTTTCTAATCTTTTCTAATGTAATTGTATCCGGAACTGAAATACCAGACTTGTTCTAGGATCACAAGGTATGAACTTCTCATGTCTGTTTAGTAGTAGAGGGTTTAACCGTGTGTTGTCTTGTTTGATCGTGAGAATGTTTGTAAATATAAAACGATTGTGAGAACTCCTTTTCTTTATGTTTGTTAAAGACCCACTCGTTCTTCTCCCTTTTTATATTTAGTGAGTACTCTCTCTTGCTTGTTCCTCATGCCTTCTCTCACCTTTGATTTTCCTACCTGACGAAGAATCTGCTTTTTTTTTTTTTTTTTTGGTCCGGGTTAATTTATTGCTTTTAGTTGTCTTGTCTATGTTTGAGGTAAGGGTTTTAATCCTCGTGAACACTTTACAGTTCTGCTGAAAGATACTACTTTCTTTGTTTCTTACCAAGTTTCTAGCTTTCTCTTCTTTTTTCTTGTGTTACTCTTTTTGCTGTGACCAAATAACATAAAAAAAATCCCATTTTGTGACTTTAAGTTTTTATCTGATTGTTGTTGTTTGTATCAGGAACTGATTGATTATAAGGTGAAGCAATGTTTTTGGTTTTGGTTCTATTGAGCTTCACTCTTCTTATTGGTGATAGAGCTTCAAGGACTCGTAATGTTGATGTTGGAGCCATCTTCAGTTTAGGCACTTTACATGGTGATCTTACAAGCGTTGCCATGAAAGCTGCTGAGGATGATGTCAATTCTGATCCTATCTTCCTTGGTGTATCTAAATTGCGTATAATGACTTATGATGCCAAGCGCAACGGATTCCTCACCATCATGGGAGGTGAAATAAAGTGACCTTGTTTCATTGGTTCTTGTTTTTGAAACTTAAACTTCTACTTATCCATAGAGACTGATGCTGTGGATATAATTGGTCCTCAGACATCAATAATGGCTCATGTTCTGTCTCATCTTGCAAATGAGCTTAATGTGCCTATGTTGTCATTCACAGCTTTAGACCCTAGCCTCTCTCCGCTCCAGTTCCCGTTCTTTGTATAAACAGCACCTAGCGATCTCTTTCTGATGCGTGCCATTGCAGAAATGATAAGTTACTACGGTTGGTGTACCTATATGAACATATAAAACCACGGTGTTGTAAGAGATTTGCTTATAAATCCCACAAATTCTCATTCTAAATAATAATCTTATTACTCAACTACACACATAACTACAACAATTAGAGATCATTCTAATTGATCAGTTTTTTTTTTTGTCGTGAGTTCTAATTGATCAGCTTCATACACAAGATTGCTACAAATCAGATACAAAAATGTTACAAGAGAGAAAACTCACGACAATTTTTTTGATTTCTATTAATATAAAGAATTTAAATCATTCTTTTATCATTTTAGATAATTAAAATTTGATAATTAATAAACTAAATTTTAAAAATTATTATTTAAATGGTTGAGCAACCTTATTTGGGGTTTTTAATGGAGGGATAATTTTGTTTAAATTCTTAGTAGATTGCTTTAATTAGTTTAGTATTAATTATATGATTAATTAATTTCTGAACAACTTAGGAGAGTGACTGGAGTGGAGATGCTCTTACATTTTTCATTTCTCTGTTAGTTAGTTGGTTTAGCAAACTCACATATGAAAGACATATCCAAAAACAAACATCACTGTTCGACAAATTTTGTTATTTTTATTTTCCTTTCTCTCCCCATTAATGAAGTTTTGGACTCGCATACCACTTTTCTACTTCATAATTTGAGTCAATTATTACAAGCTGAAAAAAAGACGCCTTACTAAAGTTGAGTGAGAATAATAGGTTAAGCATTTTCATCAATAACTAATTTTCCCTTACCCTATACGATTTCGATTTATCTTATATTCCAAATCATTGTTAACTAAATCTCAAGGGCTCTACAAAATGTGGTCGATTTGGCCAGGAAGTGGAATATTGATTCTCGCAAGATAGGATGGCTTTGGCTAATGCATCTATATGGATTATGGTATATATGTTTAACTGAAGGTAAGATAAATATACTTTAAAAATCGTGGAGTTTGATATTCTTTTAAGAAGTATCACTTATATATAGAAGGATGACTAAAAATTGAATATTGTCGTTTTTGAATTATTTTGTCGGATCTCATAGAAGGATGAGCAAGGAGAAAAGAAAATGTACGTCATATAACATGGCTGATGGCTCTATAGTTGCATGTACTTTTCATCTATATTCTATTATTTACAGGATGATTTACTCAAATGATATCCAAATTAGATAATACTACCAAAATCTATAAATAAAGATTTTATTACTAAAATATTTCGGGTATTTTCAAAATATCCAGCGTGCCCTTGTTTTATGTTACCGGAAAAAACGTAATTACAAAAATACCATTGCCACGTCAGACGCCGTGTCAAAAACACTGACGTGTAACAATAACTCAGCCATAACGCGTTACAAAGGTATGTTGCGGCTGAGTTACAGGTATATTTCGGCTGAGTTATGGAAAAAACATTTGAGTAAGAGCGGACGGCTGAGTTAGAGCATAACTCAGCCAAGCGTTACGGCTGACTTAACAAAATCTGGCTGAGTTAGAGCATAACTCAGTCAAGCGTTACAACTGACTTATCAAAATCTGGCTGAGTTACGCTTTAACTCAGCCGTCCTTACGACTGAGTTTTCACCCGATGGTTGAGTTGTTAAAATTTTGGCTGAGTTATCACTACGACACGGCTGAGTTATCACTACGACACGGCTGAGTTACCATTTTCCGACTGGCTGAGTTATCGTACAACTCAGCCGTGATAGACTGACTTATCGTACAACTCAGCCATTCGACGGTTGACTTAGTAGCAAAAGATTAATTACTAGAATGTTATTCAGTTACGGCTGACTTATTAAACGATACGTACATATTTTCAGTTGATGAAACGGCTGAATTTGGCAGCAATTTTTTTTGCTTTTTAATTACTGTAATGTTTTTCATGTTGTGACTGAGTTATAATTTGTTTGATGGCTGAGTTATATATAGACTGAGTTATTAATTGTTTGATGGCTGACTTGCCACGTCGGACGTAACATCCATGTCAGCATTCTATGTCATCTTTTTTTTTCTTCCGGAAATATGAAACGTCGTTTGACTCTTGTTCTTCAACTGGTAAATAAGTGAACTATTTACCTTCTTCTTCACCTTGTTCTTATACTTCTTCTTCACTTTTCTTCTTCACCTAGTTCTTTCTACTTCTTCTTCACCTTGTTCTTCATTTTCTTTCATGGATCCAGTTCCGGTACTAATTGTTTCCGGTAATTGGGTAAAGAAACAGAGATATGTATTTAACACTGACGATAGAGGGTGTATAGTTGTGCAGATCGATGGTGGCACGACACACGACAAGCTTGTGGAGCTTGTTCTTGAAGACTACGGATTGGACGCGTTTAGCCATGAGCTAAAGTTGAGCTACATGTTCTCGAACAAGGCACTGAAACTAATGGCGCATGATACTCCACCAGTTTTTGTCTCCAATGATCGACAGTTGCAATGTTTTTGGGGATATGGAAAACCAATCAGCTACGTCTCTGTGTATAGTTTTCGGCGAAAGAGTCTACAGAAACTAGTGGAGCTAGAGGAAGTATGATTCGGCCAAGCAGTGAAGAAGAAGACGATGAATTTTCAAGCCGATTTGATTTTTTCGACGACTCCGATACATCAGCCATTAAGGATTTATAAATCACTATAACTCAACTGTCACATGAATCGACGAGACCTTTCGTTTTCCCGTAAATATTATAACTCAGCCGTAAAGTCATATATATCATTCATTTACTTTCAAATTGTTTCTTGTGATAACTCAGCCATAACTCACTATAACTCAGCTGTCACATGACCTTTCGTTTTCCCGTAAATATTATAACTCAGCCGTAAAGTCATATATATCATCCATTTACTTTCAGATTGTTTCTTGTGATAACTCAGCCATAACTCACTATAACTCAGCCGTCACATGACCTTTCGTTTTCCAGTAAATATTATAACTCAGTCGTAAAGTCATATATATCATCCATTTACTTTCAGATTGTTTCTTGTGATAACTCAGCCATAACTCACTATAACTCAGCCGTCACATGACCTTTCGTTTTCCCGTAATGATTATAACTTAGCCGAAAAGCGATATTTTGGCGGAAAACCATCAATTAACCTAATAATAGACGCGAGCTTTTGTTTTCCTATTGTTTTTCCTTTATATTCTCCTCATTCATATGTCTGACTCTCTTTCATCTCATTCTTCGTTTCTCTTTATCTACTCCTAAATCACAGATCTGCCTATCTGTTACATTTTCCTATCGACATGGAAGTTGTTCCTCATATCGATGGATAGTTTTTTAGAGATGTCGAAGCGATCATTTGCGCCACTGGTCTGGAGAATATTCTGGTTCTAAACCCTGGTGTGGGTTCCTGGGTTGACAAAACCATTGTTACCTGGTTCAAGTTCCTTCACGTTCTCTCTATCGCGATTGGAGGAATACTTCAACACAACTGGCACCATGTGTGGCCGACGTACCGCTTGATTCCCTTCCACTTTAAGAGACGGTGGTTTCTACTCCTCGCGGTAAGATCACTAAAACAAACCACCATATTGATATTATTCTATACTCTTATCGTTTATTTCCTTTAATTGTAGCGTAAATACACGTGGGATCCAAAGCACACTTTAACGGTCTGGACGCAGTTTAATTTGGTGGCTAGAACGTTATTCAGATCCCGGATGCGTGCTCTCAAGAGGATATGGGCGAGTGGTGGCAATAAACCCGAGATGCTGACTAGCATAGTTTGGAATGATTTGGTCAATATGTTTGAAGAATTTCGCTCAGATGACATTGGTTTCAAAAAGTGATTTTCATTGTACTTTCGTGTCGTCTTCTATATGAACTATGAACTACGAACTATGATTTTGTGTTTTTTTTTCGTTTATGTTGTACCTTCATATTAATATAAATCAGTCGTTATTTCGATATCTCAGCCATTACGGAATGATAACTCAACCATAAAGTTCGATAAGTCAACCACAATATTTGATAACTCAGCCATCACTTTATCTTAATTATTTACATAACTCAGTCGTGAATAACGATAACTCAGCCAACCCTCAAATTAGAATGTGTAAAAATCCCTCTAAGTCTATAAATATCCTTTTTTATTGGTTTTAATGATAGTAATAATCATATTTCCATTCTAAATTTAATTTTTGAGTTATAATAATTTTAATATTCAAATGTTGGAGAAATACTTTTTGAAAAATAAAATTCTAAATTCGAATAATAATTATTTAATTATTTGCAATAATATCTTGTGATAAAAAACTCACTTTATGAATTTATTATGCGTGTGGATTTGAGTAGGCACAGAATTAGTGATTTTTCGCGCTTCCCTAACAACACTTTTTGTGACATCGAGAGACGTTTTAATACTTATTAGGAATCTGAAAGAACAAAAGACCCAGGAAAGAAAGAAGAATACGTTTTCATATTATTGAGAAGACCCTAAACGATAACTCAGCCGTCATAAACTATAACTCAGTCGTCATAAACTATAACTCCGCCAACCCTCAAATTAGATTGACTAAATAACCGACCAAACCGAACTAAACCG
This sequence comes from Camelina sativa, assembly GCF_030686135.1. Lineage (NCBI taxonomy): Eukaryota > Viridiplantae > Streptophyta > Magnoliopsida > Brassicales > Brassicaceae > Camelina > Camelina sativa. The sequence goes on from NC_141890.1 coordinate 41,029,259, forward strand.
GAAACTATTTTTTCCATTATTTTCGGTTAATTACGGTTATGTTCGGCTTGCTATCGGTTATATTAAGTTAATCGACCTAATTTGGATAACATTTGAATTATTTATGGTTATATATTCATCTAACATAACCGGAAATAACCGAAAAATAATTTCAAAAATTTTTAAATTTTCAAATGGTTATCATATTAGTATATTCAAATTACCACCTTAAACCAAACACAATATAACCAAAACCAAACTGTTATATTAAAACCCATAATGTTGGAAATATGAACTCTACACCTCAAACCCTAACCCTAACCCTAACCCCTAAATGTCATGTTTTGAATGTTTTACACATTTTGATCAGACTGTGTAAAAATCAATCTTTGTCTATAATTATTACTTTTTATTGCTTATAATGATTGTAATATTCATTTTTCATTCTATATTTTAATTTTGAGTTATAAGAATTCTAATTTACAAATATTTCATAAGTCACCTGTTTATGTCGATAACTCAGCCATATCAGTCAATTGTTTGAGAAATACTTTTATTCGCAATTCGAATTCAAATTTTTTAATTAATTTGAATAATATATTGTGAGAAAAGCTAACTTTATGTATTTACTATGTATCGATCTGAGCAGGCACATAATTAGTGATTTTTTGCGATTCTCCAACAACACTTTTTGTGATATGGAGAGACGTTTTAATTAGATAATTTATTAGGAATCTGACAGAACAAAAGACACATGAAAAAAAGAAGAATACATACTAATATCTCATAACTCAACCGTGTGAAGTATATAACTAAATCGTAACTTAACCGTAAATCAGCCATAACTTTGAAAATAGACAAATCAATGTTTTACATACCCAAGTACAATTCATCTCGAACTGAGCATAGTCACGAACTATCTTTAAAGAGTGTAAACGTGATGGTATAATAATAATGTGCAATGCTTTACAAAATTTATAGGAAACAAAAATTTTGAATTCTATTTTAAATCTGATTCTGGTCAAGAAACTCTTCGTAAGCAGACGATCCACTGGAAAAGTCATTATCGTAATGGTCATCATCTTCCTTAGAGCATATGATGATAGAAGCATGTTCATGGCAAAGCTTAGATGGCAATGAGCTCCAACAAGCTCCAACACTCATGGGCCTGAGTGTTATGGACATCATGTCATATGGACACCATATTAATGCACTTAAAATATGTAACCAAACAGAAAAAGCCAACTCATAACCAAACTGTGTTTAAAAATTTATGTTGTAAAGACTAAAACATGATGCTAAAACACTAAAAGTACATTGACTTGTTTACCAACAGTTCTTGAACCCTCCACAATATTGTTCAAGGAAGACTCACTATGAGCATCTAGAACTGATAAATGCACCTGTAACAGCAAAGAAAAAAAGAAAATCTGATTAGATTAGTCAAAAGCACATTTAAAATATCAGCTAAAGGGAACCAAGTTAATCAAGAAAAATGATAAATAAGAGTCAGACTAACCTAATCATGTTCGTGGCTGATGAGAAATCCCTTAGCCATTCAGCAGCATGTTACCGTTACGTCGTCTATACGCAAATAGAAACATACCAAAATAAAAAAAAAAAAGGGATGAATTTAAAATATTTTTTAATTGAAGGGACCAAGTTGTAATCATGAAAACAAACAAGGGTTTAATCGTTTATACACTAATCATTAGTGATTGCAATTATAAACATACCAATATCAGTTTGGTCATTACAGCCATGGAAGACCTGCAAATAAGCAATAGTATCGTGCTTTAGGACAAAGAAAGATGACAACAAATTCAAAAATAAACTAAGTGGTAGAGCAAAAAAGAAAAGAAAACAAAAGTCACTTACATTGTTATAGTAGCGCGCATGTGGAGACCGGAAAGCTCAAACAGGAATTTACAATCCAGTAGGATGAATATTAAGAATAACCTGCAACGAGAATTTGTAAGACCAAACCAAAGAGTGAGTGATACAAGTTGAAGAAACAGTAGTGAAAAACAGGTCAGTATGTGATCAATAAGCTTCACGACAGAGAGTAAGATATCAAACACAGTCTTTAACACACAATAACCGGAGTTACCTTTGTAATGGGAGAACCTAGCTGGCAATGAGCTCTACGGGATGTGCCTTCACCTAATCCAGAAACCATTGAAACTTCTTGTCCCTGATACCAAACAATGAGTTCGTGTGCCAAGTAGCTACATTGAGATGGATGAACCTGAAAACAGTTGAAGCAAACAGAAAAAGTTAACTCTTAACCAACCTGAAATCACATAACAAGAAGATATCATATTAAAGAAAAAGAACCAACGAAAAGCTAAATCAAAAGAAATATTAAGAGACAATTAACGACCTTACAAAATCAGAACCGAGATTAAACGGTGACCAAGTCAAGCCTGCAAAATAAAACCCAACATCATTTAATTTCACCCTAACTAAGAATGAACAAAAAAAAAAACCAGATAAAACCATTTGTAAACTGATCAGCTGATTCAGATACATGTACAAGGAAACCCGCTGAAAACAAAGCAAGACGAAAATCATAACCAAGACAATAAAACTAAGTTTTGAGACAAAAAAAAAAAAAAGAAAAACTAGAGAGAAAATTGCATATATAAATAAGTACCTGATGGTAGCTGTAACTCTGACTCTCACGGCTGTATCTGATTTCAAAGGCGGGATCAGATGAGTCTTGCTCACCTCCACCGGCGATTCTGGACTACCTGGGTCCGTCGCCGTCGGATCTCCCAGTTTTTTTTTTTTTGGGTTATGAACAGTAGAACCTTTTCAGTTACCTCTCTTTGATATAAACAACAACTGTCGATTGATTCTGAAAAAAAAAGTCTTCAGTGACGTGGTCAAACAAAAACGAGGTGTATTGTAATTTGCTACGTGTATTTTTTTTTATTTTTTTTTTTAAAATTGAAAAACTAAATCTAATGGATAAATTGTAATTAAACACTAAATATTTGAGTAATATTTAAAAGATTTATAAATATGAGTAATAAACCAACTTTTTGATAACATTTGAGTAATTCTTTCTTGTTTATATATGGTTCTCTATTTGAATTATTGTGATTTATCTTTAACGATAATTACCAATCTTTGTTTTCACCCCAAATTATGGACCACTCTTGTTATATATGGTCGACGTTATATTCGTGAAGGCTAAGATGAAAACATAATTATTCGCTTATCGGAACAGCGGTACTGGGTTGTGTTTCCCACACGTTACCGTTTGATATGTATCCTTAAAAATATATACATATATATATATATGCATCTTTGAGTGATTCAGAAAAATAGTGAGAGGTTTTGGTTTCCGACGATTGATATTGCGATGTTTGTTCTGTTTATGTTTGTGTTAATTTCTCATGTGAAATTTTGTGAAGTGTTTGTATATATAGGCCTTTTTGTTTTATATATACCATATTACAATTAGTGTAGATTACTTTGGCTTTCTAGTGGTTCTTGAAATTGTTAAGCAAGTAATTATATAGATTTGACGCCTTATAAGTTGAGGTCCCGATAGTCATGTGATGTCTATCAGACAGGCACTACCGTGAGTTGAGAGATTTATATTTTTAAGGTTGTCAAAAAAAATTATTATATCTTTTTAGTATGACTTGGACAGGAACTTGCATGCTTTACATATGGATGAGCTAAAGCGAGAGTACTGGCAGAGGTAGTAAATCAGTTAATCAGGGTCAAAAACAAAACTTAAGAGATCAATTATGTTATTAAAAAAATTATAAGTATCAATTGTGTTATTTTACAAAGATCAATTTGATTTTTTTTTCTAAAAATTCAACTAATTTTAAAAATTGACCAGCGTCATTTGACCCACATGGTTGTACTTGTTCACTAGAGAGAGAAAGTTCTCATACTAGTAATTTCCAATGAAAAGACATAATTTTCGTTTCATCTTTAGTTTGCAAGGTTTGTTAGAGGGACACATAACTGATCAGAAAACTAGAGCTTGGTCTAAATTCCCTAGGTTTCGAGTAGAATCTGAAAGTATAACAAAACAGTTCCAAGTATTTCGTTTATGTGATTTTTATTGTAATATAGCCTAATATTGTGCAAATTGTTGGTTGGTTGCTTTGAATTTTTATTTTATTTTGTAGCATTTAGATACAAAAATAAAAATGATTGAATGGAAGATAAATAATATAAACAGTTATACTGTATATGATAGTGATGGCAAGACGTGGGGCCGTGGGGAGAAATTAAGAGATTCCAATCAGTTTCACAACAATAAGTAATAACTAAATCGCATGCAAATAGAATTTCATAGAAAATAGGTATGGGTCACCCTTACCCACCCTCTCTCATGTGACAATTGGCATCAAATTCAAGGGTTTGAATGATATAAACTGAAGTGGTGTATTATCATTGGTTGTTATTCAATAATGATGTGGAAGAAGGATGCACTTGTCATTCCTTCTCTAAGAACATGTCAAACCTCATAAAACTAACGGACCTCAAAAAAAAAACAAAACTTGTCACTCCTTGTCCTAAGTATACTAGTATAAGAAGATAAAAGTAGAGATTTGCTTGGTGGCAATATTATTTATAGTTAGGGTGTTGAAATCACATTAAACTAGTAATTCAATCTCTTAAGGTCAGTTACGCTTACGCTGCTTATTGGGATTTGAGTGCAATCCTATGTGCTCGTGAGGTTCATAAGGAAAAAAAAAATGAAAAGTAGATATGCACTAGTAAAAACTGTTCAAATAGTTACGGGTAAATGTTACTGAAATAATTGTAGCAAAATATAGCTACAAAATGTGACACATTAGTGACAATATATGAAGTAATTTAATTTGTAGCTATTGTGTGGGTAAATAGAGATATATAGTGACATATAGTTACCAAAACATTTTGTAGTAAAATTGTTACATAATTTGTGACACACCATATTGTAGTGTCATTACCCACAACAGACGTCGTTACTATGTGTCGTTAATTTTAGCATCACTTAATAAATGATATGAAATATTTTGTTAGTATCACAAAATAGAAACGATGTTAAATATTGAGTTTAAAAGTTAAATATAAAATTTGTTAAATATTACTCGTTTCACCTCAACACTAAGAAAAAATAAAAAAAACTCATTGACCTAATTATCTAAACGGAGAGCGAGCCCGTGTATCTCTCTCTCTTTCTCGCATCACGGCGATCCCTCTGTCCGACGAGAATTCATGGAATCGGAAGCAAACAGAGGATTGTGGTATCATGTCGCCGTCCATCACGTCATGTCGCCGCCGCAAACATCGGTAAAGGTAAGTCTCGCCTCTTGTTCCTCACTCCTTTCACTTTTGGCTTCGTTACCCTGTTCTAGGGATCAGAAAGTGTCAAATAAGTTCTTTCTGGGCTCTCATAATTGATCTCCCTCTCTATCTAGGGTTATGTTGATTTACAGAGGATGAAGAAGTACAGAGGCAAATGGCAGAGGTTTGTTTCTCTGGTTAACCACTCACTTTTGTTTTTCCTTCTTTGATTTTTTCGTACCCTCACTAAGTCAATCCGCTTACTTTATATGGAAGGCCACTCACATGACAAAGAAGAAAGTGAAAAACGAGGCCAAAGTGGGTATAATCAGATTATAGTTCTATATGATTTTCTTATGTTGATTGAGTAATCATATATATGTTTGTGTTTACGATTGTAGAGGAAATCAGTTTTTTTTTTTTTCATTCTGGATATGAAATTACAAGCAGGAACCAAAGGAGAATAATAATGACTTACCGTCAAGAAGCTTTGGCACTCTATTGTCCAGGGGAGATAATAGTGAGTCACATTAACTTGACTTTGTTAATCACTGTAATGTTTTGATTTTGGATAAGCTCTCTTACATACATGAGAATGTTTCTGCAGATGCAGGAAGGCAGGCGTTAGGAAGTTCTAACACACAAGCCAAAAAACTAAAACCGAATCAGTAAGCAATTTGATTGATTTTGTGTATCTTTGCGTTGTTCTTCATTATCCGCATTTGTTCTACTCAACCCACTATGGTAAACCCTTTGTCTTTTGCAGATCATCCAAGTCACCTTTTCCTATCTACATAGATGCAGTTTCAGACACTACATCAGGGAGTCAACCAGAATCAGACAAGTCAAAGCCAGAGTTTGGTAGTTGGCTCATGCTTGGAGGAACAAAGAAAAAAATTCTTTACCTAGAAAATGGGCATCATTCAAGGTTTTGACCTCTACCATCCTAAACAAAACTTTCTATCTCTTTAAATGGATAGCTTACTGCGTTTATAACCTCACAGGTACCTCAGAAACCCATAGTGAGAACTGCAGCAGCCTCTGCTTCAACCTTTGAGGTTTTTGTCGGTGAAGAAGAATGCACAAAGTAAGTTTGACAATTTTTGAATGTTTCTTTGGAACAAGACATGTTTCCATCATTAACTTGATTATGAAATGCAGAGAGGGCGGAGATAAGAAGAAGAGTGATGAAACTATCTCATCATCATCAAACGCTCTGCCCCTTAATGATGGCCGTGAGATAAAAAAGTAAGCAAAAAAAAGCTTCTCTAGTATCATCAAACATATATTATTATTTCATGACTTATAGTATCTGACAACGTTTCCTTCAAAAAACTGCAGAGAAACAGAGCTGCTTCGACAGAACCCTTTAAGACATTTCCCACCCAACAGCTTCCTACGATGATGATGATATTGGACATTCATCTCCACACGATCTTCTGCTTTGAGATTTGAGCTTATATCCGTGGTTTGAAAAAATATCACAAGATTGTGTTGCTGCTAGTTTACAACTCAGGTATGGACAGTAGATTTGTTGGTAGCTCAGGAATTATGTTTGGCCACACATAAATTGAGCTTGGCTAACATATTCTCTAAGACCTTGATGGTTCTAAGAGGGAACTCACGAGGATGATTCAAATCTTGCTTCAAGGTGGATAATTGGTTGAGCTTCTCTATTGGCGAGGATTAGATGTATGAAAATTGGTTTGAGTATTCTAAAGAGATTACAGTTTCCTATAGTGGATGCAACTGGACTTAGTTTATTAAACTCACGCTTGCAATTTTCTTTGGGGGTGGGAGTGATAGTGAGTATCAGTTATCAAAGAGGAAGGATAGTGTATTCATCTACTTATTTTTAATTATGTTTTTAATTTTATTTTGTAATACAGTTTTTTTTTAAATGATGGTTTCATAATAATAAATATAGTATTTTTATTTTAATATTATTTCATTCCAAAAGTAAAATACTATTCATAATTTAAAAATAATTACTAAAAATATTAATAATTTGTATAAATACAATTTAACCATAATCGTAAATTTGTTATATAGAGAGCTAGTAGCAGTTGTATCTATTTGCTACATTTTTGTTCATTACTTTTTGTGGCAAATTGCAAAGACATAAGTCACAAATAGTAGCTATTTGCTACTAATTAACTAGTATCTAATTGGTAGCAAATTACCACAATTAGTGATGGAGATGAAATTTGCTATGACCAAATAATTACTAATTAAATTTGTAGTAAAATAGTAACAAATATTTTTTTGCTACGAATAATATGCAATACTTACAAATTAAATTGTAACTATACAGAACATTTTTCTAGTGATGGCTCGTGAGGTTCAGATGAGAGATTGGGTAGATCTTAAGAACTGTATTTGTCACAAGAAATTAATCCCAACGAACAAAAACATATGTGTTTTGGGTTTGTGTAGACCAGCGTGTTAAGTTACACGTACGTTGTAAAGATTGCTTAAATCTTTTTTAGTTAAAACTTGAGTGGAGTGTTATAAATAATGTTATATTTGAAGGTGTGATCTCTGTTTTTTTTTTTTTTTTTTTTTTTTTTTCACATTTATAGAATTGCATTATTCGTTTTTTTAGAACTGCCATTATTGCAAGCTAATAAATAGGTCGATGTCGGTAATCTTTGTCTAGTATTTGTCGGTGTCGACGGTAAATCCGTAAATGTAACTATATATGTTTGAAATAATTAGGCGTTACTGTGTTAAAACATCATATTCTATGTGCTCTCAAACCATGATATTATCGTTCTAATAATTATCGGTTAACCTTTGATATAGGAAAGGAACCATGGAAATGTAAATGCTGATACTATTGTCGAACAAAAAAAAAATATATATATACACATATATATATAATACTAAAACTAGGTGATACCCCGTGCTACAGCACGAAATTATATATTTTGTTAGTTACTTTTTCTTGTAATTTGTATTTTTGTAATGTAGTTTTTTTATTTTGACTTATTTTCTTTGTTTATATATTGTTTATTTGTATATTTGGGGTTATACAGTACATTAGAAATCCTAATAGAGTAATTAGTTTGTAAAATGTAGCTTTTCACGGAAACAGGCATACTGCAATATTGGATAGTCGTTTTGTAAGAGAATAGACACTCCGCAATATCGGATAGTAGTTTTGTAAGAGGATAGACACACCGCAATATCGGATAGTTTGTAAGAGGATGAGTTTTTCTTTATTTTGGTTTGTCGTCGAAAGAGGAGAAGTTGCATGTTTAATTTTAGTGTGAGATATTTCAATGGTTAGGAAACCATTGTATTTATAGTGAGATTAAATATATTTAGGTTATCATTTAAAAGTTAATATTTGATATATCAAATCTCAGCAAAATTGAAAAAAACCAATTTAATTTATAGTTTGATAAAAATACATGTTTTAATGGGTTTAACTCAAACTTTTTTTATATTTTAAAAATTTTAAGTTTAAAAATATTAATATTACTTAAATATTTTATAGACTTAAATATATTATAATATTTTAAAATTTCAATGGAGTTCAAATATTTATAATAATTTAAACATTCTATAAAAATTTAAATATTTATAATCTCTTAAACTTTTTTAAAAAACGTAAATATACTATAATATGTTTACTTTTTAAAAGTTTAAATATGCTCAAATATAGAACTAAATTAAACTGTTAAATTTGGATACCTGATAAATCAAGCTTCTTGCTCATTTCTACTCAAAACATATTAGTCATATATTTATAGTGATTATGAACCATATTCCGAAATATTTAGTCGATGTGGGATATACAATACAGATTTGCTATAAATTAGTTTACAACTTTACATATATATAATTTCTGCGTTTTTTATTCTTTCCATCTATACTAATCATAATTAATTACTATAATTTCGTTAAGGAAATATTGAAAAATCTAAACTAAATGATGATTTGTTTTTATTTAATTGTATTAAGTTGATTTGTTGTTTTCGTAAATATCTCACGATATAAAAGCAAATCAAATAAGTTTACGTATATATACAATTTCGTATTTAATTTATTGATTATTTTGGAAGCAACAAAGTCACAATCCATAAGTATTAAAGATTTCTCGTTATTATTAATATTCGTGATAATTATAGAGATTAAGTATGGTAGTAGTTAATATTTGATATTACTGAAGCCATTAAATACTCGATACCAATTTCCTTATTTATAGGGATTATACCTCTGTTTGGCGACAAAAATAATTACTCTTGAACCAAACAACATACATGATCCGAATATTATAAACCTGGAGTACAAACAGATCCGCGAGTTTTTTTTCTTCTATTTCCGGGTTAAAGAGGATCCGCGTCCTGACCCGGTCGTAATTAAGTGGTCGAGCAAGGGGTATAATAGTCATTTAGATAAATCGTAACTATAGGTTACTTTAATTAAATTAAGTGATTCTCTAATCATTTGTAATGAAAAACGTACCAAAACAAAGTCATGGTCCAATTTGAGTCTAATAAGTACTTCTGCTTTAATAGTATAGATAAATCACTACGGACCGTCTCTTGCTATTTTTCTTGTTTTCCTGTTCATAATTGTAAAGATTATACAAACTTTTTTTTAGAACAAAATAGTCAGATATGTCAATCAGTTCACCCAGAATAATTGAATGAAAAAATAATAGTACTTTATACAGCTATTGATGGCAAGACACAGGGGGCAAAAATACTAAGAGAATTCGATCAGTTTGCTAACAATGAATCATATGCAAACAAGCTTTTATAGATTTTACAGACCCACACTTCCTCTCAGGTGGCTCTACTAATTCATACGTGTAAATTAGTTGTTGAACATAAGCTGACGTGGCCTATTATGGTTGGTTTATATCAAAATGTCGAAGAAGAATATATATAGTTATAACTTGTCTTTCATCACTAGCCCAGTGCTCCACCATTAGACAAAGACATTGTAGAACCAAGAATATGTCAATAAATAGGAATGATGATGATTAAGAGAAAAATATAACACACGTTAAAAAGTCCCGAAGTTGCTAGCTAGCGGTTGTAGCCATGGCCTCTTTGATAATGCAGTTTGAAGGAGAGAAGAAAAACGCATGTGAAGTCGCAGACGTAACCATCAAGCAAAAAGATGAACAACAAGGGATATCTTATTCGACGTCGTTCAGGGAGGAGAGACACCTTCGGGCCGATCCAAGTTCCTTCCGATAGGTTCGGAACCTTAAGATCTTTACGAACACATTCTGGTCCCTGACGTACGTAAAACATTTTTCTCACATTATTTGTGTTGTTCTGTATGTCAGATTATGGAGAGCACAGACGCAGAGATCGCTTCAGAACTTCGAAATAGGCGGCAATCGCGAGAATGCCCGAACCAATCATCCGTGCGTTTGGCGTCTTGAAGAAATGTGCTGCCAAGGTTTTAATGCACCAAAGTCTCTGTGTAAATTTCCTTTCTCGTTTTTGGCTCATGAGTTGACGATGATTTTTTTAGGTTAACATGGAGTATGGTCTTGACCCAACGATCGGGGAAGCTATAATGCAAGCTGCACAAGAAGTAGCAGAGGGAAAGCTCAATGATCATTTTCCACTTGTTGTATGGCAAACTGGTAGTGGTACTCAAAGTAATATGAATGCTAATGAGGTAACATCTCATGCAGTAATATTGGTGACATGTTTTGTTGGATTGATCTCATGCAAATGCTACGTGAGGGGGAAATATGTTCTGGTCACAAAACAAATAATAAACAGATTTATATAACCATATATTATTTGAAAATATATATGTTAAACATTTCCCGGCTTTTTAATTACTCAAGTACGTAACATTTAATTAAACTTTGGTTTTTCTACTCTACAGTTATTTTAGTTGATTTAAGTGCAGCCAAATTGAATAGGTCAGACCTATTCCCACTCTTTCTCAAGTGACACAATTGATCTAGTTGCTAAATTGCAACATCTTATTATTTTAACATGAAGATTTTGCATTGCTCTGAATTGAGTGGTGTCAAGAAACACTTGTGATCCTCAGTTCAATTTGGTACTATCAATATTTGAGAGTTGCTTTGTATACTTTGCGAATTTACATTTAGGAACATCTTCTGACAGTTGAAACTTATGTTATTTAAGTTTCTAGCCTTATATAGTCCTCGTCACATTTTATGTTGCATATGCATTCACTAAAACTTCATAATCGATCTATTTGCTCTGCATTCTGACTTTTGTTTTACAAGTTGTCTCATCTTACTCGGTTTCTGGCAGTCATTCGAATTCAGAGATATTGTGAAAATTGGAAGAACTCATACTCAAGATGCTACACCGTTGACGCTTGGACAAGAATTTGGCGGTATTGCTACTCAAGTAAAAAACATTGTTCTGTTTTCTCATTTTGTGTTACCTTGCCTAACAAAAGTGAAAATCATACAAGCCATCAAGAAATGATTTTTAAATTTTGGATCTGATGATTGTAGGTTAAGTATGGACTTCATAGAGTCTCATGTACTCTACCCCGCATCTATCAGGTTTGGAAATGATATCTCTAGAGACTAGAGGATACTCTTCTCCAATGTTTACAGAGCTCTAACTTGTTAAACATATTTGGCCAGCTTGCGCAAGGTGGAACTGCTGTTGGGACCGGATTAAACACTAAGAAAGGGTATATCTCATTCCTGATCTTATTTATAGCATCCCAAGTTCATCTCCTCTTAGTCCACTATTGGCAACACTAGTCTCTTTATATAGGTTTGATTTAAAGATAGCTGCTGCAGTAGCTGAAGAAACAAACTTGCCATTCATCACCGCTGAAAACAAGTTTGAAGCTTTGGTTAGCCTCTAAATCGCCTTCATCTTTTATGTCTTAACTCATTCCCAGCTTTTGCTCTGGGTTCCCACCATACAGTGATACAATTTGTTTCTGAACGGTCGATATACATGAAATCAGCTGCTAAGTTATTCTGCTTTTTACAGGCTGCACACGATGCTTGTGTTGAAACCAGTGGATCACTTAATACAATCGCCACATCTTTGATGAAGATTGCTAATGATATACGTTTTCTTGGAAGGCACGTATCTATTTCTTTTTTCTTTTTTCTTTGGTTCTTCAAGACGTAATATGTTATCTTATGTTTCTATCATGTTTTCATATAGTGGCCCAAGATGTGGTCTTGGTGAACTTTCTCTGCCTGAAAATGAGCCTGGGAGCAGTATTATGCCTGTATGAATTAATGCAGAGTCCATTTAGTCTTTTATGCTCTGCCAATACTTTTTTCCTTTTCATTCATTTTGATTATTTCTCTCAGGGAAAAGTAAATCCTACACAATGTGAGGCATTGACTATGGTTTGTGCTCAAGTAAGTTACATTCATCAAAACATTCTTACTGACATAGAAATTTAATCAGCTAAGTTTGTCTTGTCCTGACTCTTTGAGTTGCATCATTGTAGGTTATGGGAAACCATGTTGCTGTGACGATTGGTGGGTCAAATGGCCACTTTGAATTGAATGTATTCAAGCCAGTGATAGCAAGCGCTCTCTTACATGTACATTAATCTCTTTCATTATATAAACATATTTTTTTAAATATAAAATATGTCAATCTTAACTATTTGATCTCTTGCGTCGTTTACAGTCCATCAGATCGGTAGCGGATGCTTCAGCTTCGTTTGAAAAAAACTGTGTGAGAGGCATTGAGGCCAACAGAGAAAGGATCTCAAAGCTATTGCACGAGGTATCTAGGCTTCTTCTTATTCGTCTTAACATTATACATGTATGGAAATGACTAATATTAACTAATTCCTTATATTCTTTTGTAGTCTCTTATGCTTGTAGCATCACTGAATCTTGTAAGTCTCCAAATATTTTTATTTTCTTTTACATTAGGATTACAGATAAATTAATATACATACAATGCTTATCTCCTTTACTAGAAAATCGGCTATGACAATGCTGCATCAGTTGCCAAGAAAGCTCACAAAGAAGGATGTACACTGAAGGTAAACAATAATAAATATTTGCAGCAAAAGAAAAGAAGTTTTGTTTATATCAGTTTGTTGGCAACATATTTGTCGCTCTCTATAAGATCCCTAAATCTAGCTTTAATTTATCATACAGGTTGCAGCTATGAACTTGGGTGTTCTTACTCCGGAAGAGTTTGATAGTCTTGTTGTTCCCGAGAAGATGATTGGTCCATCTGATTAAAATCATAATGGAGCCAAAAGCTTCAACAATTACAAAGTGATGTACTCTTTCTCTTTTACAAAAAGTGTGTTGCAAACTTTATTTTCGTGTGTAAAAAAAGTATCATATTGTATTTTCAATACATATGTATCTGTTGTTATTATTAGTAACTAGGACTCAGACCCCTGCGATGTCGCGGGGGAAATATTTTAGAAAAAAGTAAATAAAATTTAAACTTATACATCATAAAATCATTGAAATGTAAAAACATTGTTTAAAGTATTATAAATATAAGATATATTATGAAAAATTATTGTAAAACTACAATTAAAAAAATCAATATGTCAAAGTGATCCTAATTGAGAATACTGAACTAATGGTTGTAATAAGTAAATATATATTTTTTTAAATAATTATAATTAAAACAAAATAATATAAATTTTAAAAATCAAAATAGTTTTAACGAAAAGTTATGATAAATAGACGCAACTATAAAATCTATATTAAGTTTTATTAAATTTCTATATTGCTATAGTGATTTCTAAAATTTTAGTTAGATTATAAAATAACGTTGAATATTTGATATTAATATTCAAATTATTTAGATTAAACATAAAATGGAAAATTTGTTTCAATGAACAATGATTTGTTTGTTATTGATGAAAAGACAAATATATAGAAAGTTCAAAAGACATGACTATTTAAATAGTCACACTTATAGAACGAAAAGTTGTGATGAAAAAATATGAATAAAATAAAGTGAAAAGACACAACTCTAAAATAAACAGATACAACTGTTTGAGTTTAAAAAACCGAATAAAAAAAATTTTCTTACAAATAATACTAAACAAAGTCACAACTGTTGTTCGTATTTATTTAGACTGTTATTATTATTTTTGAATATTAAACTATTTTTTAACAAAAGTTACAATAAAAATATTCCTAACTTTAAATTCTATATTAAGTTGTATTAAACTTCTCTATTGCTATAATCATTTCTTAAATTTTAGTTAAATTATAGAATAACGTTGAATATTAGATATTAATATTTAATTATTTAAATTCTACATAAAATGGAAAATTTGTTTCAACAAACTTGTTAATTACTGATGAAGAGACAAATATAAATAGAGTTCAAAAGACATTACTATTTAAATAGACACACCTATTAAACCGAAAAGTTGTGATGAAAATATATAAATAAAATATAGTGAAAAGACACAACTTTACAATGAACAGATACAACCGTTTGTGTTTGCATTTGATTTCACCTTATAACCCATATAAACTGCTTTTAAATAGAAGACATCTTTATTACCATATTGAAAAGTCAAATTCAAAAACTCACTACATAATCCATCTAACTCTTGAAAAAAACTCTAGATATTTTCATGAAATTTTTATATTTAAAATTAACTAAAAAGTTGTAAATTAGATTCATCATTCCAAAAAACTTTTGTTAAATCGAGAATTGGAAGAATTTATTTACTTTTAAAAGAATGCATGCTAGAGATCTAGGTATTTTCATGAAATTTTTATATTTAAAATTAATTAAAAGTTGTAAATTAGATTCATCATTCCAAAAATCTTTTGTTAAATCAAGAATTGGAAGAATTTATTTACTTTTAAAAGAATGCATGCTAGATTGTAATTTAGAAAGCTGTAAAAACTTTGATATTGAAATTTTATATTATTTTGTGTCATGACAAAAAAGTGAAAACAGTTCAAAAAAACAAATATATCTAGATTTCAAAAGATACGAATATTCGAATAAACACAACAATTTGTCACATGATTTAGGTGAATGAAAGTTGATGTTGAGCCAAAAAAAAAACTAAAAAAAATAAACACAACTCTACAATGAATAGTTGCAACTTTACAACAATGAACAATCACAACTTTTTGTAAAACACACAATTTAAATTTTCCACAAATTTTTTTTAAAAATATCAAAAAGGTACGGTTGAAAAAACACAACTTTTGATGGCATTTATTCAGATTGCTATTATATATAGACATTAAATTTTTATATTTAAAATTAACTAAAAGTTGTAAATTAGATTCATCATTCCAAAAAATCTTTAGTTAAATCAAGAATTGGAAGAGTTTCTTTACTTTTAAAAAAATGAATGCTAGAGAATAATTTAGAAATCTATAAAAACTGTTGATATTAAAATTTTAAATTAATTTGTGTGATGGCAAAAAAATAAAAACAGTTTAAACAAACAAATATATATATATATATATTTTAAAAGATACGAATATTCGAATAAACACAACTCTACAATGAACAGTTACAACTTTACAAAAAACCGTTACAATGAACAATCACAACTTTTTGTAAAACATGCAATTAATTTTTTTTACTGTTTAGAGAGAGGCAACCGTTAATATTTTCTATCAAAAATATAAACTAAAGATAATTTGAATACAATGATGAGAAGTCATTTATATATAAATTTGAATAGACACAACTGTTTGTAAGAGACACAACTCTATATTTAACAGACACAACTTTTTAGAGAGACACAACCGTTGAAATTAAAAATATATATATGTATATATTATACGAAAATGTGTGACGTAAAATCGTAACTATTGTTCGCATTTATTCAGATTGTTATTATTATATAGATTTTTTTATCCGTTCCATTCCTACATCTATATGACCAGATGCATTATAGAGACAATTAATATTATGGGATACAAAAATCTATATGCGAATACTAAAATATCATTGGCGCTCGATGATTCATTATCCAATATGATGCTGGCGATGATAGCTAAGCCATCCCTCTTGCTATTTTATTTGTTTCTCGTGTTCCTAGTTGCGATATAACGTCAAGATATATATGTCTATAATATAATATGTATATATATATATATATATGTATTTGATAATATATTTATGTATTTGATAATAGATACATTTTTTTTTTGTATTTAAAAACATTTAGAATAATTAGTCAGAGATTTCAATCTGTTCACACGAAATGACTCAATATATACAGAGCTATATGATTATGATGGCAAGACATAGTGGGTAAAACATCAAGAGTTTCCAATTGGTTCACCACAATAATTGTCACATTCTTTAAACAAAAAAACGATTAGTCACATGCAAAAATAATTTTATAGATTTCATTTTATAAATAGATTTTTTTTAAAAACATCTCATTGGTTCCCACACCTTTGGGTTGATAAATGCACGTGTAGAAGAATGGTAAGAATAATATATTGTCGATCGTGGTTTATTGTGATTGGTCCCAGATATTTGGTTGATGCTCGTATAAAAGATAATGGTCGGAATAACATATTGTCGATCGTGCTAGTGCTGGAACTAATTATACAAATAAAATGAAACGTTTTATTATTATTTTTGTAAAAGAAAATGAAACTTGTCTCTTCGGTTTCATTACTAGCCTAGTGCTTCGTCATTGGACAAAGACATTAAAAACCAACCATAATAAGCCACGAAAATTAACCATCACAATACGCCACGACCAAAGAAAATGTCAATATACATCAGATGACGACGATTAAGAGAAAAATTACACATTTAAGAGGCCCAACGTGGCAGTTGTAGTAGTAGTAGTCATGACCATTTCGATAATGCAGTTTGAAGGAGAGAAAAAAACCCCATCTGAAGTTGCAGACGTAACCCTCAAGAAAGAAGAAGATGAAAAACAACGTAGATATTATTCAACGTCGTTTAGGGAAGAGAGGGACACCTTCGGGCCGATCCAAGTTCCTTCCGATAAGTTGGGATCTTTACGAAAATATTCTGATCCGTGTGACGTACGTAAAACATTTTTCTCACATTCTTTTTGTTGTTCTGTATGTCAGATTATGGGGAGCTCAGACGCAGAGATCGCTTCAGAACTTTGATATAGGCGGTGATCGCGAGCGGATGCCTGAACCCATCGTCCGAGCTTTTGGCGTTTTGAAGAAATGTGCTGCCAAGGTTTTTGCACTAATTAAAAGTCTAAAAGTCTCTCTGTAATAAATTTGCTTTTTGGTTTTGGTTTATGAGTTGACGATGATGTTTTAGGTTAACATGGAGTATGGTCTTGACCCAACGATTGGGGAAGCCATAATGAAAGCTGCACAAGAAGTAGCAGAGGGAAAGCTCAATGATCATTTCCCACTTGTTGTATGGCAAACTGGCAGTGGCACTCAGACTAATATGAACGCTAATGAGGTAATATTTTTGCAGTGTTGGGGGAGATATACTTTGTATGCATGATCTCGTACAAGTGTTACCAATGGCGGATCCAAAAACTTTTGATTAGAGGCAAAATATTGAATCGACATGATACGTATATTATCTTAAAAAACAGATATATAGCTTTAAACATAACAATATCGGGAAAACCACGTTTTAAACTTTCAAAGTGTTATTGAGTAGCACTTTAAACATTAAGATATTTTCACTAACACTATAAACCTTTAAAATGATTTCACTAACACTTTAAACTTTAAAACTAACTTTCTGTTTGTACCGTCACGAAAGATGACAAAACAGTAATATCCGTCAATGTGAAATAGTTGAACTATGTTGGTTTGATTTAAATACTTATTTAATTAATTTAATTATTTATGACGATTGATAAAAAAAAAAAAAAAATACATCAAAACGAAAAAAATGAAGAACCAAAGGTATGGTTAAAACATTTGACAAATGTAAAATTGAAGATGACAATATATTTAGAATATTCATTCGTTTCTATGAGAAGGCAATCGATTTGAATCATAATCCAGTAGAGATGCATTTATTAAAAGGATTAATAATGTGAGTAACGTCGTAAAAGTTTTGTCTATAACGAAGATGAACACAAATTTATTTTTTATCTTTTTATTTATTTATAAAAACGAAAACTAATTAAAATTTAAATTAAACCAACATAGTTTAACTATTTCACGTTGACGAATATTATTATTCTGTTATTTTTTATGATGGTACAAAAATGATAATTAGTTTTAAGGTTTAAAGTATTAGTAAAATCATTTTAAAGGTTCAAAGTGTTAGTGACATCATTTTAAAAATTTATAGTATTAGTGAAATTATCTCGAGGTTTAAAGTGCTATCTAGTGACACTTTGAAAGTTTAAAACGTGATTTTCCCTAACAATATCTAACGGCTTGTCATTTTGAATTTTATTAGTTATGGATTTCTTATTATCTCTTCCGAATGTCAAATGAAAATTCAAATTGTGTTCAAGAACAATAATTAAATCTAACACGAAAAAATTGATAAATACACTCATTAAATTTTTTTATGTCAACATTGAACGTTCCTCCTCTAAAATTATTTGCTCGATTTTAATATCATTTTCTTTTACCAATTCTCCGAAAGGTAGAGTATAGACTAAATTTTTTTAACCAATGATAGATATCAATTACTCGCTTTTGCATAGACTTAAGTATTTTATTTATATATTAAAACCAAATGATGTTAATAAAATATATGCATAGATGACAAATAGTTAATTAAGTAAAATTAAAGGAGTACATCAAGTCAACAACTAACCATATGCATATTATTCTAATAAGTACTTAACTACTAAAATGTCATCTGATCTACTTTTTAACTTAATATTATAGATAACAGCGAAAAATTCGGTTTTGATATTTGTTCTTTTTTTTTTTTTGATATTTGTTCTTTAAATAGGTCTTGTCGAATGAATTAGAGATATTCTAATTAGGACTAAGTATATTTTATTCTTTTATGTAGAAAATAGCTTAAACAATTTCTGATGCAATACTATTTTAAAAATAAACATCATCATTCATCAACTATTTTTGCTTTAAGTATTCGATGTTTTATTACTCATAAAATACTTTAATTTATTAATTAGAGTATATATGCAAGATTGGTTGCACATTTTACAGGGAAAAAAAACTTTTGACTTTTGGATTAGAAAAGGTTTACTTCTATAAAATGAAGTACACAACATTGTTTTGTAGACTAAATAATTTTAATAAGTTAGGTTACAAATAGTTTATACATTAATGATAGATTAATTGGTTATAAATATGTTATACCGAAAGTCTTAAAAAAAATATTTTAAAGAATCATACCATCTAACTTACCATATTAATTTTTTTATTAAATTATTCATCAAATAAAATCTTTCGATATCTAACTTAACATATTAATTTGTTAATTATCATTATACTTCACCTCTCATTTTTATATATAAGTCTATTTTGTGAAACAAATAAATTATCATATTATTTATTATAATTAAAAAATAGTTTTATTTCCGGATATACCATAAGCTGAATTTAAAAAAATAAATATAAATTGTTCAATCTATAAAATTTCCAAGCTTTAGTAATATTATTCTTTAAAAATAATATTTATTGAATTATACTTTTTATTGAAGAACGGGTCAAAATTTGAATATTTAAATTCAAATTTACAAAATTATGTCTTATAATGACATTCAAGTCATCATGTAGAATATACATTGTTGAAATAACTTCACATATATAACTAATACAATATATTAAAATTTTATTTTAAAATATAAAATATACAAAATTTTGTATAAAATCAAATTTAACCAGTGTTATAGCACGGATAATTATCCAAAATCATTAACAATATAAAACTTACAAAATATGTGTCTTTTTTCAAGCCATCATATTTAGCAATGATTTTATTGCATAATGTTTTATCCAAAAAACTTTTAAAAACAATTACATAAATTATATTTTATATAAAATTACAATATAAATAAAATGATTTTTAACCGTGCTAAAATCTTAATCTAATTATATTATTAAACGGGAAAACTTTTGACTTTTGGATTAGAAAAAACTTTTTATTCACGTTGGTCCGTTAATAGAGAAACTCCAATATATGGAATGCCACAACATTATCAATATCATATTAAATTCATTCCAACCGATCGAATGACAAATTCAATGACAACATAACTCTTTTTAGTGTTTTATGAACTGTATTCTACCAAATATGGTGTGGCACTTTCATTAAAAAAAAAATGTATGGTGTGGCACTATATAGAAAACGCTACAAACATATGTATTATTTTATTTGTGTTTTTCCGTTTAATAATATAATTAAATTATGGTTTTGGTTCTATATATCAAATTTTGTATGGTGTGGTTCTATATATCAAACTTTTTGTATCTTTATTATGAACTTTAATTATTAATAATATGAAATATTAATTTAAACAAAATATTACTTTTACTATCATTGTAATCTTATAATTAATTATAATTAGTCTTATATGAATATTTAGTATCTATTAAAAATATAAAAAAACTCTTTGATTTAATAATAAAAATATATATATTTTTTTAGTGTATGATGTGGTGTTGTGGTACGAGATGAAAAAATGAAATATTGTGACACCGAATTTGTTGTTGTTTATTTTTATGTTTTTTATACAGAAAATTTGGTGTTATTTCAACACTAAACTTGGCATGTGGTTGGAGTCGCTCTTATGTGCTACAAGAAAATGTTTGTGAGGTAATGAAGTTTTGTGTGTGCTCTTGACAGGTCATTGCTAATAGAGCAGCTGAGATTCTTGGTCATAAAAGAGGTGAAAAAATTGTGCACCCAAACGACCATGTGAATAGATCACAATCTTCTAATGACACTTTCCCGACTGTAAGCTTTGGTTTGCATTTCCATTACCAATAACTTTGCATGATTTTAAATATCGTTGAATTGCTTTCCTTGTCCTTCCTATTGTCAAGTACTACTACTTAATTAGACTGTCCTGTTATTTTGGTTTTGTCTAGGTCATGCACATTGCAGCTGCTACTGAGATTACTTCGAGGCTGATTCCTAGTTTGAAAATTTTGCATAGCACTTTGGTGTCTAAGGTCGGACCTTATTACCTTCTTTCTCAAGTGACACAGTTGATGCATGTAGTCGCTATATATTGCAACTCACTACTATTTTAACATGAAACTTAGTTTGACTAACTAACCACTTTTGACCTCAGTTCATTGCGGTACCATTTAATATTTTAAAGCTCTCTATATGTGTTGCAACTTTACATGTTCGGACCTTGACATTTTGTTATTTTAATCCCACTTTTCTAGAAATATATAGTCCTTGTCACATTTATATTGTATATGTACTCTAACGTCAGAGTCTATTTTCTCTCCATTCTGACATCTTTTAAACTGATCGATCTCATCCTGTTTGGTTTCTCGCAGTCCTTCGAGTTCAAAGATATTGTGAAAATTGGAAGAACTCATACTCAAGATGCTACACCTTTGACACTAGGACAAGAATTTGGCGGATATGCTACTCAAGTAAATTATTTGTTTCTGTTTTCTATCCTTACTTAACAAAAGTGAGAAATATTTTTTAAAGTTAAGATCTGATAATTGTAGGTTAAGTATGGACTTCATAGAGTCGCATGTACTCTACCTCGCATCTATCAGGTTTGGAAATTAATGATACCTTTAGAAGATCTGATGTCATGTACTTCTTCAATTTTATAGAGCTCTAAACTTGTTAGAAATGTTTGTCCCAGCTTGCGCAAGGTGGAACCGCTGTTGGGACCGGATTAAACACTAAGAAAGGGTACGGTATAACTGATTTCTAATATTATTAGCATCCCAAGTTTATCTCCTCTTATTCCACTATTAGTAACAATAGTAATATATATATGTATAGGTTCGATGTAAAGATAGCTGCTGCAGTTGCTGAAGAAACAGACTTGCCATTTGTCACTGCTGAAAATAAGTTTGAAGCTTTGGTTAGTCTCTAAACCACCTTCATCAATCACATCATCATTATCCATGTCCAAACTCCTCCCTAGCTCTTGCTTTGGGTTCCTTACCATACTGATCCGTTTAAATGAAATATATGAAAACAGTTGTTACGTTATTCTGCTTTTAACAGGCTGCACACGATGCTTGTGTTGAAACCTGTGGATCTCTTAACACAATCGCCACATCTTTGATGAAAATCGCTAATGATATACGTTTTCTTGGAAGGTACGTATCTTATATTTTTTTTCTTTCTTTCTTTCTTCAAGATGTATAATGTTTTCTAATGTTTCTATCATGTTTTCATATAGTGGCCCAAGATGTGGTCTTGGTGAACTTTCTTTACCTGAAAATGAGCCAGGAAGCAGTATTATGCCTGTATGAATGCATTTTTCCTATTTTCTCCTATACCCATAAACTTTTTAATCCCTTTATATTAACAATTTTTGATTCTCAGGGAAAAGTGAATCCTACACAGTGTGAGGCCTTGACTATGGTTTGTGCTCAAGTAAGTTCCATTCATCAAATTAAAAGATTTACTGACGTATAGTTTTTACATAGCTAAGGTTGTCTTGTTCCTGATCACTCTATGGGTTGCATCGTTTCTAGGTTATGGGAAACCATGTAGCTGTGACAATTGGTGGGTCAAATGGCCATTTTGAATTGAACGTATTCAAGCCGGTGATAGCACATGCTCTCTTACATGTACTTATACTCTTTTCATTGTGCATCTCTTTCTTTTATTATATATATATAAAATATGTCAATCCTAACCATTTGATCTCACATCTTTGATACAGTCCATTAGATTACTAGCAGATGCTTCAGCTTCGTTTGAGAAAAACTGTGTGAGAGGCATTAAGGCCAACAGAGAAAGAATCTCAAGGCTATTGCACGAGGTAGGCTTCTTCAGGTCTCGATCATTTATTTCTTAAAATTATCCAATTGCGGAAATGATTTATAGGAACTAATTAATTCCTTTATTTTATGTATTTCTTTTTAGTCTCTTATGCTTGTGACATCATTGAATCCTGTAAGTCTTTCCAAATAGTTAACTTATTTGTCAAGTCATCATTGAATATATAAACCACAATGCTAATTTCTCTCGGATCCTTGTCTTCTTTCTTATACTAGAAAATCGGCTATGACAATGCTGCAGCAGTTGCCAAGAGAGCTCACAGAGAAGGATGTACATTGAAGGTAATTAAACAACAAAATATATAAAAGATTCATAACAAAATAAATCGTTTTTTAGAGACACAACTGAAATTGATGCATATAATAAGGTCCCTAAATCTGGCTTTAATTTTTATTATACAGGTTGCAGCTATGGATTTAGGTGTTCTTACTTCGGAAGAGTTTGATACTCTTGTTGTTCCCGAGAAGATGCTTGGCCCATCTGATTAAACATTATAATGGAGCCGATAGCTTCATCAATTACTAGTTTACTACTAAGTGATGTGTGTGTGTTTTTATATTACATTTGTGATGTGATTTGTAAATACATATGTTAAAGAGTCATGTGGTCATAGTGTAGTACAACTTTTTTAATAAAAGGTACCAAAATGTCAAGTTGTATTGTTTGGGATATATATAAATACAATAATCAACTTTGATTACACTATACATTCACAACAGATTCACTTCAATCCACAATCAAGGAGACTACTCTTATGACGACGGGCTTGCCTTATGGTTTGCCACTCGACCTACTTAGCCTAAACAAGTTGTAGATCTTTTTCTCACTAGTTCGGTCTTGCTCAGAAAATTCAGCTATACGTAACAGTCATTGTATACACAGTTTTTGGGTTTGAATTAATTTTACATTCAATTCAAAAAAAAGATTACACTATACATTCTAATGGTTAGAAGAACAAAAAAATGAAAGAAAAATGTGAAATGAAATAAGCAATTTTTGAAAAATGAACTGAAAAGATGCTGAGAAGGAAGAAAATAATAATTGGTAACCAAACAATAACAATATCTTGTAAAATATATTAAATATTCTATAAATCAAATTTCAATGAAAAATACTAATATTACTTTTAATGTATATATAATGAAGTTTATATTTGATTTTAAAATAAAATTTGTGAATTAAATTTTATATATTTCGAGTTAAATAATAATAATTAATACTAGCCTACAATAAAAATTTTAAGAGTAACTTAAAATAT
Organism: Camelina sativa; assembly: GCF_030686135.1. Classification (NCBI taxonomy): domain Eukaryota; kingdom Viridiplantae; phylum Streptophyta; class Magnoliopsida; order Brassicales; family Brassicaceae; genus Camelina; species Camelina sativa. The sequence continues at coordinate 41,053,661 of NC_141890.1, forward strand.
TTTTTAGTTTTTGTTTACAATGTAAACATCTCCTAAATTTATTTTACTATTCATACAATTTTTCAAATAAATCCTTAAGATTAATTTAACATGATAATCATATCAAAAATATTTTTCCTGTTACTATATTGTGAAAATATGATAAATATTATACTATAATATTGAAATATTATTAAAAACATAATTTTTTATTTTGTTTAAACTAAAAATGAATTTTAATATATGTTCCTTTTTTGGTTCCATATGTTCATTTCTATGTGTTTTGTGACATTTTATCAATATATGAATTGGTCATAAGGCCCATGGGAGTCCAATGGGCTTTGTATCAATCAAATTGTACCGACCAAATCGATCATCATACGCGTCTTCGTCTTCTTCTTCTTCTTCTTCGTCTTTCGACTTCTCTCTCTCAAACCATCGCCCCCCTTAAGCAGAGAAGAGCCCTTCGAGTTCGAGGAACCAATTAAGAAACCACAGGTCGACAACATGGAGAACATAGATATTCCAGAGGACGCCAACGAGCGTAAGCAAAATCTGTCCTTTTTCAAATTTTCTTATAGCTTCATGCGTTCTTATTTCTGGGTTTAACCTAATTTGCGTTCTTGTTTGTTTGTTTGGTTGGTTGGTGGTGAATAATAGATTGCCCAGGTCCTCAATCGGAAACTGCTGGAAAGTCAGATTCTTGTGCAGGTTGCCCTAATCAGGAAGCTTGTGCTACTGCTCCTAAGGGACCTGATCCAGGTTCGATTTTTACTTGAGTGTCTCTGTTTTTGAGTCATAGTTAGGATTCATCTCACAAGTTTCCTCTTAGCCAAATTGAGATGGGTTTTGTGTCGATGTGTTTGTATATGAGCTTGTATCTTCGTACATCATACATGTTCGATTGCTTCAGTATCTGTTTCTTATTTTGAAGGTTTATAATAGATTAGTATCTAGGCTTTTGAAACTCTAAAATAGCTCTATTTGGAATTGTGACTTCCTTTTACTTGCTCTATAATGATCTGTTGAGAGTGTAACACCAGTCACCATGTGATGATGATAATGCTTATGTTGATTTAAGCTCCATATCTGTATGTGTTTGAGTTGGAGATTCACTTGGTTACTGGTTGAACTTATGCGGGGGTATCTAGGCTGACGTTTTCTGTTTTTGTGTAGATTTGGTTGCCATAGCTGAGAGAATGAGCACTGTTAAGCACAAGATTCTGGTTTTGTCTGGCAAAGGTGGAGTTGGTAAGAGCACTTTCTCAGCTCAGCTCTCGTTTGCCCTGGCGGGTATGGACCATCAAGTAGGTCTGATGGACATTGATATATGTGGTCCAAGCATTCCAAAAATGTTAGGTCTTGAAGGGCAAGAGATTCACCAGAGTAACCTTGGTTGGTCCCCGGTTTATGTGGAAGACAACCTTGGTGTCATGTCCATAGGTTTCATGCTCCCCAACTCTGATGAGGCTGTGATCTGGAGAGGCCCACGCAAGAATAGTCTTATCAAACAGTTCTTAAAAGACGTCTACTGGGGAGAAATTGATTACCTCGTGGTTGATGCCCCACCAGGAACCTCAGATGAACACATCTCCATCGTCCAGTACCTTCTACCCTCGGGAATCGATGGTGCCATCATTGTCACGACACCTCAGGAAGTCTCTTTGATTGATGTCAGGAAAGAAGTGAGCTTTTGCAAGAAAGTTGGAGTCCCTGTGCTAGGAGTCGTAGAGAACATGAGTGGTTTGTCTCAACCGTTGAAGGATGTCAAATTCATGAAGCTGCTGACAGAAACTGGCTCCTCCAGTGACGTAACCCAAGACGTAATCTCTTGCCTAAGAGAACATGCACCAGAGCTTCTCAACATCGTGGCTTGCAGCGAAGTGTTTGACAGCAGCGGAGGTGGTGCAGAGAGAATGTGTCGGGAAATGGGAATACCATTTCTTGGGAAGGTTCCTTTGGATCCACAGCTTTGCAAAGCAGCTGAACAAGGTAAGTCATGCTTTGAGGATAACAAGTCTGTTAGTGCACCCGCGCTTAAAAGCATCATAGAGAAAGTTGTTCCTTCGACAGTGATGACCGAGTGAAGTAGAAGAAGAAGAAGAAGTTAATCATTTTAACACTTTTGGTCAGTTCTGTGAACAGACAATGCTTTTATCTTTTCTTTTCGGGGTTGTGGTTAAGTTATAGGCTGTTTGTGTAAGTTACAGGCGTTGTTTTGTTTCACATGTCGACTAAGACTTTTATAATGAGGTTGAACCCATAAAGTCTTGTTGAGTTTAGATGAATGAAATTGATCCAAAATTAAACCAAATATTAAGTTAGTTTATAACAAGGTTGAATCTAACTGAAAAAAGTTGATATATGTATCCGAAAAGAAAAAAAAAAAGTATCCGAAAGCGAATAAATTTTTGTATTTTGTATATCTATCCAAATAAGTTAGTTTATAACAAGGTTTATAAGAATTAAGGTCATATGTATCTAATCATATGACCTTCTTTGTTTCTCTTAATTATGGAACCTTCAGATAAAATTGTGTCCCAAAAGAGTTCATAAATCTAAAGCACCTCCAACCACAACACCAAATTTGGTATTGTAGTCATATTAATTTTGGTGACAAAATGTTCAATTTTTCTTTTTCTTAACGTCTAACCACAATGCTAAATTTTACATGAAAAAGATGATCCTCTATTTATTAAATTATCGAAAAGATGCCTCTTTTAATTTAATGTATTCTATTATTAAATTAAAAATTTATCTTTCTGATTAGTAATTTTAATAAATACTAATACTTTTTTTTGTCAAAAATACTAGTTATTCTTATAACTGATTAACTATAATTCTGACATTCTTTTCTTTTCTTTTTTATTTGATATCAAGTGACATTCTTTTTTTTTTTTTTTCATTAAAGCTATTTATCTATTTTTGTATTAATTGTCAAGATATATAGATTTATGTTATTAGATCTCCATTCACTCTAAAATTAGGCTATTTTATTTACTTTATTTTCATCTCTAAAACTTTTACATACTTTTTTTTTTTTTTTTTTTTTTTTTTTTTTTTTTTTTTATGTTTAATCTTTCTAAATATAGTGTTCTTTTCAATTGCTACAATTCTCCACGTGAGGAGGAGGAGTTTCTGAATAAAAAGCACAATTTTGTTGAAAATCAGACAAAGAGACGATCAGATCCCAATTTGTCTTTGGCACAAGAACCAATCCCACCCACAAGTTTTGGAAATCAGAAAATGAGCGAGCTTCCCGGGAACCCTAAGAAACCCAAACTCAAAGAAGAAGAAGAAGAAGAAGAAGAAGAAGAAGCTAATGTCTCTTATAGAGATGAGCAAGAAGAAGTACTTGTCGCTTTAGTAGAGCATCGTTCTAATGAAATCGAGCGTATCAACCATCACATATCTAATTACCAAACCAAGGTCTCTCTCTCTCTCCCCCTCCTCAAAGTTTACATTTTTTTTCGTTTCAGTGATTTGATTGATCGGTGGGTTTCTTCAGCTTATTGAAGCAGAGAGAAGTTTACAGAATTCAAAAGCTAAGTTAGCTCAACTTCGTGGAGTTTCTTCAGTTCCATCTAAACCATTGAAGACTTTAAGGAATGTGAGTGAAGACTATGCGTCTCCATCACCTAGCAAGACTTTAAGGCCCTGTGATAGCTCTGATCATCCTAGAACTAGTAGTGCTAGTAGTGTCTCTAAGGCTAAGACTGTTGTTGTGAAGCCAAAATCTGAACCATCTCGTGACAGTCCTAATGTTAAAGATAGAGGGACGAAGAGGAAATTTGGTAAGCACTTCTTGAACATTAGTTTTTCGTATATATATTTGAGGCTTCTTTTAGTGTTGACTGGTTTTGTTGTGTCTTTGTTATTGCAGAGCAAAAGGAGCACAAGGAATTGATTCGGTTGATCGCTAGAAACTCTTCACCAACTACAATCAAGTGTCATACCAGCAATCAGATCTCTAGTCAGCACAAGAGGAAATTAAGAAGCTTGATTTTGTGTCCTGTAAATGAGCAGCTGTTTGCAACAAGGTACATGACTACACGACCCATTAGTCTGCTGTTGGGTGTAAAACATGGGTTCTGTAAAATCTGATCTGTCTTTATGTTTTCTTGTATCATTAAGTTCTCTGGATGGCATGGTCAGTTTATGGCAACTGCAGCCTGGAAGGTGAGTTTTTCTCCCACTTTGTTCCCTGTGTCAATGTACTGTATTGATATTAGTTTGTGACTAGCCTCTTACTTGAAGTGAGATTTAGTGCAGGGAAGCTCACGGTACGTGACAAAAATGATGACTTGTAGCTATTTGTATTAAGGATTTATCTTTAGGTTTATGGCCTCAGATTTAGATAGAATTATATGTATTGACATCAGAACTCAAACGGTGCCCCTTGCTTAAAGTTAAATGGAAAGCATATACACCCAACTGCTTTGGTTCATCATAGTTGGGTGTTGTTTTTGTTGTCTATATTGTTTTTATACTAAACAGAAGGATTAAACAAATGGAATAAGTTTGTTAGATGGGTTTAGTATATTAAGTTAACAGAACGTATGTAGCAATTGTGCCAATGTTTGATATAGATCATAATTTAAACGTTCCATCCAAATTAGGTAGCTTTTATGTAGGAAATATATATGTTTTGATATCTTCTATTGATTTGCGGTTAATTTAATTGGCAGATTGGCTGCATCATTGCTTAGTACCACTGACTGTTTGTCTCGAAAACAAAGGAGATGGGCAGAAGATATGGCCTGGCACCCATCTGGGAACACCCTTTTCTCTGTATACGCAGCAGACGATGGTGATTCTCAGATATCGATCTTAAATTTGAACAAGACACGCGGGGTAAGATGTTTCTACACCACATTATTTGAAACTTCACGACGTTGCTGATTTAAAAAAAAAAAGACAAAGACAACGCAACACACTAGTATTTTGCTTTTGGAAAGTATCTCAAACTAGGTACTTTTCTTTTTGTGTTGGTGAAGGTTACTTTCCTGGAAAATAAACCCCACGTAAAAGGGATTATCAACAACATAAAGTTCATGCCTTGGGAAAATACATGCTTTGTCACCGGAGGAAGTGATCATGCTGTTGTACTATGGAACGAGAGTGATAATGAAGAAAACAAATGGAAGTCGAAACCTTTACACAGGAATCTACATTCAGCTGCTGTAATGGGAGTGGACGGGATGAGGAACAAGAACGTTGTTTTATCAGTTGGTGCAGACAAGAGAATATGCGGGTTTGATGTTCAAGTTGGTAGAGCAGACTACAAGCATCAAATAGACTATAAGTGCATGAGCGTTCTCTCCAATCCTTGTGACTTCAATCTTTTCATGGTTCAGTCAGGGTAAGAAGAAGAACTTGTCAAATATGATTTACCAAATTTGCTAGGTACCTTTCACTAACGAAGAAGACTCTTGGCATTGTAATGTCAGGGAACCCGAGAAACAGCTTCGACTGTTTGATATCAGGTTAAGGAAAACAGAACTCCATTCGTTTGGGTGGAAGCAAGACAGCAGTGAATCACAATCAGCTTTGATAAATCAGTCTTGGTCTCCTGATGGTTTATACATAACCTCTGGCTCAGTCGACCCGGTCATCCATGTGTTTGACATCAGGTAACATCTCTGTTCATTTGGGTTAAATAAAGATAGATTTCTTTACATTAATTTTGTGATTTATGGTATTGTTGTTACACTTGTGGTGAAGGTACAATGCTCGTAAGCCAGCACAATCAATAAAAGCGCATCAGAAACGAGTGTTTAAAGCGGAATGGCATTACTCTCAGCCACTTCTCATCTCAATATCTTCTGATCTCAACATTGGTCTGCACAAGATCTCATGAAACTTTTGACCTCTAACATGTCTGTATTCTTCATATCTTTTATTAACTGAGTATACAGGGGTTAAGGTGGCGTAATATTTTATCAGTCATCATTCATACCAATTTTAGTTTTAGGCATAAAACATCATTTACATGTGGATTGAATAAAAAGCTTTACATTCAATTTTATAAATGATTCGTTTATTTAAACATTACTGCTGCTTTGCCGTGAATTGGCTTTGTCAAATGAGCCATTAGAAATCGTGATTTCACAAGTATGTATTGATTTACCAAGTACAGTACAGTACTTTACTTCAGAAAGAAAGAACAAAAAAAAACGTAATAAAAATTCAACCTTTTGGCGAAAACATAGAAAACGAAACCTCCAAATTCTAAATCGCTCTAATTTGAGATTTTAGCTGTCCTCCTCCATGTGAGAGCGAAAGGGTTTAAGAGAGATGAAGAGAATCTCCACTAACGTCCCCGGAATCAGAAGATTCTGCGTCACCTCTCTCTCCTCATCATCCGCTTCAAACCTCACTGGTAAAAGTTTCTTCTTTATATCCGAATCAGACATTTCTGTAGATTCCATGTCTGGGGTTTATTTAATTATCATCAATCTCCAGTTTCCATAGCTTTTTGGGTTGGTTTGTGTTTAAAGTTTCTCTCTTTTTGTAATTTGGGACTATTTGGTGACTAAGATTTGATTATTCGATTTGTCGCTGCCAATTGGGCTACAATTCACTCTATAAAGTTTCATGCTTTTGCTTGTAGATCATCGGATGTTGAAACAAGTTCTTGAATCATGCAAAGCTCCTTCAAATTCTAAATGTGTTCTTCAAGCACATGCTCAGATCTTTAAACTTGGATATGGGACATATCCATCTCTTCTTGTCTCCATGGTTGCAGCTTACAGACGCTGCAACCTTTCATATTTTGCTCGCCGGCTTCTTCTTTGGTTCCTCTCTTTGTCTCCTGGTATTTGTAACACGAACCTAATCATTGAGAGTCTTATGAAAATCGGAGAGTCCGGTTTGGCTAAGAAGGTTCTTCGTAACGCTAGTGATCAGAATGTGATTACTTGGAACTTGATGATTGGTGGTTATGTCAGAAATGTTCAGTACGAAGAAGCTTTGAAAACTCTTAAGGTTATGCTTAGGTTTTCGGATATTAAACCGAATAAGTTCAGTTTCGCTTCCGCTTTAGCTGCTTGTGCCCGGCTTGGAGACTTGCACCATGCAAAGTGGGTGCATTCTCTGATGATTGACGCTGGGATTGAACTTAATACAATATTGTCTTCTGCACTTGTTGATGTGTATGCAAAGTGTGGAGATATAGAAACTTCGAGGGAGGTTTTCTATAGTGTTGAACGGAGCGATGTATCGATTTGGAATGCGATGATCACTGGTTTTGCTACTCATGGACTAGCCACTGAAGCAATCAGAGTGTTTTCAGAGATGGAAGCAGAACATGTTTCACCAGACTCGATAACATTTCTTGGGGTTTTAACAGCGTGTAGCCATTGCGGTTTGCTTGAAGAAGGGAAAGAGTACTTTGGTCTAATGAGTCAGCGATTTTCAATACAGCCAAAGTTAGAGCACTACGGTGCTATGGTTGATCTGTTAGGCAGAGCAGGACGGGTCAAAGAAGCGTATGAGTTGATAGAGTCAATGCCTATCGAGCCAGATGTAGTGATATGGAGGTCTCTTCTTAGTTCCTCCAGAACTTACAAGAACCCTGAGCTAGGAGAAATCGCGATACAGAACCTTTCAAAGGCAAAGAGTGGAGACTATGTGTTGCTTTCGAACATCTATAGCTCCACGAAGAAATGGGAGAGCGCTCAAAAGGTCAGAGAGTTGATGACTAAAGAAGGAATCCGTAAAGCCAAAGGAAAGAGTTGGGTGGAATTTGGAGGTGTGATACATCGGTTTAAAGCAGGAGATACATCTCATATAGAAACAAAGGCTATATACAAAGTATTAGAAGGATTGATACAGAGAACTAAGTCTGAAGGGTTTGTGTCTGACACTGATTTGGTGTTGATGGATGTCTCTGAAGAAGAGAAAGAAGAGAACTTGAATTACCACAGTGAAAAGCTCGCGTTGGCGTATGTGATCTTGAAGAGTAGTCCAGGATCAGAAATTAGAATCCAGAAGAATATACGGATGTGCAGTGATTGCCACAACTGGATAAAACAAGTGTCGAAGTTGTTGAATAGAGTGGTTATAGTGCGGGATCGGATACGGTTTCATAGGTTTGAAGATGGGTTGTGTTCTTGCAGAGATTATTGGTAAAAGAGATATATAGGCTACAAACGCTATTTTTATCTGCATTCTTTGTTCACAAACTCGTAAAGGGGAACGATCAAGAAACCAAACACGGCTGGAACTTTTAAAGCACAGTTTCAGGTTTTATGGTACATTGTCTTGAAGACATGGAGCTGAGTAATCAGATACATTCTGAAATATCTTTGAATATCTCATCGATTTGGTCTTTGCTGTTGAAAGTTTTGGGAGGTTGATGATGTTGGGAAATTAAAAATTTTAGGACCAATTTGGAATAATTAGTGTAGTTAAACAGGTGATTTACCATTATATCCAAGTCATTTGGCAGTTGTGTCCTGGATCAGAGGGTATAGGGGTGAAAAATAAAAACTAACTGAGCTAAGGTTATCTGTTACAAACAATTACAGTCTTCCGCTCTACCAACTGAGCTAAGGTCGGATTGTTATTTATATTCACCTACTTCTTATATTATATTCCTTTATAGTTGTTTATACAAAAGGTATTTGCAACATCTTGTTGCCAAAACTCAATTCCTTCTCTTAAAAACAAAACTCTAATATCAAATATTGTTGTTGTGCGAAAGCTGATTCCTTGATTCACATGCAATATGAAGAGGACACATTAATTGATGAAAGTCTCAATTTTAGTCTTGGTATAACATCAATCGAGATGTCAGATATATAGTTTTGGGCCTTTGGCTTTAACAGGTACATAATGGATGTAATTCTCAAGATCACAAGGACAAATACGAGATTCTGTTCAAGAACTATGAAACCCCCAGAAAGTTCATTGATACAGAAAGAAGAAAAGAAAAAACAGAATTGATTGGCCAATCTTTGTTCAAAAAGGCATGAGAACACTTGAGGGAAAAAAAAAACATAAATGAATGAAAAAGGTATTTGATGTAAACTATATAATAGAGTCTAATATATCATCTCTTTCTTTTTGTCGTCTTTTGCCTCTTGCAAGTACTGGGAACCGTACTGGAGATTTGCACCGAACTTGGAACATAAGAGCACATAATCCAACTTTTGTTTTCTCTAAGATCCACTTCTTTGTAGTATCCCTTCTCACCAACCATGTAAACTTTGTCTAAATAACAAACCATTGCTACTTTCTTCTTCTCGTCGACGAAGAAACTCCCATATATAAACCGATACATGTCATTCAACGGCGTGATCATATCAATTTTTAAAAAGTTCCTCCACGACACTATATCGTACTCAATCTTAGTTGTAATCCATATTCCAAACTCATATGTATTCCACTTATGAAAAAACACTGCAAGCTTTTCTTCTCTAACAACAGATAGCTGTACATCATCTATAGGAACAGAGTGAAATGGAAGAGGGAGACGTGGTCCAAATGTCTCACTTGTGAAATCAAAACAGACTAAACATTCTTCAGTCGTCTCTTTCAAACTTCTTCTCCTGGCAATTAAGTAAGTATTTCCTTTCAAGCTAACACCCGGGCGACATTTATAACGGTCGGTAGTAACACCAAGAAACCTCCATGCACTAGACTTAAAATCGTAGATTTCATACTTTTCATGAGGCCATGAGTGCAACTTCAAGATTTTGTGGCTGTTGTTGCTGTCGTATCCTATAGCTAACTCTTGTAATATTAATCCGAACTCATTTCTAGGACGTTGGATCCACCTAATTTGACCCAAATATGGGTTCCAAACCATGAGCCTCAAGTCTTTCCCAGTGACGCATAACAATAAGCCATCACAATGATACACTTTAGATATTTTAACTTGATTGAGTTTACCTATTTGCTTTATAGATGAATCTACCAAGTCTGTGTGGTTATGGAGATTGACGCTCATTAAACAAGCCTTTGAATGACATATCAAGACCGCCATAGCCTCCTTGGCTTCTTTACCATAATACTTCTTTGTTAAGTTCGGATATTTCGATGAATCATTCCATTGTTTGCATGTAGATCTCACTGCTCTCAAAGATGTTATTGGAACCCTAGAGAGTATCTCTTCTACCAAATCCAGAGGAAGATCGGACATCGCCGTCATTGTTTCAAATAGAGATTAGGGTTTTCAGCTTTCACCCTTGCACTTGCACACACGAGTCTTTTTTTTTAATATAAAAAGTAAAAGAAAATTTATGAAAAAATAAAATAATATGTAGGTAGCCCGTTAAAAAAAAAAAAAAAAAAAATCACAAGTACAAATACAAGATTCTGTTCAAGGGCCAAATCAGGTAATTGTAAACTCCAAGTTTAGTTTCTGATCAGCAAAACCTTTAACTACATAGAAGTAACATACTAACATACCAGTCTTGTTCAAAAGGGCATCATGAGAAGAACACATGAGGGAAGAGACACTACAAGAAAACATAATTTTAGTGACGGCAGAATTCACCATTAAATCGTTGCAATAGAGGCATAATAACATTTTTGTGACGACTAACCAAACGTTGCTACTAGCTCGTCACAAATAATGATTCGTCACAATATCATCACAATTATTGTGACTTCTCAGAATCGTCGCTAAGTAGACACAGAGTAGTCGTTGCTAATTCATTGTTATTTTTGGGATGAATTAGTATCGAATATACCGATGTAAATAGAAGTCACAATATAGTCACTAAATACTCGCATGCTGATTGTCACAAAAGAGTCTCAAATCAAAAAGACACCAATAAGTCACTAATTTATCGCATGGGAAACAATACTTTCTTCACCAATCATCACAAATTCGTCACAAAATCATGATCAGATATAAAAAAAAATATGTGGTCACAATTTTCAACAATACTAATATAATTATATTTAACTTGCTATAAATTTTAAAAATTCTAATTATAAATTTAAGAATAACAAAATTAAATATTAAATAAAAGAAATTTAATGAACAAAAAAAATTAATATATAATTGTTTTAATATTACAAAATATACTAATCACGTAAATTAATAGTACTAGAGATCTGGGTTTGCCGCTTCTGCCGCAGCACGATCTAACTCCGGTTGGAACCAGATCCATTGGTTGAGGAACATCTCAAATAGACCCGACCCCATAGATGCGGTTCTTAATCTTCCTCGGTGCAAACTGTAAACTAGAAATCATCACTTTAACAGATATAAATTACATTTAAATAAAAAATAAAGAAATAATTAAGCGACATACGTTTGATTTGGCTAAGTAAGAGACTCAGAGAGGCTTCATTCGTAGGGAGAGACACGAGGGAGTGAGAGAGATAATTGTAGAAACAAGTAACAATGGAGAGACACAAGCTTATTTATAGAAGAGTTAACGTTCGTCACAAAAAAAACACAACTGTCTCACCTTAAAAGCGGCCAATGGGAAAAAAATAAATATTGTGACGTTTTTGTAACGATACGTCACTAATTCGTTATAAGAATTTTGCTTTCCCGCCAGAGGAAAATTTTTGATGTTTTTCGTTAATGAGGAATTAGCAACGAATCGTCACAAAAACGTTGTAAACGTCCGTGAAATATTTTGCTTTGCCGCTGGAGGGAAACTTGATTTTTTTTTTACATAGTGACGACCTAGTAACGTTTCTTCAAAGTAAAATTCACTACTCTTTAAATACAGTTTCACCAACAACTATTATTTATTACTATAATTTGTTTATAAAATTTCTTTGAATAAGTGAAATACTTTTATTATAAAACATGGTTATAGTATGAATAATCCTTAGTACTTGTTATATGTATATATGTTAAGAAAAAAATATCATCATCCTATATGAAGCCAAGTCGAAAACGAAACTTTATAAGAACAGCTGTCAAAGTTTTGTGACAGATTAATGATGACTCGTCACAACGTTGATGCTAACGCAAAGGAACACCTAACATAAACTAAACTGGTTTAATGGCGAACTGTTAGTTCTCTGTGGACCGTACTTCCAACCCGATTTCTACTTCAACTCCAGTTGAAGGTAATTCTAATTGTTCTCCCTTCCATTTTTTCTTGATCTTCCTGATCAATTCTTTTTCTCCTCCCTCTCTAACTTTTCTCTCCTATCCCCTGTCTCTTCTCACTCTGCCTTTCAGAACTGTGCTCAAACTGCTTCCTTGGAGCCTGAACGAATGGTTTTGGCACTCCCTGTCCATCATAAGTCTACTTCTGTGTTCCTATTACAAAACTCTGGGTCAAACCCCTAGATCTGAAAAAATTGCTACAATAACCACTATAGTACCTGAAGATAAGACTGCTGCTCAGACTAATGGCTTACTCTGTACGCCTCCTCCCAAGGTAGCTCGTCGTTACATAAAGGACTTACAACCTTGTAACTCCACTGTGCTTATGGATGGGAACAATCCGAATGTTGTGGTTTCTCTGAATCTGTCTGCTCCCAAAGCTGTGGGTGATCTGACTGAACCTCAATTTGTTGTGCATCCCCCTATTGATGTAACTATGGCTCAAGGTGTGGTTCCAATGTCTACTACTTCTCCCCTTACCTCTACCTCCCCCAAACCAACTACCCACTCCCCCGCTTCTCTTGTACCTATCATTTCCACCACCCCTCTCATCTCTCCCTCCCATGTCCCTACCCCATCTGTGTTTCCTTCCACCTCTAGTACTACCAGTCATCCCATAGCTGAACCTCTGACGAAAACCTCCCAAACCAAAACACTAGCTCAAAAATTAAAAATTGCAGCAGATCGATCGCTTACGCGTTTGGCTCCTGCTGAGTATTCTCCTGAAGGAACGCCTAGAGTCAAAATCCCTGATTCTGTATTCCAAGAAGGTGCAGAAATTCATAAGGATTTTATAATTTGTAGATTCAAGGGAAGGCTTCCAACTTACAAGCACATTCAGAGTGTACTTAGTCATATTTGGGGTCGTGGACAGCGACTTGAAATTCACCTTAACCATGCAAGTAACTCAATGCTGGTTCGCCTCCCAAATGAATACCTGCGGGCAAAGGTTATTGAGAAAAAATGTGGTATATAGGTGAGTGTATGTTCCTCGTCGCTCAATGGGATGCTTCAGGAGGAGGTAACACTGACCTTGATGCAATTCCTATTTTGGCTCACCTCAAAGGTATGCCATTCGACCTGATGCACTATAAAGGCATAAACTTCGTAGCAGGTCTCGTAGGTGAACCAAAAGAAATGGATGAGTTTACAAAATATTTAGTAAGCTTAACTGTTGGACATGTAAAAGTCGAAAGGAATCTAAATGAGCCATTGCCGTCTTCGGTTGAAGTTGAAAGGGAAAATGGTGAAGTGATCACTATTGATGTAGAGTATCCTTGGGTACTGCCATCATGCTCGCACTGTAAGGAAATATGACATGTCATCAGATTTTGCCTACTAGTAACACCTCCCTGGCCACAAAAACAGAAACCTGTGGGTGCGGAGACAAGAAATGATTCAGTTGTTGCTCCTATTGTAGCTCCTACTCTGGTAAAAGGTAAAGAGAAGACTTTTTCTTATGCAAACTCACCTGCCATGACTACTCAAGAAGTGGGCTGTTCCTCTGCTCCTATTAAAGAAGCCACTGCTCCCACCACTGTCCTTACTCCTAATTCTCCCTTGGTCCCTGCTTTCCTGACCCCTAAGAAAAAAAAGCCAGCTAAATCAGTATCTTCCCTTCCTCCGCCTTAAGAAGTGAGTACTCGTAACCATTTTGCGATCCTTGACTCGTCCCATCCTCTTCCAATCCTCCCAAACTCTTCCAATCCTCTTCCAATCCCCCCCAAACTCCCCCTGTCTCCCTACCACTCAAACTGAAAACTTACCTACTGATATGGCCATTGACCCATCATCACCTCCCTTACTTGTCTCTTCTGGGGATCGTCCTCCTACCAAAGGAGGGGTCTCCTCTAGTTCTTAATCCTAACCAGTTCTTATTTATATAAAACCTTTTTGTTGGAACGTCCGCGGTCTAAATGACACGGATAAACATCGGCCTTTTGCTGCTTGGCTAGCATTTAATAAGCCAACTTTTGGAGCCCTTTTAGAAACCCATATAAAGGAACCAAACCTGAACCGTGTTATGAACCAAGCTTGCCCTGGATGGAATTACACCTCGAACCATAATTCTGATGAGGATGGATGGATTGTCCTCATCTGGAAAGCACCTGCAACTGTTTTAGTTCTTCATCAGTCCAAGCACTTACTCACCTGTGAGATCACAATTCAAGGGGGTCATCGCTTCTACATCACAGTTATCTATGCTCCTAATCAGAATGATGACAGGACATACCTATGGTGTGATCTCCTGAGCCTCCATCACAGACTCATGCTGGATAACTTGCCGTGGGCTTTATGTGGTGATTTCAATTAAATAATTCACTCGGCTGAGCACTCAAACCCCAGAATCAATCATTTTACCTCTCGAATGTTGGAGCTCTGGGACTGTCTTTTGGAGCTTGAACTATTTGACTTGCGCTTCCAAGGCCCCCTCTACACTTGGACAAATAAAAACCCTTTAAACCCGATAGCTAAAAAACTTGACAGAGTTCTTGTTAACAATCATTGGCGTACCTTATACCCAAATAGTGTTGTCTCCTTTTTGGCTCCTGATTTCTCAGACCACTCCCCTAGCCTGTTAAACCTTTTTGCTCCCCTTCCCACAGCAGGCACAAAACCCTTTAAGTTCTTCAATTTCCTAACCAAACACCCCAAAGTTCTCCATGTGATTGAAACTGCTTGGAATCTGGCTGGAAGTTCATATCCCATGGAACCCTGTTTGTCCACCTTCAGTGCTAAGCAAAAAACACTAAAAAGAGAGTTAAAAACACTATCGAGAAAGAATTTTTCTGATATTCAGAACAGAGTGAGAGAGACTAACATGTTGCTTCAATCTGTGCAGGTCCAGGCATTGGCGAACCCATCTCCTACCTTATTTCAACAAGAAAAAGATGTACACTTAAAGTGGGACTTTCTCAGAACAATAGAAGAAGCGTTTTTTAGACAAAAATCCAGAATCAACTGGCTTAGAGAGGGAGATTTGAACACAACCTATTTCCACAGGGTTATGCAAATGCGAAACGCTTTCAATGCCATCCGCTCTCTCACTCCATCTTTGGCGCTGTTATATATGAGTACTCTAGCGGTCACCCATTTCCAGTCACTCTTAGCTCCACTAGCAATGCAACCACTAAATGTCTCATTCTCTTGGATTCAAAGTATACTGGCCTATCGTTTTCCTTCTGAGCTGAAACAAACTATGGTTAAGCTACCTACTGCTGAAGAAAACAGAAGACAGTTTTCAAACTTAATACAAACAAAGCCCCAGGGCCTGATGGTTTTACCTCAGCTTTCTATAAATCCTCCTGGCAGATACTAGGCAACGAGGTTACACTCAGTATACTCAAGTTCTTTCACACTTCCTTTCTCCCCTCCGCAGTCAATGCTACCGTACTGGCTCTAGTCCCTAAAGTTCCCAGAGCCTCGCTGATCTCTGATTTCCGACCTATATCTTGTCTCAACACTTTGTATAAGGTCGTCTCCAAGTTGCTTGTAACGAGGTTAAAATCCTTCCAGATCTAGTGCAAAGAAACCAGACTGCCTTCATTCAAGGAAGATTGTTAGTGGAAAACACGTTGTTAGCTGCTGAGCTAGTAAATGGTTATCAAAAAGAGAAAGGTCCCAAAAGAATTACCATTAAAGTTGACATTGCCAAGGCTTTGACACAGTCAAATGGGAATTCCTTCTTAGCTGCTTGAGAGGTATCGAAGTCCCGGAGCTTTACATTCGATGGCTAAAAGCTTGTATCTGTACTCCTTCTTTCTCTGTCGGGTTCAACGGGCATGTGCATGGTTATTTCAAAGGGCGTAGGGGCTTACAGCAAGGGGACCCACTCTCTCCCTACCTGTTTGTCATGGCCATGAACTGTCTTTCAGCTTGCTTGGATAAAGCAGCAGAAGAAGGAAAAATTCATTATCATTACAAGTGTCAGGACCTAAAACTAGCGCACCTCTGTTTCGCAGATGACCTATTCATCTTCATTGATGGTTCCTCCTCCTCGGTGTTGAATGTCTTGCAGGTCCTCAAAGAATTTGAAGCAGTCTCTAGACTGGCAATCAACATTCCTAAAACTAGTTTCTTCACCTCTAGACTTTCCCAACCTGAAATAGACCACATCACTGCTTTATCAGGGATCAACCATGGCCAGTTGCCGATAAGATATATGGGCTTGCCTCTTTGCACTAAGAAGCTCACCTTGTTGGATTGCGCGCCTCTGCTCCAAAAATTAAAGGTCGGTTTAATGCTTGGTCCACTAAGTCTCTCTCTTTTGCGGGTAGACTCCAACTTTTGAACTCAGTTATAGATGGGATTTCCAATTTCTGGTGTTCTGGTTTTGTCCTGCCAAAGAAGTGTATCAAGATTATAAATTCTCTCTCCAATGCCTTTCTCTGGAAAGGTACCACGGAAGGTCATCATACGGCTAGAGTTGCTTGGGATACGGTTATACAAAACAAAAATGAAGGAGGACTAGGGATCCGGAACCTGGAAAAGTGGAATATAGCTTGTATGGTAAAACTTATCTGGCTTATTTTCTTCAGGTCTGGATCTGTTTGGGTTGCATGGTTTCGTAAAGTAGTCCTATCTGACAGCCTAAGTAATTTCTGGACAAGAAAGGCAAACAACAAACACTCATGGCTAACCAACAAGCTCTTGAAGATCAGAGAAGTTTCTTACCCTTGGATTAAGGTGAAACCAGGAAATGGGGAAGCATGTCAGTTTTGGATGGATCATTGGAGTAACTTGGGACAAATGACAACTTTCCTTCAAGGAGATGGGCTCTACCAGATTGGCATCCGTCGTGGGACGCGGCTTTAAGACTTGTGGAGGCATGGGGCTTGGCGTCTGCCTCCTGCAAGATCGGAGGCCAAGGTTAACCTCCACATAGACCTATCTACTTTGGTTTTAACAAACGAACAAGACACTTACTATTTGTGGATAGATGACTGCTACAAAGATCGTCACAATACAGGTTCCATATGCTCTGCGCTTAAGGAAAATCTCCCCCTTGTTCCGTGGCACCGGAATGTTTGGTTTTTGGGAGGGATCCCCAAACACAAGTTTCTCACCTGGCTCTTTATGTTGAATAAATCGCCAACAAGAGATCGGTTGATTAACTGGGGTCTGCAAGTAGATCCGAACTGATTGCTCTGTGGAAGCCATCCTGAATCTGCGACCACCTCTTCTTCGATTGTCCGTTTAGCTGGTCGATCTGGTCGGTTACCTCCTCCCGATGCGGTCTCCAACCTTCGCCCTCTTGGTCCATGACTACGCAAAATATCTCTCACTACAGAGGCTCCCGTGTCTCTAAGAAGTTGCTCCTACTCGCTTGGCAGGCCACAATCTACACAATCTGGACGGAGCGGAACCACCGGCTTCACCGTAACTCTTTCAAGCCTGTGGAAATTCTTCTTCGTCAAATTGATACTACTGTCCGAAAAAGAGCATCAATTCTTCGTGAAGCCAATTTGGAACTCTCTATCACTTCTCCATCATTGGTTCTCAGGAGATCCAGCGGCAACTCTACCCTCTCAGTAAAACCTAATCTCAGATGCGATCCAAGATTTTCGTCGTTTCTGCTTTCATGTTCGAGCGCAATAATGGAGGTGTGTATGAGGCGGTTAAATTCTCAACCGTATAACTGGTTCAATCTTAACTACTGGTTCAATTTCAACTATTGGTTCAAGTTCTGTTTCCTTCTACACTATAGGTTTTCTTTACTTTCTAATTCTACCGGGCCTGTCGGAATGGGCTTTGACCCTGTAAACTTTTTATTTTTCTCTGTTAAATTATAATTGAATACCTTTTAACAAAAAAAAAACGTTGATGCTAACGCGTTACTATAATTTTACTTGTTTTAGATAACATGATGCGAATATATACATTTTACCCAAACTTATTTTTTTTAAAACATAACTGCTTGTAGCAATTAGCAAAGTTTCGTAAACATATGACAACAATTTATACTAGTTTTTTTTTTTCATTTTCAGAGTATTCGCCAATATCAACATGTATGAGTTTGTTTTGATATATATGGAGAAGTGGTATTTATGGGTCTAAGAAAGCCTGTTTCACATTAGTGACCAATTAGCGACAAAACATTGTGACGATGTTGCGACGCCACGTACAATATAAACCTTTGTGACGAACTAGCGGGAACCTGTTGTGACAACTTTGTGAGGCCAAGTACACTACAATACAAACATGTTTAACCACTTTCCCACTGAATGTATTCATCGCAAGTATGTAGCAAATAGTATCTATCTAGCGACGATTGTAAGATTCGACGACAATTCATCACAATATCGACTCTATCATATCACGATTAAGTGAAGACCACGTTCGTCACAAAATGGCAACGTATTTGTTTCGAATTTTGTCTTCGTCGCTAAATCAACACGACTATGTTACTTACTTGCGACGGCGGTAATCCGTCACTAAAATTCGTCACTAATAAACTGTTTTCTTGTAGTGAGAAGAAAACATAAATGAATGAAAAGGTATTTTTGTGAACTATATAATAAATATACTAATAATTCTCTTTTACTTGGTGGATCTCACTATTTCTATTAGATTTCTTGCTTGTTTCAAATAGAGATTAGGGTTTTCAGCTTTCACGCTTGCACTTGCACACACGAGTCTTTTTATTTTTATATAAAAAAGTAAAAGAAAATTTACTAAAAAATAAAATAATATGTAGGTAAACCGTTAACAAAAAAGAAAATCACAACTACAAACACAAGATTCTGTAGAGCTAGTGCAGAGCTAGTCGCGATGGTGCAATTCCCTGACGAATAGCCAGCCTTCTCTAATTTGCTAGATGATTTCGGATGGCTTCGTTCATTTCTACCCTCCATCATTCTTGCCAGGATTCCGCGTACTTTAAATGTAAGAGCAGATTGTCTAGCTCGTTCTTCGAGATCTTTAGTTTCCGAAACATTTTTTGTAAACTTTTTCCCTTTGGGTTGGGCTACTAACCTTGAAGTTATTTTCTAATTAATGTTTGGTCGAAAAAAAAATAATACAAGATTCTGTTCATGGAGCAAATCAGGTAATTGTAAATTCGAAGTTTAGTTTCTGATCAGCAAAACCTATAACTACATGGAAATAACATACCAGTCTTGTTCAAAAGGACATCATGAGAAGAACACACGAGGGAAGAGAAGAAAACATAAATAACTGAAAAGGTATTTTTGTGAACTATATAATAAATATACTAATAATTCTCTTTTACTTTGGTGGATCTCATTTCTATTAACTTTCTTGCTTGTTATCTCTTTTGTTATAGTTTGATCCGGGTGTGGTGCATTTGTTTAAGCAACATATTTTTGGTTATGTTTCTCCTATATAAATTAGTTAGTTAATTGTATCATGTTCTCTCTAGTATGGAGTATCCAAACCTTATAACTTATTTTAATGGAATGTTTGTTGACAAAAAAGAAAATTCTCTTTTACATCTTACAAGTACTGGAGCTTTATTGGATCTGCACCGAAATTGGAACATAAGGAGCACACATAGGCTCACATCACATATATATAGTTTCACCGAGATCCACTTCTTTGTAGTGTCCACCCTCTCCGACCATGTAAGCTTTGAATTTGCCCCCAGTCGATGTACTTTAAAGAAACCAAACACGGCTAGAACTTTTAAAGCACAGGTTTCAGATTTTTTTTATGGTACATTGATTTGATGATCAGATACAACATTCTAAATAGTAAAATATCTTAGATGTGGTCTTATTGTTGGAAGTTTTAGGACGTTGATTTTGAGAATTTGAAATTTTTAGGACTAATTTGGAATAAATACAATTGGTGATTATCATTTTATCCTACTCAGGTGGCAGTTATGTGTCTTATTAGATCAGAAGGTATAATTGTTAAAAAAAAATAAAAATGAGAGAAAAAAGATCCGACCTGCCGGAATCAAACCAGCGAAATAAAGATTATCTGTTGTAAACAACTACAATCTTCCGCTCTCTACCAACTGAGCTAAGGTCGGTTTGTTGCAAGTGTTCAACAACTTTTAAATATAACATCATATCTCTTTAAAGTTTATACGAATGGTATTGGTAGAGGTCAAGATACATTGATGAAATGAAAGTCTCAATTTTAGTCTTTGTATTTAAACAACATCTCAGGTTATATCCAGATGCAAAGAGAGTTTTAGGACTTTAATTTGGCTTTAACATGTGATACATATATAATCACAAAAAGAGAACATGAGGAGTATGGACGTAATTCTCAAGATCACAACTGTTGGTAACACGATTAACCACTTCGGGTTATGGGTCGAGGCTCAAGACAGACTGATGAAATGGGCCCAGGCCGAAAGCGAAAGTAGTCCGCCAAGCCCGGCAAGCGAAGAGAAGCGGAGCAAAGCGGTCTCCCGCGTCACTTCGGAGATCGGAGAGCGGTCAAAAATTCCCTATATTAATTAGCTTAAATGAAAACGCGAGATTTACGGAGTGAATTGATTCCGCATTTAATTATAATGGAACGATATAAAGGAGTGGGGAGATTGTAAAGGGGACGGAAAAAACTTTGATTAGAGCAATAATATCCATTTTTCATTTTACAACACCTAATCTCTAGATTCAGTTCGGAATTACAACAGTTATAGGATCCTCCGCTCGGTAAAACACTTCGGAAGGAGAACTCAGTTTCAGTTCTCACATTTGGCGCTAGAAGGAGGAGGAGTATCACTTACACTCCAAATAATTCCGACGCCTTTTCTCCCAAACCTTCATCGTTCGGTTCTGCTATGGCCCACGAATCTTCCAATCAGGTAACATTGGAGTCAATCCAAAAACTTTTGAAGGATCTGGTTGAAAAAACCGACCGTCAGCAGGCAGCAGCTGTCACCTTCTCCGAACGCCTCGAAGGCTTGGAGGGGCGAGTCTCCACTCGTTTCGGTTCGGTTGCCGATCTTTCAGCTTCCCACCGTGCCTATGCTGATCGCGTGGATCTTCTTTCCACCAAACATAATCTACCATGGCGCATTCTGGACTTCACTGGCATAGCCCCGCCGTTCACTCCGCAGCAGGTAACGGCGGTAGCAGCTCCGGGGAATACCAACCCACCTCCAACTGGGGATGGTCGTACCCCGGTCCAACCTGAAATCGTTACCTCTTCGGTACCTTTAGTTCAGATACCTCCCCCTGTAGGAGGGAATCCCTTTCAGGAGAACTCAACCCCATGTGCTACAACCAACCCCGAACTCCATTGGATCTAGGGCGAGATCCGGGACATGCGGTCCATGGTGCACAATGCAACTACCTCAGCACCAGACATCTCTCGAGTAATCGAGGAGTCAAAGCGGACCCCCTTTTCCGACCACATAGCCAGAGTCCGCGTGAAGGACATCGGAAAATGAAAGTTTACTAGTTACGAGGGAAAAGGAGACCCAACTGCACATCTCAAGAGTTTCTTGCTTACAGTAAGTCGAGTGGACCTCGAACCTCACGTAGCAGATGCTGGTTACTGTAACTTGTTTGAAGAAACTTTCTACGGGCCCGCTCTGCTCTGGTTCGGATCCTTGGCGTCTGGCTCCATTAATAACTTTACAGAATTGTCAACGTCTTTCATCAAGCAATACTCGAGCTTGATGGAAACAGCCGTAACGGATGCACAACTTTGGAACCTAAGCCAAAAAGCAGGGGAGTCACTCCGCTCATACATAACTAAGTCTAAGGAGGTCCAAGTCTAGATCCCCGGGCTTTCGGACTCAACCGCCTTGGCCGCCCTGAAGAACGGCCTCTGGCATGAGTCTCGCTTCCGAGAGGAGTTGACTGTGAACCGGTTTGACACCATCCAAGACGCTCTTCATCGACCTTCGAACTGGATAATTACCGAGGAGGAAAAAGCGGCATCTTTCGAGAAGCATAAAGCGGTTTCGAAGCCCCGTTTCGAGGCGCCAATCAAGAAGACACCTCCAGCAACTCTGAAGTCAGGGCTCGGGGCCTTTGCGGTCGATAAATCACCACAGATAGGATCCCCTAGGGGATCCCCTTCTAAGCCATCGTTCTCACCGCGCTCCAAGAGGGGGGTACTCCAAAGCAATAAGTGGGTTCGGGACGAGAACGCCTACTGCAAGCTCCACAAAACCAATGGGCACTCCACTAGGGATTGCAAAAAATTGATGCAACTCCTCGCTGAGAAATTCGTGTTTGGTGAAATGCCGAGTGTGTTAATCGAGGAGCTCGACCCAAAAGCGGCATCTGAACCCGATGAGGACACTCCTCCATCAAAAAAGCCAAGACAAGCAGACGGGGATGCAGGCCCCAAGAAACGAATAGACGTCATCATGGGGGGCTCTTGCCTGTTTTGCAATTCGATAAATGCGATCAAGGATCATCAACGAAAGCTCACCAATCCAGCCCTTAAGCGAGCGAAGCTCGTTACAAGGGACCTGCCCGAGATCACCTTTTCGGAAAAAGAAACTGAGGTTCTAGATTCTCTCCATGACAATGCACTCGTTATTTCACTCGATGTAGCGAACCACGAGGTGTGCCGAATCTTGATTGACACTGGGAGTTCAATAGACTTAATCTTCCTGGAGACCCTTACTAGGATGGGCATCGAAAAGGAACATATCGCATGACCTCCATCACCACTAGTCTCATTCACTAGCGAGAAGTCGATGTCCCTAGGGATAATAACCTTGCCCGTTTTCACTCAAGGCATCGTGAAAAAGGTAGAGTTCACGGTTTTCGACCGACCTGCGGCCTATAACTCGATTCTGGGAACACTCTGGCTGTACCAGATAAAGGCGGTTCCTTCGACGTATCATCAGTGCGTTAAGTTTCCAACTCCTCAGGGAGTCTGAGAAATTCTGGGAAGTCAGAGAGTAGCAAGGAGTTGTTACCTCGCGAGCCATAAGCTCTTGATCCAATAGCAACCACAGTTTGAGGTCGCTAAGAATCCAGTTCGAAAGCAATTGCAAGGCGACCACACAGAAGCTATCTTCATTAAACCTAAGTTCCCGGATCTGGAAATCAAAATAGGGGCTGGACTTGGAGGCGAGCTCCGAACTAGTCTGATTTCCTTTCTCAAAGAGAACATCGTTACCTTCGCTTGGTCAGTTGACGAAATGCAAGGGATAAGCCCCGAAGTCAACTCGCACGAGCTAAATGTGGATCCCACATTTAGGCCAGTAAAACAGAAGCGACGGAAGCTCGGCCCCGAGCAGGCCGAAATTGTCAATAAAGAGGTAGAACGATTATTAAACGCCGGACAGATTCGCGAAGTGAAGTATCCGGAATGGTTGGCCAACACAGTGGTGGTCAAGAAGAAGAACGGGAAGTCACGAGTCTGCGTTGACTTCACCGACCTGAAGAAAGAATGCCCTAAGGACAGTTTCCCACTCCCACACATCGACAGGCTAGTCGAATCCACCTCCGGGCATGAGCTGATATCCTTTTTGGACGCCTTGTCCAGATATAATCAGATCTTCATGAATCAGGACGAACAGGAAAAGACTGCATTCATCACGAACCGCGGAACCTATTGCTGCAAAGTGATGCCATTTGGCCTCAAGAATGCCGGAGCGACCTACCAGCGTTTGGTAAATCGGATGTTCGAGAAGCAGCTCGGAAAAACCATGGAAGTCTATATCGATAACATGCTGGTTAAATCCATGGAATCAAGCTCGCACCTCGATGATTTGAAAACCTGCTTCGAGATCCAAAATCAGTTTGGGATGAAGCTTAATCCCACGAAGTGCACATTCGCCGTTCCGTCACGGGAGTTCCTGGGTTACATCGTGACAGAAAGAGGAATCGAAGCCAACCCAAGGCAGATCAACGCTTTCCTGTCTATGAGTTCCCCGAAGACTATAAGAGAAGTGCAACGCCTCAACGGACGGATAACAATACTTAATCGTTTCATTTCACGCTCAACAGAGAAGTGTTTCCCATTCTATCAATTGTTAAAGAAGGGAGGAAATCATTTCGTGTGGGACGAGAAGTGCGAAGAAGCGTTTTCCCGGCTGAAGACCTACCTGTTCGAGCCTCTAGTCCTAGCGAAGCTGGAGCTTGGTGAACTTCTCTTCCTTTATGTAGCCGTCTCCTCGAGCGCAGTAAGCGGAGTCTTGGTTCGTGAAGAAAGGGGGGGAGCAGAAGCCAATATTTTACATCAATAAGTCCTTCACCGGAGCCGAGTCTAGGTACCCAATGATGGAAAAATTGGCTATGGCAGTCTTAATTTCGGTGAGAAAGTTAAGGCCTTACTTTCAGGCCCATTCGATTGTCGTCCTAACAACGCAACCACTTCGGACGGTGCTCCACAGCCCAAGCCAGTCCGGAAGATTGGCGAAGTAGTTAGTTGAGCTCAGTGAGTACGACATTGAGTTTCGAACTTGCGCAAAGGCACAGGTTCTAGCAGATTTCCTCATCGAGCTCCCGCTTGCCAATGCAGCCACAGACAATACTGATATCCCGTGGACACTGCATGTGGATGGTGCATCTTCCAAAACAGGAGCAAGAATTGGCGTTTGCCTCGTTTCTCCCACCGGCGAAGTGATTGAGCAATCATTCCTCTTAGCCTTCAATGCATCCAACAATGAGGCTGAGTACGAGTCCTTTTTGGCAGGAGACCAATACGATGGAAACTGCAAGCTTTCTACGACTCGCAGCTAGTCACCAGTCAATTCCTGGGAGATTACAAAACTAGGGATGGGCGCATGAAAGCCTACTAAGCTCCAGCCAAGGAATTGGCGGCTAAATTTGACGAGTTTGAGGTCACCAAAATCCCACAGGGTGAAAACTCCGTTGTGGACGCCCTGGCATCGCTAGCTTCAACCTCGGACCCGACGACCACAAGAATTATCCCGGTGGAAGTTATCGAGTACCCAAGTATACGATTGGAAAGTTCGTGCGTCGTCCCCAGGGCGATGAAGAAAAAGTTGGCCGAGGAAGAAGCAGCTCGGGCAGCTACTCCTAGTCTCCCGCCCGAAGAAATTTCACCAACTTTGGTGATGACTCGTATGGACTCAGAGGAACAGGACACCAATACGGAGGTCCTGACTCCGGATATACCTCGGTCGCCAGACCCGAGTCCGCCCATCCTCCCTCACGAACCTTCGAGCAATACGACCACTAACAGCTGGGGGCAGATGATTGGCGGAGCCCGATTTGGGCTTATTTATATAAGGGCGACCTCGCTACTGATAAGTGGGCCGCCAAGAAAGTCAAAATTGACAGTGCACGCTATTGCATTTACAACGGAGCTCTTCTGCGCCGAAGTATGACCGGTCCCTATTTAACGTGTGTTGCTGGGGAATAACCCGCAGCTCTGATGCGCGCCGTTCACAACGGTCCCAATGGGAATCACTCTGGAGATCGGACCCTGGCCTTCAAGATCATGAGGCAGGGATATTTCTGGCCTATGCTCGCTGATTGCGAGGAGTATTCCTGAACTTACGAAAAATGTCAAAAGCATGCGCCATCGATCCATCAGCCTACCAAGCTCTTCTCCTCTATATCAGCGCCCTACCCGTTCATGAGGGTGTCTATGGACATAATTGGCCCCCTACACCGACGACCCAGCGGAGTCCAGTACGTTTTGGCCCTCACTGATTATTTTTCCAAATGGGTCGAAGCAGCAGCCTGCGCAGCGGGGACAAGCGATCAAGTAGAGCAGTTTGTGCTAAAAGGCATAATCTACAGATACAGAATTCCGTACGAAATCGTCACGGATAACGGCCCGCAATTTATCTCCTCGTAGTTCGAGGCTTTCTGTGCAAAGTGGAAGAGACGGCTTAGCAAGTCAACTCCCCGCTATCCACAAGGAAACGGGCAAACCTGAAGAAGCGGCTGGACTCCCGTAAGGGGTGTTGGCCAGACAAACTACAGGTTGTGCTTTGGGTAATCCGGACCAAGCCACGACGAGCTACTAACGAAACACATTTTTCCTTAGTCTACGGAGTTGATGCCGTAGTTCCAGCCGACCTCGAGGTACTCGGGGTTCGGACGACCCTGAACCCACTTCGAGCCACGGAGAACAAGGAATTCCTACGAGACACACTGGACGTCATCAACGAGCGACGGGACCGAGCTCTAGCTCAGATGCAAAATTACCAGAGCGGCGTGGCACGTTATTACAGCTTCAAGGTCCGAGGTAGACCCCTGGTAGTGGGCGACCTAGTCTTGCGAAAGGTCCATGAGAATACTGAGGAGCAAAACGCAAGAAAGCTAGGAATCAATTGGGAAGGACCATACAAAATCACTCGCGAAATGCGAAATGGGGTCTATCAGCTAGAAGATTCGGATGGGAAACCGGTCCTGAGGTCCTACAACTCCTTGCACCTTAAACGTTTTTATAGTTAGCTCGTATGACTATGTATCAAACTACGATTGGCTTGATCCTGATTCGGGTACGTAGGCAGCCCATCTTGGGTCCATCTATCCATTTTTAATAAAATCAAAAGTTAAAGTACTTTTACCAAGGAAACCGAAGTCCTACTTCGTAAAAAAAAAAAAGTCGAAGTCTTACTTCGTAGAAAAACCGGAGTCTGACTTCGTATAATAAATCGGAGTTAAACCTCGTATAATAACTTCGTATAATAAACCGGAGTTAAACTTCGTATAGTAACTTCGTGTAAAAGTAACCGAAGTTACGCTTTATATAGCTCATTAAAACCAAAGCCCTACTTCACAAAACAAAAAAGCCGAAGTCTTACTTCGCAGAAAAACCGGAGCCTGACTTCGTATAATAAACCGGAGCTCCCGAGCGAGTGGTACCTTCGAAGGTGTCTAGTCCCTGGTTCGATATTTGTCCGAAATTAGTTCTGGACTCATCAATGGTGATACTCAAGGGGGGCTCGTTGCATAACAGCTCGGGCGTGTCCACCAAGAGGTCAGAAAATGCAGAGGGGTCAAAGGCATAGAGGGTTACCTTCGAGACTTCTTCATCGGCTTTCTCCTCGTCAGCCCGCAAAATCCCGAGCTCAGCCTCGAGGTCCTGAATTTCCCCCGAGTGATCTCCTCAACCAACATCCGGTTAGCCCTGATCTCGGTGGCTCAGGTCTGAGCTGGGACCAGTTTCTCCCTCTCCTCGAAGTGCACCCTCACTTCCTCAATCAGCGGACAGAGAGTTCGCCTCATCGATTGCCTCTCCTCCTTTCAAACTCTCACGATCTCGCAATTGTTACCTGCTTCCAGGAGGTCGTTGCCGAGTTCGACTTCGTGTAGTTTACTCTTCACGGCTTTTTCGTTCTCTACGGCTTTGTAGTAGAGCTTGCCCGCCTTTTGCAGCTTTCTGCGGAGGTCTTCGTTGGCGACCCCGAGGTCCTAAACTTCCACCTCAGCTTTCTTCATCCGAGCCCGGATCTGTTCAGTCTTCTCCACATTCTTGGCATTGATAGCCTCCACTTTGGTGAACTCTGCCACCTGGGCTTCGAGATCGGCCACCTTCTTCTTCAGGTGGGTCACCTCGGAAATTGATGGGGAGGCGAACAGCTGCTCTTCGTAAGATGCCACTGAGGTGTTAAACTCGATCATCATCTGGGAAAGGCGGATTTAGCTCAAAAAAAAACAAAAATATATATACGTATTTATAAATATGTATTTAGAAAAATGACAATCGCTAACCTCGCCAATTTTGTCCGCGAAGCAAAAAAAGTTCGCACGATTGACCTCGGACATATCAGCAAAGGCTGGAACACGACCTCCAGGCCGGGTGTAGTTCCTCATCAGCTCAGCTGGAGAAGTAGGAGGAGCTACATGAAATGAACGACATTATTCCACCCTAAATTCAGAAAGTGACGGTATATAATACCTACCTACTAGTTTGCGCTTACCTCGAGGTGAGTGGCGGTGTTCATTTGAGGGCAGCTTGCTGGAGGACCCTCCGGACTCCTGAGAACTGGGGGGATCCCTGGATTTCCTCTCCGTAGGGGGAGCCCCGTCTCTCGAGTTGGAGGATTCAGGCTCGGGTCTTCTCAGGATGAGAGGAGGAGGACTCAGGCTCCTTTCTTTTTTTTGACGGCTTGGTCCTCTGCGAGCTCCCTTCAGTAGGGCCCTTCTCCGACAATGGGAGGGGAACCTCAACCTCCTGAGGCTCATCGCTGGAATCAGCAATGACAATCACAGGGGCTTCAGTGGAACCAGAGGGGGGAATGGGAGCCTCACTCACTTCAGTGGAACCAGAGGGGCGAAGAGGCAGATGAGTTGGCATCCTTAGCAGGAATGCGAGCTTTGCCCACGGCGAGAGCAGCAGCCATTTGCCTCTTCGCCTCTTTTTCGGCATTTTCGAGTTCCTTCTTGAAAGCCCTCTATTCCCGGTAGCCCATTGAAGAGGTGTCGTGCACTTGGGGGGGCGAAGAGCGGACTAAAGAACGCCTCCTAAGCCTAGCTCTGGACTCTCTAATCCTCTCACACGAGAACGAATCCCAGGCAATCTGACCTTGGCTACAGAACCGAGAAAAGAACTCAACAAAGGTAGGGGAAAGGTTGCCTCGTTTGAAGTGAGCTGAAATAAAAAGAAGCGAAATGGTTAGGAACAAAAGTCAAAGATACCAAATATAGAGTAGAGTACACCACGCTACCAATTTTCGAAGTCCACTTCGATACGAACGAGCCAGTGAGGTGTCCGAAGGGAGTTCGCTAACCGGAAAGAAAAAGAATGACTTGCGCCATTTCTCGTCTTTTTCAGGAAGGTCATCAAAGACCTTCAGTCCGGAGAGCGGACTCACGTATAGAGTGCTTCTGGTCCGACCCGTCTTTACGGTATAGACATGGAGGAAATCGGATAAGGAGAGCGAATAGTTAAACTCCTCCCCCAAGGTTTGAAGACAGAGAATGGTCCGAACAAAGTTCAGGCATATCTGGGGGAGAGCGAAGCCTAGCTCGAACATCATCCGTACGATGAGTTCGGGAAGCGGAAACGACAGACCATAGGCGGAGAAAAAGCTCTCGAACGCGCAACAGTAATCGGGAGGAGGGTTCTCCGGAGATTCATGAGCCTCCGGAAACCGGATTTCGATCTCTGAGGGAATCCCGGTGGATCCTCTGACCTTGGCCATGTCGTCCGCGGAGAGAATGGACAGCGGATGCGGACCGAAGACGTCGGGGATGAGTGGTTTTACGACCTTACTCGGGGTAGATTTCGGAGGAAACATCGCTTTAGACGGAGGAAGAGGAAGATAAAACTAGAAACAGAGATCTGAATTATTTTCCGACGAGAGAGAAAGAGCAGAAGAGAAGAAAGCAAATAATAGTTTCAGAGATAATGAAATCAGGAAGGATGGATTACCTTTATACACCGGGATGAAGAAAAGTAATGATTGCCTGGGAAAGCAAGAAGTCCCGGTTCATTGTCCTCTCTCTCTTATAGCGTGTTAGGTCTTCCTTTGGGCCCCAAAACTTGTTCGGGAAGGCAAATCTCATAACTACCACGATCAAATCATGAGATAAAGGATATATTCAGTTTCCCGAAACAGCTAACCAAAGATCAAAAGTCCCCCGAGCTGGTCAGCTCGGAGCACTTGGGGGGCAAATGTTGGTACCACGATTAACCACTTCGGGTTATGGGTCGAGGCCCAAGACAGACTGATGAAATGGGCCCAGGCCGAAAGCGGAAGTAGTCCGCCAAGCCCGACAAGCGAAGAGAAGCGGAGCAAAGCGGTCTCCCGCGTCACTTCGGAGATCGGGGAACGGTCAAAGATTCCCTATATTAATTAGCTTAAATGAAAACGCGAGATTTACAGAGTGAATTGATTCCGCATTTAATTGTAATGGAACGATATAAGTAAAGGAGTGGGGAGATTGTAAAGGGGATAGAAAAAACTTTGATTAGAGCAATAACATCCATTTTCCATTTTACAACACCTAATCTCTAGATTCAGTTCGGAATTACAACATTGATAGGATCCTCCGCTCGGAAAAACACTTCGGAAGGAGAACTCAGTTTCGGTTCTCACAACAACCACAAATACAAGCTAGATTCTGTTTAAGAATCATGAAAACCATGAAAGTTCATTGATACAGGAAAAAAAATATATAGAAACAGAAAAAATTGAACAGTCTTGCTCAAAAAGATGAGAACGCGTACGCTTAAGATATATGTATGAATGAAAAAGGTATTTGATGTAAACTATATAATAGACTAATATATCATCACTTTCTTTTTGTCGTCTTTTGCCTCTTGCAAGTACTGGAGATTTGCACCGAACTTGGAACGTAAGTTTCCAACTTTTGTTTTCTCTAAGATCCACTTTTTTGTAGTATCCATTCTCACCAACCTTGTAAGCTTTGTAGTTCATCCATGGGGAGTGCAACTTCAAGATTTTGTGGTTGTTGTTGTTGTCGTATCCTATAGCAAACTTGTCTATCATTAATAAGAACTCGTTTCTAGGACGTTGGATCCACCTGATTTGACCCAAATATGGGTTCCAAACCATGAGCCTGATCAAGTCTTTCTCAGTGACGCATAACAATAAGCCATCACAATGATACACTTCAGATATTGTAACTTGATTGAGTTTACCTATTTGCTTTATAGATGAATCTACCAAGTCTTTGTGGTTATGGAGATTGACGCTCATTAAACAAGCCTTCGAATGGCATATCATGACCGCCATAGCCTCCTTGGCTTCTTTACCATAATACTTCTTTGTTAAGTTCGGATCTTTCGATGAATCATTCCATCGTTTGCATGTAGATCTCACTGCTCTCAAAGATGTTATTGGAACCCTAGAGAGTATCTCTTCTACCAAATCCAGAGGAAGATCGGACATCGCCGTCATTGTTACAAATAGAGATTAGGGTTTTCACCTTTCACGCTTGCACTTGCACACACGACTCTTTTACTTTTATTTAAAAAAAAAGTAAAAGAATATTTACGAAGAAATAAAATAATATGTAGGTAACCCGTTAACAAAAAAAAAAAAAAAAGAAGAAAAAAAAAAAGGACACAACTACAAATACAAGATTCTGTTCAAGGACCAAATCAGGTAATTGTAAACTCCAAAGTTTTGTTTCTGATCAGCAAAAAGCACAGGTTTTAGTTTTTTTTAATGGTACATTGATTTGATGATCAGATACAACATTCTAAAATAGTAAAATATCTTAGATGTGGCCTTATTGTTGGAAGTTTTGGGAGGGTTGATTTTGAGAATTTAAAAGTTTTAGGACTAATTTGGAATAAATAGAATTTGTGATTATCATTTTATCCTACTCAGGTGGCAGTTATGTGTCTTATTAGATCAGAAGGTATAATTGTTATAAAAAAAATGAGAGAAAAAAGATCCAATCTGCCGGAATCGAACCAGCGACCTAAAGATTATCTGTTGTAAACAACTACAATCTTCCGCTCTCTACCAACTGAGCTAAGGTCGGTTTGTTGCAAGTGTTCAACAACTTTTAAATATAACATCATATCTCTTTATAGTTTATACGAAGGGTATTGGTAGAGGTCAAGAGATGAAATGAAAGTCTCAATTTTAGTCTTTGTATTTTAAACAACATCTCAGGTTATATCCAGATGCAAAGAGAGTTTTAGGCCTTTAATTTGGCTTTAACATGTGATACATATATAATCACAAAAAAAAAGAACATGAGGAGGATGGACGTATTTTCAAGATCACAACCACAAATACAAGCTAGATTCTGTTCAAGAATAGAAACAGAAATAATTGAACAGTCTTGTTCAAAAAGATGAGAACGCTTGAGGAAAGGAAAAAAAAAAAGCATAAATATATGAATGAAAAAGGTATTTGATATAAACTATATAATAGACTAATATATCATCTCTTTCTTTTTGTCTTTTGCCTCTTGCAAAGTACTGGGAACCTTACTGGAGATTTGCACCGAACTTGGAACATAAGAGCACATAAGTATCCAACTTTTGTTTTCTCTAAGATCCACTTCTTTGTAGTATCCATTCTCACCAACCATGTAAGCTTTGTAGTTACTTGCACTTCTGTCTAAGTCAAAAATCATTGCTACTTTCTTCTTCTCGTCGACGAAGAAACTCCCATACGGAAACCGATATTTTTCAGTCAACGGTGTGATCATATCAACTTTTAAGAAGTTCCTCCACGACACTATATTGTGCTCAATCTTAGTTGTAATCCATATTCCAAACTCATATTTTTTCCACTTCTTAAAAAACACTGCAAGCTTTTCTTCTCTAACAACAGATATTTGGACATATGCATCCTTAGGAATAGAGTGAAATGGAAGAGGGAGACGTGGTCCAAATGTCTCACTTGTGAAATCAAAACAGACTAAAAATTCTTCAGTCTCTTCCAAACTTCTCCTGGCAATTAAGTAGGTATTTCCTTTTAAGTTAACAATACCCCGGCGATATTTATAACGGTCGGTAGTGACACCAAGAAACCTCCATGAACTAGACTTAAAATCGTAGATTTCTCCATTAGGCCATGAGTGCAACTTCAAGATTTTGTGGTTGTTGTTGCTGTCGTATCCTATAGCATACGTGTCTATCATAAATCCTAACTCGTTTCTAGGACATTGGATCCACCTGATTTGACCCAAATATGGGTTCCAAACCATGAGCCTCAAGACTTTCTCATCAGTGAGGCATAACAATAAGCCATCACAATGATACACACTAGATATTTTAACTTGATTGAGTTTACCTATTTGCTTTATAGATGAATCTACCAAGTCTTTGTGGTCTTGGAGATTGACGCTCATTAAACAAGCCTTTGAATGACATATCATGACCGCCATAGTCTCATTGGCTTCTTTACCATAATACTTCTTTGTTAACCTCGGATCTTTCGATGAATTATTCCATCGTTTGCATGTAGATCTCACTGCTCTCAAAGATGTTATTGGAACCCTAGAAAGTATCTCTTCAACCAAATCCAGAGGAAGATCGGACATCACCGTCATTGTTTCAAATAGAGATTAGGATTTTCAGCTTTCACGCTTGCACTTGCACACACGACTCTTTTTTATATAAAAAGTAGAATAAAAATTACCAAAAAATAAAATAATATGTAGCTCTTTAACAAAAAGAAAAAGATAAGAGAAAGATAAATAAACGTATATCCCGTTTAAAAAAAAAAAAAAAAAACAGAGAGATCACAACTACAAATACAAGATTCTGTTCAACAGTTCAAGGACCAAGTCAGGTAACTGTAAACTCCAAGTTTAGTTTCTGATCAGCAAAACCAGTCTTGTTCAAAAGGACATCATGAGAAGAACATATGAGGGAAGAGAAAAAACATGAATGAATGAAAAGGTATTTTTGTGAACTATATAATAAATATACTAATATATAATTCTCTTTTGCATCTTGCAAGTACACATAGGCTCACATATAGTTTCACCGAGATCCACTTTTTTGTAGTGTCCACCCTCTCCGACCATGCAAGCTTTGAAGTTCCCCAGACGCTGTACATTCTATATCACAATCACCGCCACTTTCGTCTTCTCGTCGACGAAGAAACTTAGAAACTTCCTCTTAAATCAAAAAATATTTCATAAGTTATCATATCAACTTTTAAGAAATTAAATGGCTCCACGACACTTCATTGGGCTCAATCTTATTTGTAAACCATATCTCTATCTCTAATGCGTCATACCTCCTAGATAACATTGCAAGAGAACGAATTACAGAATCGTCTGCCGGTCCGGCATTTACTATTGCCCTACGCAGAACTTAAAAACATGCATTTTTATATATTACCAAAAAATTATAACCAATAGTATATAAAATTTTATGTTTAATGTTTTGAAATTTTATAAACACAAACAAAAGACAAAACTTATATTTGATGAAAAGGTTTATCTAATAGTTTAACAAATCAAATTATTAACTCAAAAGGGAAAAAATCAAAACCAAAACTAACAATTAACCTCAAAAACTATGATTTGCACTTAAATTAAAGCCCACATTTTTGTAAAAGTCCTTAGATATATATAAAATTCTATAAAAAATTTACAAAAAAATACCCTAAATTTTTTGATGTCCTAATCTTTTGCTTAAGTTGCTTGTCCTATGGGCCGGCCCTGTTAGTCCCCACGAGGATGGCATGTCAGAGGATGGCTCCAAAATCTCTCTCTTGTAAACTCGTTTCTAGATTGGATCCACCTGGTTTGACCTGGTTCCAAACAATAAGCCGTTGTAGTGAATTACTGCATATACTGACTTGTTTTAGTTTACCTATTTTCTTCATAAATGGATCTACCTAGCTAGTCTTTATTGTTATGGAGATTGACGCTCAGTAAACAAGCCGTTGAATCACATTTCATGATCACCATAACCTCCTTGGCTTCTTTTCCACAATGCTTTAAGCTCGGATCTTTGGAAAAAGTGTGCCGTAGTTTACAAGTGGATCTCATTGCTCCTAAAGAAGTCATTGGAACCCTAGACAATATCTCCTCCACCAAATCATGCGAAAGATCAGATATCGACGTCATTGTTTTCAAGGGTTATAAACTTTGTCGCTTGAGCATAAGTGAATAACCTAACAATAAATTTTAGCACTAAAATAGTCTTTCGAGGAGTTGGTAAAAAAGAACTTTAAGTGATTATTATGTTAGAATAACAATTCTTATGTTGTTCAATTATAAATTTTAAAAACTAATAAAATATAATTTTATTTAACCGGTGATTTGAAATTTTATAATTATTGAAAGCATTTTGAAAATTATATTTTTAATGAATTTAATAGATTTTAAAAGATTTCTATATTTAAAAATACATAAGTTTTTTTTTTTTTTTTGGCAAACAAAAATACATAAGTTTAAAATCTCATATTTTTAAGTGGGATTTGGGAAGGATTTATAATAAATCATAATACTTTCCCTAAAATCATCAAAGTCATATTAAACTCCACTAAACTTCAACTCATTTGAATTATAGAATTGAATACACTCCCTTAATTTATAAGAAAACATTATTTAAAATTTTAATTATCTTAATTATTCTATAAAGCTTGGTTTTCAAAGTTAGTACCTTACATGATTGCCACACATATTTTTCCCTAAAGAAATAGGCTACCTAATTAAACTAAAATATATTTTAATATATTTTGATAAAAATAATTGATATATATATATATATATATATATGTGTGTGTGTGTGTATTAAACTTTACTCACATTTCATAAACTTTTCAATTTTAAAAACATCTACCACTTCTAGATATCAATAAATTTAAATAAGAAAAAAATCTTTGTAACTACAATAAAACTTCTATAAATTAATAAGGTCGGGACCATAAAATTTTATTAATTTATAAAGGTTTTAATTTATCGATAAATTAATATTTTATTAATTTATGAAGAGCTTTTCTCATTTTCATAACTTTGAAAAAAAAAATTTACAAAAAAAGATACTTTTGTTATAATTTACATTTTTAAAGAATTTTCTTAATATATAATTTTGGCTATCGTAATTGGGTAAATGTCAATTGTTTACTAGATTATCTAAGTAAAAATGATAAACGCTAAAAGTTTAGAAGAAAATGTTACTACTATCATTCATGATAATGATGGAATCGAAGAAGATATTATGATACCTTTAGAACCAATTACTAAAGAAGCAATTATCGCATCTAGGACTCTCTATAAATTTTGGATTTGAGAAGACAACAACGAAAAAATTAGAGATGGGCTCCAACAAAAATGCAAATTCAAAAATAGGCAAACAAAATCATATTTCACTAGATTTATATATATATATATATATATATTAGTTTATTTGATTATTAATTTATGATATTGATTGGACCATATTTTTACATAGGATTTCCAAAAAAATTATTATCTTATTATTATATAGAAATGTGTCATTTTTTACACTGGCCCACCTCAAAACCAGAAAAATTTAATAATTTAAAGCGAATATTAATTTAAAAAGTATTAATTTATAGAAGTTATATTGATATAACACACATATTATTTTGATATAAAACGAAGTGCATAGAATAAAAAGAATTTTAGGATGAGGTAGATAGCTAAATTGTATCGTAAAAGGTAAAAATTCGATCTAAGATTTAAAAAAATCTAAATAAAAGTATGCTAGTTACCACCTTTTTGTCTTTCTTTTTCTAAAATGAGGGGATTTTCATACATAAATTATAGGAGATTTTTTATATCAACACCAAATCTGACGTGGCTAGTGAGAGGGCTTGTGAGGAGCACACTCTTCCACATCTTTCCCACTCTTCTTGTATTCTACACTCTTCCTTCTTATCACTTTCCTCTCTTCTCCTCTGATCCAACCACCACACTTTTGACTTTTTTTTTCTCAAAATGGCGATGCAGCTTCCTCCGACGACTCTTTACGCCGGAAGATCCTCCGTCGTCTTACCTCCGACGACTCCAACCCTCCAAAGATCATCTTTCTTGCCTTACTACTCGTTAAGGCTACTTGGCAACAAGAAGTCTATTTCCAAATCTTCATCCTCTGCTCCTAGATTCTCCATGCGTGTCTCCTCCAAGCAAGCCTATATCTGCCGTGATTGCGGGTCTGTTTCAATCTTGATCTCTCTGCTTCAGTGTCTGTTAACATACAAAACTTGTTTATCATCTCTGTGTCTTGATATTTATGCAGGTATATTTACAATGATAGAACTCCATTTGATAAGTTGCCTGATAACTATTTCTGTCCAGGTATCGTGATTCATGTTTAAAGAGTGGACAAGCAAGTTATTGCCTTTGACCAGTTTTGTAGGAAGTGGGTTTGGTTTCAATGGGTTTAAGGTCTTTGTTTGCAGTGTGTGCTGCTCCGAAACGGCGGTTTAGACCGT
The DNA here is from genome assembly GCF_030686135.1 of Camelina sativa. Classification (NCBI taxonomy): domain Eukaryota; kingdom Viridiplantae; phylum Streptophyta; class Magnoliopsida; order Brassicales; family Brassicaceae; genus Camelina; species Camelina sativa. The sequence goes on from NC_141890.1 coordinate 41,090,452, forward strand.
ACATGCCGGATGTGAGCAAGAATGTCAATGACAAGGATGTGAGAAAGGCTAGAAAAGCTGAGCTCCAAAAAGACGAAGCTGTCGGGTAAGTAAAACTGATCCTCCTTTCTCATCAATTTCGCATCTTTGGCACTCTGGTTTTGATACATACGTGTTCTGGTAATCATGCAGCAAGGCGTTGCCTATAGCAATTGCGGTTGGTGTTTTAGCTCTCGCGGCTCTTTATTTCTATGTCAACAACACCTCATGAATGCAGCACCAAGACGGCTACTATTTTTTTGCTTCTGAAAACATTTTTGTTTTGTATTAACATTCATCTTCTATTTGTGAACACTAATGAAGTAAAGTATTCAGCTTTCTATGTACCAAAACTGTATTGAAAGTTGCCAAGATGAATAGAGTGGGTAAGGTAAGTGTGATACAGAGGAAATTAACAATTGTAAAGGGGTAAAACAGCTAGTCTTGCAAGATGAGGGATCCTTGAATTGGTTTATCGATTGAAGATTGATATAGGATGTTCAAAGCAGACAAGTTTTCATTGACGCTCGAGGATGTCGCTGGCTTGAACTCGTATGGACCTTGCTTTGGCCCCCAAACCTGCCATGTTCCAAACCAAAACCCATTTCATATAAGATTGAAGTTTGATGAGCAATTGTCAGTAGTAGTAAGCATATCTTGACAAAGTCCGATGCTACAATCTGATAAGAGTGAGAAAGATGGGATGAACCTGGTTTCGATTCTCATCAAAGCCACGATCCCATAGGTGTATCTCATTGTTTTTCAGGACCGCAAGATCTGAAGTAGAATAGCTAGCCCCATTCTGCAATCCGAGAAAGAAACGAGAGTGTTTGAGTGTGAGAAAAAAGATGAGCTTAAAACCAAGATACAATGACTTTTCTTATACGAACAATACCCATGAATTTGGAAATCCATCAGGTGAAGTTGAGCCTTCGTACAAGCAGCGTTTCCCACGGTCACAAGAATTGAGATGTATAGTTGTCAAATGCTCCCCGATGTCCTGTTATGATGATCCATACTAAGCTTGATTTCCATAAAACCAAAGATCTCTTCACACCTCTATCAATCTAACAAACCTCAAGACTTACACCAATAACTTCTTCCGGTAGGGGGCGTTGATCCTTAGGGCGGTCACAGAAATTTTTGTACTCCTCAGCATCTCTAATCGCATATGAACTTACCTAGCATTAAACACATCTTAAAACTCTTGTTGTATTGGTGGAATACATAAGAAGATCACAACACCTCATATCCTCACCTCAACATCACATTTCAGTTCTTTTGGACACGGCTTAACCATATATAATCTCTGGAATCAAACACAAAAAAGAAGGTCTGAGACTTTAGCAACCCAATACTTTTTCCTAATGGAACCAAACAAGAGACAATCTGTGAAGGGAATGAATGCATACTTGACGAAAAGGTTTCTGCGGAGTCCTCCAAAATGCCTGAGAAAAAAAAAGAGAGAAAAGATCGGCATAAACATGGAGGAAAGAAACACATTTACACATCGATCTGCATAGTGCAAGAAAGAAGTAAGAGATCAATTCAATCACCTGTTCGAGATACAAAACCTCAGAACCATCCACCATTTCAGCAGCAGGGCAACTCAGCATTCTGTACAACTATTACAAACTCAGATTCTTGACACAAACTAGAGACAGAGATATCAAACAGTTACAATCTTGAAACAATATCCTAAACAGAGATACCAAAGTCTAAATTTACAAGGACTGAAACTAATTCCTAACCAAATCTTGATATAGCCACACTAAGCAGAGCTCAAGGTTTTAGGATCTTTCTGTATGATGAAACAAGTTTGAGATAAACCTTATGTTGAAGTAATTGTCAGGATCCCTTGACGCTTGCTCCCTCGAAAACTTCAAACCCATGTGACAAAAACCTCAAAAATCAGAACTTTAGAAGATGAAATCAGAGTTGAAGAAACCTAAATTTGCAAAAGCTTTGACATTGTGGGCAACAGACAAACCTTCTCTCCGGTGAGAGAGCGAGAGACGACGCGAGCGTGATCCCTACGAGTAGTGGATTTAGTGAGACGTTTGATGAGAAGAGCACCGCCAGCAAGAACCAGAGTTTTAATCACCAGACCACGAGCCCGGCTCCACCCATTCGAGCTTGATTCTGGATCCGAACCCGACTCGGAGGTACCCATAAAAGCTTTCAAATTTAGTTGAAGGATTCCATCTTTAGTGTCTATTTGTTTCTCCGGAGCTGAAGTTATATTTTTGCCGATTAGAAAGAAGTCGCGAAGAAGAGGAGGAGGAAGGAGGGTTTTTGTGACGATCGACGTTTTGATTTTGTGTGTCTCCGAACCAGTGGGGAGATTGTTTGCCACGTGTAACCCTTTCCATCTTCTATTTTTCTTCACCTTGTAAATTTGTTGTTTTTTGGGTTTTTAATCCGGTCCGAACTAAACCGAATATGAATCAAACTACAGAATGTATTTAATAGTATGGTTTTTGTTTAAAATTTACAAATTCAATGTTTGAGAAATCGAATTTGCACGAAAAAAAAAAAAAGAGAAATCGACTTTGAATCCAAACCGATTTTTTGTAAAAAGAATTGACTATTTTAGGATATATTTAAGTAAAAATCAAATTCGAACCGGAACTATTTATTAAATTTTTGTTTTAATATAATTTATATTTATAAGCTGAAAACCGGAAAATTGAACTGAATCCGAACCAAAACCGAAATGAACACCGCACACTTTTTTTAGCTCTTGAGTTAAAAAAAAAAAATCAATTACATATAGAACAACATATCCAACAAGTCTATATTAACATTTTTGAAGTACATTTTGTGTTATGCCTTATTAGTTTTACTTATTTTGAATTTTTATTTACAACATTAACCCCTCAAAAATTTCCATAAATAGTATCACGACAGATTTTGTTTCCTAAATCTATATTAATATTTTTGAAGTATATTTGGTGTTTTACCCTTGAAGTTATATGTATTTAAAAACTTATTTACAAATTCAATCCCTAAAAACTTTCCAAAAATAATATCATTTCAGATTTTGTTTCATAAATATTTTACATTTCATTCCAACCAAAAATAAAAAACAGCAATCAATATTATATAGAAACATAAACTATGATATATTTTCCATTTTATTTTCCAAACCTATGAGTTTTGATTCTTAACGTAAGAAGAACTTCTAATTATTTAAATATTATAATTAATCTATATATATATAACTTTAATAAAATTTAAATTATTATAAATATGTAAAATTAAAAAAAATTAAAATACTATATAATGTGGTTATAAAAATGACATATTGGAATTAATAAAATATTATTAAATATGTGCTAACAGGGTTAAATTCTCATTTTATTATTTGCCAACACTATAAATATTATAATATCTGACATATAAAATCAATTTGTTTTACCTAAGATTGTATAAAATAATTAATTCATTAAGAAAAATGTGACTTAATCACATCATATAAATGACTTATTATGTATTTAGATCCCTTATTTTTTGTTATAATAATTAAAAATCGAAATAGAATCTCAAACACTAAACAAAACAAACTAAATATAATAAAAAATGGTCATATATTACAGGTTAAAAAATTAATATAAACATTTAGTCGCACAAGCGGCCGGAAAATTAGGTTATTTCTCTATTTATAAAACATCCAATATTTAACAAACAAATAAAATATAAAATATAAATAATAATAAAACTATATGCATGCGGTGTACCGCGGGTTAAAATCTAGTTTGTTAATATGATCAAAAACTTCAACAAAACATAAAAAGTACTATATATTTGGAATTTAACATAACTGATTGTAAGAGCATTCATAATCATATCTGAATTTACAAAAAAAGTGCTAATGAACATAAAACAAGATTAATATTTATTTTTAAAAAGGGTCAATTATATCACTAAGAACATATTTATAAACTAAAACAATGACCACAATCACAAAGACACACAAAAAAAAGGAAAAGAAAGAAGAGAAGAATCTAAAGATATGTGTATAAATCAATGTTTTATTTTTTTTGCATATCAACTTTTGTATCTTGAGCAATCAAACTAAAAAGAAAACTAACTTCAAAATAAACTCTTGTAGAACGTTCTCTTTAGAAATTGATCTCACGTCTCTCGGCAAAGAACTTTCCTGTGATAGCTTGATCAGGAAGCAATGCAAGCCAGACTCCAGTGTCAGCTCCATCTTCTGCTGAGATGTTCCCTGCATAACCCGTCATTGCGGTTTTAACCCAACCGGGACAAAAGCAGTTTGCATATATCTTCTCTCCATCTGGTCTCTCTGATAGTTCTTTAGCTAGCACTCTTGTGTATGCGTTCACCGCCATCTTTGAAACAGAATAGTCTGTGAAAGAATGTGGCCAACCTCCAGATTCCCATGTTCCTTCTTCCACTTGTTTCAAAAACTCCGAGACTGTTTCGTCAACGATTTCTTCTGTTAGAGAGTCCACATCCATAAGCTTAGCTCTCACCGCTTCATTCTCAAGTTTCTGTTGAAGAGAATTAGGTTTTAAAAAAATTGTTGTTACACAATGTTAGAGGAATAAAGATTGAGTTAGAGAAGTATGTACACTGTGTCGGCCTTTTAATCTACCAAGCCTTGAGGTTACATTGACAATACGAGCACCTTGACAAGCATGTCTCATCAATGGAATCATGGCTGTGATTATGTTCTTGGTGCCATAGTAGTTGGTAGATATAACCATATTTGAGAACTCAACCGAGTTACCTGATCCAACATTGTAGTTTACTCCTGCGTTATTTATCTGCATGACCAAAAATCATATTTCACATCATAACTCATGAGGTGACAAGCCTATATATATATCATCAAACTCAAAAGTGATATGAATTAATGAACAAAGGAATCAACTTACTAAAACATCAATACATTCATATTTTTCTTTAATCCAGTTGCAAAAATCTTGAATTGAGGAAGGGTCCAAGATATCGAGACGGTGGAAATCAACATTGAATCCACCTTCTTGAAGGATCTTGGCGGCTTCGACGCCTACATTCTCGTCTCTAGATGTTAGGATAACTGTTAATCCATGTCCGGCCAATTGTCTCACCATCTCAAATCCTATCCCTCTATTTGCACCTGTTACCACCGCCACGGTTTCAGAGGTCCACCACCTATACATATATATACAATCCCCCAGTCAAGAATAAAACCAATTTTTGTTTAAGGATTAAAGAGAATAACTAAAATCATGACCCTTATTTTATAACATGCATGGATCAACTGAATCTCTTATTATCAAATGTACTAGAAAAATGTATTCAAACTTCCAACGAGAGTTATTAGGGAAACACAAAAGAGATATCAAATGACAAAAATGTAATGGAAACAAAAATCACAGCATGCATGTTTTCAACGATGATTTAGTTTTACCCTATACAATCACACCTAGACGTATTTTTTACTCACGATTGAAGGACACAAAAATAAAAAAAAATAAAAAAATATACGCGCAAATTATGTAAAATAATAACATATCTATAAGCGTGACAAAGATCATCTATCAACACATAAAATATTTCACCAAAATTATAAAAAACCAAATAGTTCTTAATTTATAAGAAAATGAAATTGTTGATACCTCTGATGATCGGAGTAGGGAATAGTACGAAGGAGGGAGATCTCTTGGAGTCTCTTCTCTCGTTTCTCTTTCGATTTGTCTTTGCTTCCAACCATCTTCTTGCTCTCCGTTACTCTCTTTCAAGATTCTGAGTTTATATTTTTCTTGATATAGATTCTAAGTTTGTATTTTTTTCGATTTGAATTGTAGGGAGAGGAGGCACAAACACAAAGAGCTTCGTCGTCGTTGTCATCTCCCTCTCAAAGTTTCTTCTCATCCTTTTTGTGGGTCAAAGGTCAATCCCTCCAATTTTTGCGCCAATTTTTTTTGTGACCTCTCATTTCATATTCATAATGTTCCTATTTTTAGTTGTAGAATCTGTTTCTTGGAACATAATTAATTTAGCTGGAGCCTAGAGTAAACTTTATACGAACCAAAGTTAATTTTGTATCATTTGTTATTGTTTATTTGATCGTTTGGTTTCGTGAGCTCAGTCCTTATTAAAGAGTCTCAGGATGAGTGTATGACTCTCACATGTCACGTTGCATCCTCTCACTTTGGTCTAATTTGTCTAAAACTCTTGAGCCTCCAAAACATATATACATCCAATTTCTCTACAAAAAAATCAAGGCCTATCTATTTGTATTGAAAAAAAAAGAAAAAAAAAAAGCTTATTCAAGATTATTTTTGAGTTTTACAAATCCATAAATCAATAAAAAGTTTGCGGTGGTTGTTTTTTCTTTTTGTAAACTACTACAACACTAGCTTGTGATTGGTATTAGAATGTTATAAACCTGATTGCGTTTATAAATTTAAACAAGTTTGAAAGTAAATCACATTTTACAAAACAGACGATTTTCAAATAATTGCATAGGTTAAAAGCAATGATTTTTTTTTTTATTAGGTTCCGTCAAGAAAAAAAGAAAAAAAAAAAGAGTTATATAATAATGCTATGTGGTCAAGAGAGGGCCACGACAAGTAATAGGCCCATTAATGGATCCATAAGTACCACTTTTGTTCGCCGCGACAAGAGAGAAAACAACAAAATGGCTAGCCGGAAAGCTCTGTTTAACGTTCACCGGATCATTCGTTCCACCGCCATCGTTGGCCGGAGCTCCGTCATTCCTACCGCCACAAACCGGACGTATCCTGTTAATTTCCGGTAATCTTAATTCTTTCTCTCCACCGTAATAATGATCTTTAATGTTCGTGTGAACAAGTCTGAAGTTTTAGGAATTTGATATATTTTATAGGAATGGAGTTGATTTAGGGACGAGGTTCTTCTGTGTGTCACCCCAGAATTTTGATATTGATCTCTTCTGTGTATCAACTGTGGGTTCGATACAAATAAAGATATATGTTAGTATAATTGTTTAGCTCAGCTGATAACGTTTATGTTTACATCTTTGTCTACTAAAAATCGAATCACGTTCAATGAATAACACAACTCTCTCATTTACCAACAGGCCACACCAACATATTCATTAGATTTGTAAAGAACTTGTGTATACATATATATATCTTCTAAAGAGTATGTATTTTTTTTTACCATGCAATAACGTTTTCTAGAAAGTATATACAAATTTATGTACTTCTCTATAATTTTGAATTTTGTAGCTCCTCTATAAAGTATGATTTTTTTTTTCTCTAGTTTTGAAATTGTAAAAAATAAAGGAACTAATTATAATTATCAACTAGATCAGAATCCGTGGTACACCGCGGGACAAATTTTTATTTTACTTTTTATAAATATTATCTATATACTATTGAAATATAATTAAGTTTGTTGTCTAATTATATTCAAAAATTTATATATCTCTCATCATGAATAAAAATTAATAATATGTGTATAAGTGAATGATATTATGTTATTTTATGTATATAAAAACTAATAGTATACACAATTTTGTACCTAATTTCTGTCCATTTAGTAATCATTGTTTACTTAAAACATAAGTGTAATTTTTAAGTTTAAAATTATGTATATATTTTTTTGACCCAGAAAAAGGATTAAAAACGTTATTATATTGGAATAATACTTTTTTAAGTTATTGTTGTAATGACTTTGTTTGTGTCATTGTTTTCTCTACTATTGGATCATATTTTACTTGCTAGACTTAAATGGGCTTGCAAAATTTTAAGAAAAAACAAAAAATAAATGAAATTGAGTAAAAGACAAAGAAACAAAGTTTGACGTTCATTCCAGTTTTGTTCTTCCTTTCATATTCCACCTACATAGAAAAAAAAGAAACAAAAAACCTAATTTATTGCGCCAAGTAAAAGATCGATTAAAGAGCAAATGAAGCTGCCGTTAAATACACGAAGAAGGTTTTATTGTAAGATCTCTGTGATTTTGCTGTGGTAAGATGTGAGGTGAGATGATAGCAAGTAGAATTATTTATACTGGTGTGTAGAGTATCGTGATAAAGGATAGTAGTTAAAGTAATCTTTGGTGGCCAAGTAGAAGATCGATGTCTAATTTAATTGAGCTATTTTTTGTTTGTTCACATTAAATGTGAGTCTCAATGGTAGTAATAAGGAAGACATTGATAATTTTCTTTCTTATTACGTCGTTGGGATATCTTGTCATTTTTATTAAGGAATTTAACATTCAATAACAAAGGAAGTTGTATATACAGCGATGGTTTTTAAGGTAAGTTAAATCATGTCTCTTCTAATAATTTGTCTTTGATTGAACTACAAATAAAGATGTCGTTTATATTGCAATTAAGGATATCATTTATATTGCATTTATTATCTAGATTTTATGTAATTTGTTTTTAGGCCTATATGCAAAATGAGATGTGGGGAAAAACATACGGAGGCCCTTAAAAATAAGGGCATCAATTATTATCAAACATATGCCCATAAAAATGAATAGAAAGTAGATTTTAACCCGCGGTACACCGTGGGATAACTTTTTCTAAAACAAAAATATTTTTAAGTTTTATTTATTTATTAATTTTATTTGTTTTATTTAGTGCTTGAAATCATATAATTATATTTGATTGTTAATTCTATGATTTAACCCGTGGTACACCATGATTTTTTTATATATATAAGTGTCATTTTCACTGTTCTAATTTTGTATATATATATATGTGAGTAAGATTGAGTTATTATGCTCTATATTATTATTGTAAACGGTTAATATACACCAATATATATATAACATAATATTATTATTCATGGAAACTATAAGAATGTTATTTTATGTATGTGTATATATAAACTTATACTTGTGGGTTTTTTTAATTATTTGTATTTCTAAAAAACCCTATATTAATTTACTGTCTAATACCACTAATTCCATAACTTAATACTTTCATATAAATAAAATGTTCACTAATAATAGTTGTATCATTGTATTGAATTGATTGAATAACAAAAAAAGAGTTGACCAAAACCAAACTTCAAAATCTAGTGATGTATGAGAAATAAAATAAAATACACAAAGAAACAAATAACCAAACTTCAACTCCAATACATGTACCGCGGGTTAACACCCTTCAGCTTCTTGTCTGTATTCATCCATTTAGAAAGATGATACCGTTTGAGCTTTGATTATTATCCTCACCATCTTTGATTTTAAGAGTAATAACTTACTAATCATCCCTCATTTCAAAATTGAGCTGTTTAGTTGGCTTTTTCGCTTCAAGCATCTCTTCTCCCCGATGTTTACGACTTGACTAATCAAGTCTAGAAATAAAAAATTATATTTTTAATTGTAAACGATAATTTGGCTAGTAAATAGTAATATAGATCTGCACTGTTACAGTTTTTGATCAAATATACCTACCAGTCAACATGTTTTAGATCATCACTCATAAGTATGGATCTTCACACTCTAAAGTAAAAAAATTATAAACAAACAACATTAGAGACGACGACAAAATGTAAATATGAGAAGTAATAGTATGACAAGGTTACAGGAAATAAGAAGAAATAGGAAAGAAAAGAAAACCTTTTTTGCAGCCAAACTGAACATCATATCTATTAGAAAGACAAATGTAGTAGCCATTGGAGTAATTTAATTTGTTTGCTTTTGCTATAGAGAAACAGTTTATTGTGTTTGGTGAAGGGCCTGACTGATTCAAACGCTGCGGTTGCGGTTGCGGTTGCGGGAGATTGCGGAAGCGGACGATTGCGGTTTCAAGCGTTATTAAACGTTTTAAACGACTGGTTTAACGGTTTAAAATTGGTGCGTCTGTGGGATATTTACGACTGGTTGACCAGCGGGTGCAATAGCGGTTGGAACATAATAAATGTGATATATAATATATAAATATTTAAAAACACCAAAATTTTTATAAAACTTGATTTATAATTAAAATTTATTAAAAAATACTAAAATAATTATTCAAAAAACAAATAAATTTCATATTGAAATACTTATTCTTTTATGCATTTGGCTTTTCACCAAAAATTTAATCAAGTAATTTGATAAATAACAAAACATATGCTTTAGATCGTAAATCTTGTCTCTTTTCTCTTAGATCGTGGGTCAGTAGTTGCATCGGTAGGAATGGTCAAGTGAGAGTTGAGAAGAGTCATTGGTGATTTGTTTCAATATTTTTCACAAATAATCTTATTTTCTTAAATTTCTGATGAATTATTATATTTATTTAGATTTTTTTGAACTTATGTGCGATGTGCCATTAAATTTACAACAAGTTTTCCGGCTTATTGTTAATTGGAATATTATTTTGTTTTAATTGTTTATTTTATAATCTCTGCAATCGTATCCGTACTTCATTTTCTCCCATCTTTAATGAGTAAATTAGTTAGATAGAAGATATAACAAAAAAAAATTTCATTATCATTGATTTCTTTCAAGTTTTTTTACAAAAAAAAAAAAAATTCCAACCGCAATCACCCACAACCGCAAACGCTTGCGGGAAGCAGCTTTTGAAATTCAGTAGTTTGAAGCTATTGGGAACAATTATGAGCGATTGGGAGCGGTTTGTGTGATTAGGTTTAATCGCTAGCAACCGCTACCATCCACAAACGTAACGTTTACGGGAGGTAACGGGAAAAACCTTATATGATGCGAGTTAGACTATTTATAGTTATTTCATTATTTGAGAAGATTGTAGTGTTTAGGGTTTTCCTTGATCAGTTATCGAAAATCGTGAAGAGCACGTAAAAAGTATCTTCGACATATTAAAATTTTGGAAAAGTTTGAATATAATTTAGAAATTAGTAAATGAAATATGCTAGTAGTTATGAGTGTGAGTGTATATTACCAATTGTATAATCGAAGAAAATATCCTTGAAGCTATAGTATATCATTCCCGATTTTTATGTTAGTTTAGTTAATCTAGTTTAACTTTTTTTTCCAGAGAAATCTCAATTAAACATATTGACATAACTGTCATCTAAATATAAGGGAAGATACAATTAAGTGAAGATACAAAATTTAGAATTCTCTGCGTAATAAATTATTAAATCAATCCGATTCACTTGTTAATATCATTTTCCTTTTTTTCCAGAAAAATCTTACCAAAAGAGATTAACTATTCATAAATATATATATATATATATATATATATATATTTATATATCATCGAAATATAAGAAAATATATCGTTTAATGAAGATCCAAGTTGGTGACAAAAGAAAATAAAATAAATGAAGATCTACAATTGCAAATTTTGGTATATTTAGTAACCAAAATTTTTAGGGATTAACTTTGTAAATAAATACTATAGGGATTAACTTTGTAAATAACTTTGTAAATAAATACTATAGGGATTAACTTTGTAAATAACTTTGTAAATAAATACTATAGGGGTAAATAACTTTGTAAATAAATAACCCAAAATGTACTTCAAAAATGTATATATAGATTAATTTGAGTTAAGTAGAACTGTTTATTTTAGGAAAATCTGTAGGAGTTAATTAAGTTGAAATATTATTTAAAAAGGCATAAACCAAAATGTAATTCAAAAATATTAATATAGATTAATTTAATGCAATGATATTAAATACTCAAACTTTACAAAATAGATTTAAATGGTAAAAACTGCGGTAAAAGCATTAAATATATATATATATATATATATTGAATATGGAATGTGGTTTTTAATGTACAACCCTATAATATCGAGTATAGAGTATCATCATCATATAGTTGAAAAAACTTACGTTTTTTCATATTCTAAAATATGTTGGGACTTATAGAATAGAAGCTTATTTTCATATATTTTGCCTCAAAAAGTCTAGAAAATACTAAAACCATCTCTAGTACAACTTATAAAAACTCTTTAAAAAAATTAAACACCTCATTCCAACTTAAATCACTTAAACTTCCGACCTAGCTTAATCTCTTAAAAGAATTGCTTTTTCAATGTTTCATAATTATACCAAAGCACATCTTATTATGCCCCAATGAGTAACATTATTTTAAACATGTGATATTGAACACTAAAACTTTTTCAAATTTGGACCCATCATCACCTCAATTTATGCATGCTCCGGGTGGTGTGTCAAGAAAAATCTAGTCCCTCTTTGGACCTGTCAAGTGTCAACAATCACCAAAAAGATAAACCTTTCAGAAAAATAATATACTATGAATACGAACGAATAAAGGTGATTTTTGATTTTTTTTAAGCACATATTAATATATAGTGTATGCTAATTGTCTATACAAAGTTATAAATCAAATAATAATAATAATAAATCGTATTCACATAATAAATGAAGAATATCCCATGAGAATCTCAACTCCGCACCATTGAAGAGATTGGCCCCTTCTTCTTCTTCCTTCTTCTTCTACCTTTAGCTTCACCTGTATCATCAGCACAAATTCTCAATCCCTTCTTCAAATTTAGATCCTTTCTTATCCTTCTTCAATCTTTTGTATTCGATTCATCTCTCTTCACTCGAATAACGGATTTGAGATTCTCTCTCTAACGTTACGGGTTTTGTAAATGGTGAGCGGTTTGGTAGATTCATTGCAGATCTGAACAAGACGATGATGTGATCACAAACCCAGAAACGAAAAATCTGATCTTTTTTCAATTCTGATTCGTTTTGATCATGTCGACGACGACGACTCACGGCGTGGAGCATGTTGGTTTACCGACGAAGAAAATGGAAGCGACGAAATCGAAACAGGGATCATGTTGTAACCCGGTTAAGAAACCCGGACCGGTTTCAATGGATCATGTTCTCTTAGCTCTCCGCGAGACGAGGGAGGAGCGTGATTTGCGAATCAGGAGCTTGTTCAATTTCTTTGATTCTGAGAATGTTGGTTACTTGGAATGTGCTCAAATCGAGAAAGGGTTGTGTGCGCTTCAAATCCCGAGTGGATATAAATACGCTAAGGAGTTGTTTAGGGTTTGTGATGCGAACAGAGACGGGCGTGTTGATTATAATGAGTTTCGTAGATATATGGATGATAAGGAGCTTGAGCTGTACAGAATATTTCAAGCTATTGATGTTGAGCATAATGGTTGCATTTCTCCTGAGGGTCTCTGGGACTCGCTCGTTAAGGCCGGTATAGTTACAGATTCTTTATGCTCTGAGTATCATTGTATGTTAAGCTGATGATCTGCTTTGAGTTAGATCATTGTAGGTTGATAAGGTTGTGCTAGTTTATATGTATGTATGGATCATTAGTTAAGATGAGACTCTTGTGAATCTGAGTGGTTATGTAAATCAGAATTTGTTTATAGTTTTTGGTTCTTTTTGTGTATCTATGAAGTTTGAGTATTGTTGTACTTATGAAAACTTCCTACGGATGTGTATTGGTTTCATTTGGTGTACCATAGTTAACTACCTCATTTCTGTGCATTTAAGAATAAGGCTTGTTAATATACATCTATTAGCTCAGATCCTGTCTCAGTTCTATGCGTAGATATTGAAACTATTGACCACCGCTTTTGTGTTTATGCTCTGTTTTCGTCCTATAAGCCACAACAGTTTCTATTTTGCAGGGATTGAGATAAATGATGAGGAGTTAGCTCGTTTTGTGGAACATGTTGATAAGGACAATGATGGAATCATTATGTTTGAAGAATGGAGGGATTTTCTTTTGCTGTACCCACATGAAGCTACCATTGAAAATATATACCACCATTGGGAAAGAGTATGCCTTGTTGATATTGGAGAACAAGCTGTTATTCCACAAGGCATTAGCAAACACGTAAAGAGGAGCAACTATTTCATCGCAGGTGTACTTCCTTTCCTTGATTGTTAGGAGCTTATTTTCTCTGAACAACGTAAAAAAGATTTGGTTTTGAAGTTTTTTTTGACAATGAAATAGTACTGTCGCAGGTGGCATAGCCGGTGCAGCATCTAGGACGGCAACTGCACCTCTAGATCGCTTAAAAGTTCTATTGCAAATTCAGAAAACTGATGCTAAAATCCGAGAAGCCATAAAGATGATATGGAAACAGGACGGGGTTCGCGGGTTTTTCAGAGGTAATGGGTTGAATATTGTGAAGGTAGCACCAGAGAGTGCCATCAAGTTCTATGCATATGAGCTTTTCAAAAACGCTATTGGTGAAAACATGGGTGAAGACAAAGCGGATATAGGCACAACCGCTAGGCTTTTTGCTGGAGGTATGGCTGGTGCAGTGGCTCAAGCCTCTATATACCCTTTGGATCTTGTGAAAACTCGGTTGCAGACTTGCACGAGCCAAGCTGGTGTTGTTGTTCCTAAGCTTGGAACACTCACCAAAGACATATTGGTTCATGAGGGTCCACGCGCCTTTTACAAAGGTCTTTTCCCTTCTCTTCTTGGGATTATTCCTTATGCGGGTATCGACCTTGCTGCATATGAGAAATTAAAGGACTTGTCCCGGACATATATTCTTCAGGACGCCGGTAAATCTCTTAGTTTCTCTATCTTTTTGTTCTGTCTAAATCTGCTTGAACGTAGACTCATAAAACTGGTCTCGGGTTTGGTCTTCAGAACCAGGTCCGCTTGTGCAACTTGGATGCGGAACAATCTCAGGAGCTCTTGGAGCAACCTGTGTTTATCCTTTGCAGGTCGTGAGAACAAGGTAATTCCATGGCCTATATGCGTATCCTTCTCTCTCTCTCTCTTCAAACACAAACTCCATACACAAGCATATATCAGTTCTTGTGGGAATATGACATACATGTTACTGTGACACAGAATGCAAGCAGAACGGGAAAGGACCTCGATGTCTGGAGTATTCAGGAGGACAATAAGTGAAGAAGGTTACAAAGCACTCTACAAAGGGCTTCTACCGAACCTTCTAAAGGTTGTTCCTGCTGCCAGCATTACATATATGGTTTACGAAGCTATGAAAAAGAGTCTAGAACTTGATTGATTAGTGGCTTCACTTGATTTTGATATTGACGAAAGAGTGGGAATAATAAAGGAGAACCTATAAAAACTAGGTTATTTTTAACATACATAAATTCTTCTAAACATCATTTGTATGAGATAAATACTACTATAATATTCTTGTTTCCCCCCCCAAACTTTTAATGTCAAGTGTAGAAAGCTCTCTTTACTTTAGAGATGAGAAAATTGTAGTGCTCCTTCTTGACTTTTGTTTTGATGGTTCCAATTGTGATCAATAAGGCAAAATAATAATAGAGGTTCTTGTCTTGGGATATATTTTGGTTTAGTGGAGAGTGAAAGCAAGTTAGGTAGCGTCTTGTCATTTTTTGTGTTGAATTACTTTACTGAATAGACCATCTTCTCGTTCTGGTTTGGTTTCGACTCTATATAAAGAATTAAAGATCATCAAGAAAAATGAGAATAGTATTCAAGAAATAGTTTTGGGAAACACCAAAATAAATGAGAAAAGCTTGGAAAACGATACAGTGTAGTAAATTGATTTGAACTAATAAATAAATTTCGTATGATTTAGTGGCATCGAAGTGGACGTGCCGGAGTGGTTATCGGGCATGACTAGAAATCATGTGGGCTTTGCCCGCGCAGGTTCGAATCCTGCCGTTCACGCTTTTTTCTTTATTTTACTTTTGTGCTCTTTAAAATATGTGAATTGCAAAATGAAGAATATTTTTGACTTTTAAGTGTGCTCTTGCATTACGTTGACCGAGCATAGTAGCAGTCACTAGTCATATCTTAAAAAAACGTAACATATGTGAATTACAAAAAAAGTTTAAAAATGTATAGCAAAAAATT
Organism: Camelina sativa; assembly: GCF_030686135.1. Classification (NCBI taxonomy): domain Eukaryota; kingdom Viridiplantae; phylum Streptophyta; class Magnoliopsida; order Brassicales; family Brassicaceae; genus Camelina; species Camelina sativa. The sequence goes on from NC_141890.1 coordinate 41,106,214, forward strand.
TCATATTCTGCTTTCTCCTACAATTATTTATAATTGATTTTTAAAAATTATCATAGCATGTGTATTAGCACTGATCAATACCAATTTTTTCTTTTGGTAGAAAGCGCAGTCAGTACCTAGTTCTAATATAAATTATTATTACATTTCTTCATCAAAAATATATTAAAAACTCACAATATATACATTATGAGACTGATCAATGATCAGTGACTAGAGACAGCGAAATTGAACATTTTGAATTTACTTTAAACCTTAATCAACGCTTAATCAGATTTTGAGAAGGAATCAAATGAGAATCCGAATCCTGGGGCTTCAAAATTGTGGATCTAGGGTTTATTAGAGATATAAAAAAAAAATGAAGAAGAAAAAGACAGATGTAAGAAAAAAAAGACTGCTTCCTTTCGACTACTTTTTGAGAATTAAACGGGCTACCCGTTTAATTTTGGGCATATCCGTTACGTTTGCGGATCCAAAAAAATGCATTCAGTTAAGTTTTTTTTTGTAATGTTATTAAACGGGTCACAGACTTAAATTTTTAAAACTGACCCGTTTAGGCCCGCGGACATCCTGCCCGTTTAAACATCACTACTGATCATAATTGCATATATATTTTGTTTTGGTTTGAGAACAACAACTACGTACGTTCAACTGAAGGATTTAATTAATATAAATCCAAACGGCCTTGTTTATGAACACGATATGTTTTAAAAGAATTACACTTTTAGTGTCACATAGTACTAACACTGCATGGAGAAACATATACTATTAAACTTCAAAAAGTTTCACTGTTTAAGGCTTAAAAAACTACTTTTTGTTTTTACTTCTCATTATTTCATTGGCAAGATCTATCTCTTTCAATTCTCGAGTTACTCTAAATTTACAAAAACGTGAATAAGATTTACAAAAGTTCTAGGGTTAAGTGATGACAAATACACAACAAAAGTTTGAGCCTTTGAACTTAACTCTCAACACTCCTATAAGTCTATAAAATATCGTCCCTTTTAAAACCTTTGCTTCTTTTTGCATCACTGTTTCAATATAATTAACGTTAATACACTTTCCAAAGATAACAAAACAATTTAAACATACGATCAAAAAGCTTAAAAACATAAATAGAAATCTACAGTCAAGAGAGTATATATATCTACACAAATATTAATTCTTTTAAAATAGCAAGGGAAGTGAAATGACGAGAAACATATATAACTCATGCTTCTTTCTTTTCTTTCTTGTTTATATGCCTTTTAACTCTGTCTCTCCTTTATAAACTCTGTGTCTCCTTTAGAAATTCTCTTTGTGGAAGGAGAATCTGGTGCTTGTCTTGTGGGTGAAATCTAAAGCTAAATGCCTTAGCTCCTTTGTCAATGCTGGTGCTCCACAGTAGAACACTCCTGTACATTTGTTTTTTTTTAATTATCATGTCGCATAATATGTATCATCTCTACTTATTATACTCCTACCAAATCAAGATTCTATGAAGATGTGAACTTACCAACTTTAGTGTTAGGATGATCCATGGCTATCCGTTTGTAAACATTTCTCCAATTAGGTTTAGCAAAATGGGACATAACTCTTGTTCCAGAGACAATGTCGACGCCGTTCTTTGCATGGTTTAGTGATTGAAGCATATGTATAAGTGCGGAACGAGCGTCTCCTTCTTCATAGACACTTGTACAATAATTATGCAACTCGATTACACGGTTGGTATCTCGTTCCGCCACTTCGTTCATTATGTTCTTGAACCAATCAAAAGAGCCTTGCTCACGCGTAACCCAGTAGAAGTAGGCTCTACGCGTCCTGAAACTCTCTTTCTTGTTACGTTGTGGTTCGCTTGTTCCGTTCTCCATTCGGTTAAGTTGGGCTTGTTCCTTGGCTTTGATGTTGTTGACAATGTCTTTGACGATACTGATCATCGGGGTGGCTCCAATCCCAAGACCAACCAGTAGAACCACCTCATACTTCTTGTAGTCTTGTGCTGGTGCACCGTAAGGACCATCGATCAAGACTTTCGGGAAGCTGTGCATGCAAAGTCATTGCTATTAGAAAATGTCACAATTCTATGATATATTGCTCAACAAGAGACTAACGTAGATAGCACACCCAATAGGCCAATATAAATAAATAAAAAAGCGACGACTAATTAGTTGGAAAGAAAATGTTTAATTAGTTCTCTCTATATATAAAGAAATAAAATAAAAAAATCTGGTCTTAGCCAAATAATATGTAAAAACTCTAAATATAAGTTTTTTGGTTTTAAGTTTTACAATTGTCTTTCAGACTTTCACATCAACATCTTAGAAATCCAATATATCATATTCGACGTTAGTTGGATCAAATAATGTATTTGACAATTTTAAATTACGTACGGCACAATATTAGATCTTTCTAGTTAATGCCATGTTCATCTCCTCTTGTGACTTTTCTTTTTCGTACACTCCAACTATATACGAAAATTTCGTAGCACCAAAAGAAAACACTTAAAAACAAAAAGAAAAGTTTCAAACTGGAATTCTTAAATGAATAGAACAGTAATCATATGCTTATCCAAACAAATTATTTTGGCATGTGACACTCAAAACCAAAACTAAATAGAATAATCATGCCTAACCAAGCATATTAAAACGAGCATGTGAACACTTAGAACCAAAACTAACTAAGAGTATTTATGCAAGTATATTCGTACACCTGGATCTGTACATATCTACATGAAAACATGTGTGATGTGCCCCCAAAACCAATATAGGAAACTACGTAGACCATTTAAAAAGTCAGCATCATCTTTAATATTTTTCTTTGATAAAATTAAAAAGGAACTTGATAAAGACATAAAGAAAATAAACCATATCGGCAATATAATTGACGTGATGCGAAATATTTATAAAACAAATGTAGAATGTTGACCTAGCACAATTTGTTTTTAAGGAAAAGGTTGAGAAATAGTAAGATATTGCAACACAAAGATTTACACGGTCACAAAAACCACATGGGTAAGCAAAAAGCACATCGTGCTTGCATGATATAACCAAATAATGCGTCTCAATCACCTAAAGATAAAATAGTGATATTTTGGTTAGGTACATGGTTTTTATTCTAGTTGAGGTCTCCCACCACTTATTTTAATGAATTAGGTACATTGTTTGAATTTGTTACCCCTTTTAAACACAAATACTTCAACAATGCTTTTCCTAAGTGGATATCACGTATTCACGATTCATGATTCATCCTCTCAAAAAAACCTTCTAGAGCCTAACCTCTCTCTAGCATGATTTAGTCATTTACGTGTAGGATTATGATAACGACGCATGGGATCACATTTTTCAAGATATAGTGGTTGAGATTATTACTTACTCGGGATTGTTTGCACCGTGCATCATGTCGGCTCTGAGTAGACCACTAACTCCTGCTGGAGGTGGCTTACACACCTGAGAACAACACACAAACCAAACCATTCATAACAAACTCTTTAAATTCAAAAAGATTGGTTAGTTAGAGACTTTATAGTAATAACAACCTCAGAGAAGACTCCTTTGAGTGCCCTTGTCCAATCCCCAAGAACTCTAATGTGAACACTTAGGTAGTCATCTTGTGGTGCAGCGGTGATTGAAAATGGATGCCTGCATCGAATCAAACACTTATTAGACACATATACAAGATAGCATTGCAAAGAAATATGAAGTTTGGTTTGGTAAGTACCATTCAAATGGAGATACAGCAGCACAGTTAACAAACATATATTGACCACTCTTGTATTTGAAGTTTTGAGGCCTTGACAAGTGTATTGCCAATACGTTTCCTGGATAAACTGCTACTTTCCTAATAGTCACGGCCTTGATGCTCGACCTGAACGCTCTTATCAACCTTTCACACGCATATAGAACCACTGGTACCACCAAATACATCCAGGTCGTTTTGTTGTGCCAGTCTCTTGTGAGATATAAGTAGTATCCATGAGCAACAAGAAGAATGTAGACTATGACGAACAAATGATGAGTGTACCAGAAGGCATTGAAGCTAGCTAGTTTCTTTAATGGTCCTGGAAGATAGTTTAGCTTCCCTCTTCTGAACCAAGGCGTAGCTAGTGTGAAAGCAATTGCCATTAACAGAACCATCACAAGTCCTGTTATACCTTCAATAGAGTTTACAAAATGCCAGTAGCTCTTTGGTTGCTCATCCCCAAAAAACTCTCTTAAAGGCCTATATGCATCTGGAGATGCTTCCAGTAGCCGTGGGAAGTCACACCCCAAATGTGCCCCAGCATGCAACGTTACTCCAATTATAATTCCCACCGCTATAACCTTAAAAAGATTTAAGCATTGGTTTTATTATTATAAGAAATTCAAAACAGAAAAGGTTTTAATTCAGGAATGTTTGTTTACCTTGTGGAAGTTGAGGTTGTCATCAAATGGGACAACAACACCCAACCTGGTCTTATTCCTAAGCCATGTGATGGTGTTTCTGCAAACAGGTAAGAGAATCAAAGCCATGTTCAGCTTAACTGTTTCTGCCGCACCTTTAGCTACGCAAACACAAATCCCCATCACTGGATAGACATGGCTATGCTGGTATTGTATATATTTGTAGATGAAGAGGATAGCCATAACAGTGAACCATAACGCAATAACCCAACATCTTTGCCAGTTGTCTAACACAAAGAATCTAAGACCACGGTACCATCGCTTCAACGGGTTGCGGTTAAACGTAGGCTTAAGCCTCTGACTCATCATATGACTCAGATTCTTTCTCTCCCCAGTACTCGTTATCACAGACTGTGTCGCCGCTTGCAAAAGCAGAGTCTCAAGACTCTCCAACTGTTTCAAGATTCACCATAAACTACTTCAAACTCCACCCATAAATCATAATATAGTCAAATCAAGCTTATCACTTACCATGATGTATCCTATATTGTCTGGATCTAGCTCTTCCATGATCAATGCTGCATATTCATCTGCTCTCTTCTGGATTGTAGATAGATTATTCGCAGAAGCACTAAGACTTATAATCTGTGGAACACATAGAGTTAAGATTGAAGCAGAGCCAACAAGACAAGAAACAGAGTTAACAGTGAAAACAGAGGAGAGGTAACTCTATATTATACCTCTCTAACTTCGTCTTCAGTAAGTCTACCATCAGCATCTTTATCCACCCTGCATTGTCAACACTTTCAGATTCACATTCCAGAGAACAGAAACTAAAAGAAACAAAAGAATCGGAAACAGTACATGTCAAAGAATGTTTTAAGACGAGAATCGAAGCTTTGATCATTAATCTGTTCCCAAAACTCCTTAAGTTGATCACCATCAATCACTTCTCCTGTTATATTCCTTCGTCTCGCCAATGCATCAAACAGTTCCAACGCAAAATCCTTCGAAGTCATCCCTACAACATTATCAAAACAAACATTCAAAATCAAATCTCAAAAAAGGCTAATAACAATTTTCAATGCTTGGATCAGTCTTAAGTCTTTTACCTATGCATTCTCCGAACTTTGTACGAAGAAGTAGTCCACCGGTAGTCGCGGTGATCTGATTAAACCGCTTCTCCACGGCAGACCAACCCGCGCCACCATCGGTCTTACTAATAAACTTAAGCCCTTTCAACGCTTGAGCCGCGGCGGATTTAGTCCGGTCTAACTTAGCCGGACGAGGTGGCTTTCTACCACCACCACCACCGCCACCACCAGAGACAGACGTCAAACGTTTAAGCTCGTGAGAAACAGAGGCTAAACGTTTCACAACCGTCGTTTTCTTCTCGAGACGGTTACGTTTAAGCAACGTGAGCTCGGGACTCTCTTCAACGCTAGATCCACCTTCCATTTTCAAACTGTGTACAGAGACTCTGTCGTCTTGTACATCTACCGTGAGGTCCACGTATGGTGCCGTACGTGTTCTCTGACTGTTCTCCGCCGCGAATCTTGAGTTAGTATTAGTCGCTGGTTTTTTATAGATCGGTGGTAGTTGACCACCGCCGCTCATCGGACCGCTGTTTCCGGATTCTGCATCGGAGTAATATCCTCCTCCTGATACTTCAAAGCTCACTCTCTGCATTCTTTTAAACACTTTCTACCTTGAGAAAAAAAAAATATCAAACAAGAAACTGAACACAATGATGAATTTTGTTCTCTGAAGATTTATGGAAATCTCTCTCTCTCTTTAATTTAGAGGAAATGTTGTAAACGTATTAACGTAGACAGAAACATTTTCCCGAGAAAAATGAGAGAAATATTTTCCGGGAAAACTCGTTGAAAGCTTCTCAGAGAAAAAGTTAAGTAATTTGAGAAGAGAATGAGAAAATGCGGATTTATATACATAGTGGAGGAGGACTGAGAGAAGAGAGACGTGGTCGGAGTTGCCCCACCAAATTTGTCATCTGTGATGGAAAAACATTACAAAAATAAAAAAAACAAAATGATTGATTGGGGTGTAACGTGCATTCGTAATGCAATACATTTAATAAAAACAAAGTATATTTATATATAACAAAGTTGAGTTAAGAAATAAAACAATAGTCCACGGGTTTTTAACAAGTCCATATCGAATGAATGTTTTTGGAACTTGTTTAAAAGAAAATTATAAAGTTGGAAGTCTAAAAGAATTATGTAACTATTATATTTGGTTTTGACCATCTGAAAATAATTCAAAAACAAAAAAAACAAATTGCATTTTAAAAGAAAAGACTAGCCCAAAGAAACATGGAGGATCCATTCTCATTTTTATAACTAAATCTGGATGGATCATACACATAGTATCGATACATTCAAAACCATAGCTGTGAATTTTTAGCAACGAAAAGTTCAAACATGTGTTTCATTAATACAACCATGTCTTAGAGATGAATAATTTCATGAGAACACCTATATTATAGCTGAATGCAAGAAGGAGCTGGTCGAAGGTTTGGACCAATCGCAGTTCATCCCATTTTGCCTGCTTCTAATTGATGACCGGCTATATTATATAACTGGTTGATCTAAGTCTTTCATTCATTCGAATTTTGGTACTTCGGTTCAGTTCCATATTATAGCTAAAAACCTTGAGCTCTTTTTATTTTATTTTAATTATCGGTACTAATTCTGTTAAGTAAGGCTGAACTGATTGGTTTACCTAAGTCTAAAAAGTCGAATCTAAGAATTATATAGTGAATACATTATGGTTGTTTTGGTTTTCAAAATCGCGTTTTGACTTTAGGACCGATTGGTAAGTACTCATCCCAAGTATTCCATTGGCAAGGCAGCTTGACTCGTCATTGGCTTTAAATTTTAATCACACCGTTAGATTTTCTTCCAATCACCTGGAAATGAAAGAAAATATATTCCTCTATTTTGTGTCAAAATTTAAGAAAGATATAACAATAGCAATTTTTTCATTGGAGGCCAAACTTCTGAAGATTTTAGGCGATCATGCATCTTCAATTATGCAAAGCAAAATGATCCAAAAACTCTTATTTTACTCTAAAACGTCTCCAACCATGTTAATACTTAATTAAAAAAATGTTCACTATATATAGATAAGATTTCATTCCCATTTAATCCACAATAGTATCACCACAATTAATTTATTTCTTCAACAACAACTTCCATTTTCAGTATTGTACAAAATTTTATCATTATCAGTATTACGATATTTTTCACTTTATTAGTCCATATAAATCAAGCATAAAAATCAAAAGAAAAATTGAGCAAATTAAACCATAAATTAAAGATAAACATATAATTTTATGCTCAAAACAACAAATTCAATTTAATAGTAATCCAATTTAACTATTTTATGTTTTTGGTATTAGTGTTACATGATTTGCATAAAATTGCCAAAATATACTATATTTGGATGTATTAGTTTCAGATAGATGAATACTATGTTAATTATTTTTTGTTTAAAATAATGAATGAAATATTATTACATCAATTATCAATGACTAAGGCTGTTGTAATGTTTTCTAATTACAACTTTATTGTTTTGTCATATTAAATTAAACTTATACAGTTATACTTTTGTAAGCGCATTGGTCAATTTAAACTCTAATTTTTTTTTGGAGAATATTTACTCTAACAGAAGTAAAACTTAAACAATCTATATGCCTAAGATATTTTTGAGTATTATGATATTGGTTTCATAGTTAAAAATACTTGAAATTACATGAATCGGATTCATGTAACACTAATACCAAAAACAAATAAAATAGTATCAGGTTCATTGACTGAACCCTCCATTGCCAAGTAAATAAATAAAAAAAACAAATAAAATGTTACGTAAATAAAGCAAAAATGTCATGGTAAAAGAGTATATGGGACACACCAATAACATTTCGTCTATAGTAAAAGAGTGTATGGGACTCAAAGCATAAACGTTATAAAACAAAAATGTCATTGGCGACTACCGATAAAAATGTTCCAAAGCACACAAATAACATTTCGTTAATGAGATATGCAAAAATGTCATGGTAAAAGAGTGTATGGGACCCAAAGCATAAACGTTATGAGGGCAAGATTATTGGTGGTCTATTAATTTGGGATTGTTAAATACTGTTTGAGTATTTAATGAATTAATTGTGAATGGTTTTGAATATAAAAATCCTTGAGCTCTTAGGAAAAATTTAATCATCCAATAGTAGATTCTAATTTTGGGTTTCTTATTATTGAAAATATTATTTTTTAAATTAAAAAATTGTAAATAGAATATAAGTGGTATCATATTACAAATAGAAAATATTGTATTTTTTTAATTTTCAAACATACAAAATATAATAAAAACATTAATACATATTACAATAAAAGTGCAATTCATAAATAGAGAGAATGATTAATTTTAATACTGATTTGCTCCAAATTTTGCCCAAATATTCTCAACCAAATCATCTTGCAATCGTTTATGTTTTTCTCGATCACGAACATTCATTCGAATCTTGAGCATAGTTTCGACACATGAAGGTCTAGTTGTTGGAAGCGTGTAGTCAACTTCTGAAGCTCTATGTGACTGCAATTGTGCGAATTCAGTTTCATCAAACAGAGTGTACCCATCTCTTTCGTCTTCTACTATCATATTGTGCAGTATGATACACGCTCTCATTATTTTCCCAATTTTTACCTTATCCCAAATAAGAGCCAGGTTTTTGACTATGGCAAATCGAGCCTGCAAAACTCCAAAAACACGCTCTACATCTTTACGCACTGCTTCTTGTTGTCTCGCAAATAAAGAGGCTTTTGGAGTTTGTGGTAGTGGAATATATTGGATAAAAGTAGCCCATTTTGGATAAATACCATCCGTCAGATAGTAAGCCAATTTATACTCATGTCCGTTGACATTGTATTTAACTTTAGGAGCTCGACCATGCAAAATATCATCAAAGACTGGAGATCGATCAAGAATATTGATATCGTTTAATGTACCTGGTGGTCCAAAGAAAGCATGCCAAATCCAGAGATCATACGAAGCCACCGCCTCTAAAACGATTGTGGGCTTTCCAGATCTGCGGGTGTATTGACCTTTCCATGCGGTGGGACAATTCTTCCACTCCCAATGCATACAATCGATGCTTCCTATCATGCCGGGAAATCCGCGAAAATCGCCAATGTCGAGTAGTCGTTGAAGATCTGCTGGTGTGGGTCTTCTCAAGTACTCATCTCCAAATAAAGTTATGACTGAATCTGTAAAATTCTCCAAGCATGATAGCGTCATGACTTCAGAAAGACGGAGGTATTCGTCAAACGCATCAGCTGCAGAACCATATGCCATCATACAAATTGCTGCTGTACACTTTTGCAATGTAGACAAACCCAACCTTCCGGTAGCATCTCTTCTTTGTTGAAAGAAAGGAACTTCATTTACGAGTTTATCCACAATACGAATGAATAATGGCTTGTTCATTGTAAAACGGCGTCGGAACATGTTGGGTAGGTAAGTTGCATCCTCACTGAAATAATCATTCCACAAGTGCTCGTGACCGACTTCTCGATTTCTTTCAATGTAAACTCTCTTTTTTCTTGGTTTAGGTGGTCGTTGTTGTTGAACCGGTGGAGCCATAAGATTTTGTCAAACTTGGTTGCTGATTTGATCACATGTTTGATTAAAACATTCATCAATTATGTCATCAACATCATTGTGGGAAGAAGAAGCCATTTGTAGAGAGTTTGGAAATAAAGGAAAAGTGCTTTGGTTTTTAGAATTTAGAGAAGGAGTTGTGTTTTCATTGGTTTGGTGTGAATATTTTGTGTGTTAGTTGTGGAAATATATAGGAAATTTTGTGGATAGGAAAACTATAAATATGTGGATAGGAAATATTGGATACAATTTGTGGTCTTAAATGATAAGAAAACATGTGGTAGATGTACAAAAATACAAAAGCACTTGTAAAAACATGTGGTGAAAGTACATAATTATACAAAAGCACTTGTCATGGGGATGATATAAAATTCTTGACTGACTTCATACTTGATTCTTTCTGTTGGTGTCACGGGGATGATATAAAATTCTTGACCGACTTCATACTTGATTCCTTTTGTTGGTGTCACGGTTGTATGATTAAATTTCTTTCTGTTGGTGTCACGGTTGTATGATTAAATTTCCTTGTTCGACCTGCATTACAATGACAACATCCCAATTATCAAATGAATAACAAAACGATTCTTTAACATTCCAATTCTCAAACCATAACAAACACCAACCAACCGAGAGACACGCTCTAACTGAAACAAAGACATAGTTCACACCATTCGATTAATAAACAGAGCAATAAGAACTCGATTACAAAAGACACAAGGAACCATCCTAATTGCTTACATCCGAATACATAAAACACAAACATAATTAATAAAACACTTCATTCTTTAATATTCAATCTGATGACATCATGTCATCAATAAGCTTGTCCTTAAGAGCTTTTTCTGATTCAGTTAGTTCATCCTTTTTAGCAATCAGATTTTCAAGCATCACATGCTTGATATGCTCCTTCTTCATAGCAAACTCCTTCTCTTTCAACTCGAAGTCCTTCTGCTTCATCTCATACATCCTCGAGACACGCTCTAACTGAAACTCCAAGTAAGCTTTTCCATCTTCCTCCACATCAATCGGTTGGGTGTTAGTGCTTTTTTTGGACTTTCCCTTGGCAGCTTTAACACCAGGAGGACAGGGCAATGGTTCATCCACATCAATCGGATGGTGTGCATCCTGTTCAGAAACCGGATCACTCACTCTTCCCCTTTTCACTCCATTACCTTTAATAGAAGTGGAGGCACACCATTTTTTATTGTATCTTAAGTCTCGCCATGCATGCTCCAAGTTAAACCGTGCTCCATGATCAGTGAAGTATATCTGATGTGCTAACTTCATCACATCATCTTCATTATGCCCACTAGAATTCTCTCTCGTGGCAGCATCGTAACAGCCAACGAATTTGCACACCAATTCGTTTATCCTCCCCCACCTCTGCTTGCAATGACTCGCTTCTCTCTTTGGCCGTCCTACATCATTGGGACAGGATGCATAGTACTTTGCAATCTTTCCCCAAAAGGCACCTTGTCTTTGCTCATTTGATGTAACTGGATTCTTGCTCGTGTTGAGCCAAGCCGAGACAAGCATGATATCATCAGAAGGTAACCATGCATGCCTTGTCTTGAGAGGATGGAGCTTCAGATGGACTAGGTGAAGGACTGTATTTGAGGTTTTGGGTATCAAGCTGGCTTTGTAACAGATTTAAATAGCCAGAGGAGGGACGGTATGGATTCATGTAGTCTTCTGAATCCATATCAGAAATTTGTTTGGTGTATGTTAAAGGATGAAGGAGTTATGTGAGTTATGTTTAAGGAGAAGGTTTTGTGTTTTGTTGTATTATAAGTCTTTCAATTTATAAAGGTTTAGATGTAATTTACTTTCACAACTAGTTGGTTTAAATTTTGAAATTAAGTGTTTACCTACACAACACCAACCAAACATTTAACATCTTCACAACCAACTAACACAAAGCATAAAACAATCAATAACCAAACGTAATTATCACAACCAACAAGCAAAAACTTTAACATCAATGAGTGACTCGACTTATACCTACACTAACACCACATAAATGAAGAAAGAAGAGGATAAATAGTTACCTTCCTCCATCTCCAAAAATGTAGCATCCATCCATACACATCATTGCTCTGTTTCTCTCTCCACATCCATAAAACAGGATGGACACTCAATAAGCTGAAACAGTAGACGAAACAAGGGAGAAGTTATATCAACCAATCACTATAAGAGATCATTCAAACAATATATATGACCAAATAGGACTATTGTTAATTGATCATTACCAACTGATGCATGCTCCATTCAAACAATAAATAAGATATCTCCTGAAGCTTTGTAAACTGTTTCCAACTTTTTAGCAAATTGGTCCAACGTTTCCTGCAGTCTAAATCCATTGCAACATACACAAGAAAAGTCAATATACCGATCACTCACAGTTTCATCAAAGCCTCAATCAAACTCAAAAGAGATATGCTTTTTTAAAACCTGTTGCTTTGCCGCAAAATAATAACCAAAACCAAAAAGGGTTTTCCCTTCTTCGAATCACCATCCAAGCATCTCAACAATCATTTAACCTGTTTCCAAATACAAATAAGAGATTAACAAAGTAAAAGCTAATAACTTTCTCAAAACAAAACACAGAGAAATCATTTATTCTAAAAATACCATTTTATTTTATGTTCAAAAATACCACTAATATATATATATATATATATTCCCAAAATACCACTTTAGTTTTTTGTTCAAAACTACCACTAATATATATATATATATATATATATATATACTTTTTCCAAAAATACCACACAATTGAACTAAGTTTTAATATTAAAAATAAATCCCTAAATCCTAAACATCAAACCCTACCTTTTATACTTTAATTTTAAAATTGTCAACCCAAACTTTAAAAAAAAAATTATACATTCTTAAAAATCAAATTTTTGAAAAAAAAATATATTAAAATGTAGTATTTTCGAAAAAAATCTTAAAGCATCGTATTTTGAGGAATTCGTCTTCTCATTTTCATCTTTATTAGTATTATTGTAGGTTTTTTCCTTTAGTATATACATAATGCCATTTTAAATACATGAAAAAATATTAAGTTTTATATATCAAAGATTTTTATAATATCCAATACTTTAGTACATACTTTCTTCAAATCATTAATTAATTTTGTTATGTCTAATACGTGGCTAATTAATGAACAAAAGAAAACAACAGAAAACAAAAGAAGAGAGTCTAACGACTAACGAGATAATAGAAAAGTACACACGTATTCCTCGCGTCGTACGTTATTCTTATTCACATGCATAGTGGACGATTTGGGTAACCAATAAATTGACACTCCCATTTTTTTTTTGCATGTCTTTCTAATTTTATTCACATCGGAAAGAATTATCAACGAGGTGTTAAAGTGGAGAAGAGGGAGACAATTAGGAACACTAAATTGTCACTGTTAGGCTCTCTCCTCTTAAGTTTTATTTTTTTGGCAAACCAATTTCGTTTTCTCTATTTCTGTATTTGGGACCGTTACGTTGTTTCTTTGTTTCCGTGTGCAACTTGAGCTTCTTCTCCTTTCAGCACCAATGTGTTGCTTGTTTGGTCTCCGGTTTATTTTTCCACGTTTTACGTTTTCAACATTTGTTGATTCTTATGGAGTTATAATTTTCAATCATCATTTGGATTCCCTTCTTAATGATTTTTTTTTTTTTTTTTTTTTTAAATATGAGCACAAATCAATCCAAAAACCATTCTGAACCTACTAAAGAAAAGTATAAATGTTCAATCAAAATCAACTATCGATGACTTTGCTTTAACAAAATTCAAATTCTTTTATATAGAACTATTTATTTTTGTTAAAAGGTCATGACATTGACACCAAATGAAAAAAAATAATTACACAAAGACTAGTTTTGGAGCAAGAGATATAACTGAGCTAACACTATAATTAAAGAATAAAAAAATAGTAACCCTTTTTCAATATTGCTAGAATTGATTTTTTAAAATCATTTTTAATCTCAAAATAACTATATTCGTTTTACCAACTTCAATTTGCTCTCAAAATTTCACCAGAAAAAAAAAAAAAAAAGGAAAAAAAATCAAACACGTAGACCTACGTCTCTAACAAGTAATCAAAACAATAGTGAAAAGAATCTTATGAAAACGCAAACGTGACTAAACTATAACAAGCCAAACAGTCCCTTAACTCATAGTAGTTTCGATTATATATAATACGAACACGAACCCAACAAGACTAACCGAATAACCAAAAAAATAAAATAATAAAACGGTGCCGTGACGTGTCATCTTACTCCATCCCTTACTTTTGCTTCTTCCCCTTTACTTCCTTTCTAAATTAATAATCATTTTTGTCACAATCGGAAAAAAAAAAAAAAAAAAAATCTCACCGACGACGAAGACGATCATGGAGGTTTTAACTACTTCCTCACCTCTAACGCTTCACTCACGCCGTCTCCCCTCTTCTTCTTCTTCTTCCTCTTCACATGTAACCTCCATCGCCGCTTCTTCACTTTCTTCTTTCGCTTCCTCGTATCTCGGAATCTCCCTCTCCAACCGCACGATCCACCGCTTCTCCACCACTCCGACGAACTTCAGAAGATTTCCCGGTAGAAAACGGAAGAAATTCACCCCGATTTCGGCGGTTTTCGAACGGTTCACCGAACGAGCGATCAGAGCTATCATCTTCTCTCAGAAGGAAGCTAAATCGTTGGGGAAAGACATGGTTTACACTCAGCACCTTCTCTTAGGTCTGATCGCTGAGGATCGTGATCCTCAAGGTTTCCTTGGTTCAGGAATCACCATTGACAAGGCTCGTGAAGCTGTTTGGAGTATTTGGAACGAAGCTAATCCCGATTCCAAACAGGAGGAAGTTTTCTCCTCCACTTCGTATTCCAAATCCACGGACATGCCTTTCTCTATTAGTACGAAACGAGTCTTCGAAGCTGCCGTGGAGTACTCTAGGAATATGGATTGTCAATATATCGCTCCGGAGCATATCGCTATCGGACTCTTCACCGTTGATGACGGTAGCGCCGGAAGAGTCCTCAAAAGGTATAGAGATAATTAACTCATCTAATGTTTGTAAATCGATGAACGATTTGTTGTGATTGCCTTTTGATTTTAAAATTTGTTTGTGTGATATTTAAGATTGGGAGCAAATATGAATTTGCTCACAGCAGAAGCACTCACCAGACTTAAAGGAGAGATAGCTAAAGATGGGAGAGAGCCATCATCTTCTTCATCTAAAGGGAGCTTCGATGCTTCCCCTAGTGGTCGAATTGCTGGTTCTGGAGCTGGTGGTAAAACTAAAGGTAATGGTTTTATAGATATGAGACTCTCTTTGTTTGTTCTTTTGGGTTTGAGAAGAAGGATACTGATAAATCTTTTATCTAAATTTGTGTTTATCAGCGAAAAGTGTACTGGAACAGTTTTGTGTGGATCTTACAGCGCGTGCTAGTGAGGGTCTTATTGATCCTGTTATTGGTCGGGAAAAAGAAGTTCAAAGAGTTATCCAGATACTTTGCCGCAGAACTAAAAACAACCCAATTCTTCTTGGTGAAGCTGGTGTTGGGAAGACTGCCATTGCTGAAGGATTAGCAAGTAGTATTGCAGAAGCTAATGCTCCTGGATTTCTTTTGGTGTGTTAGACTTTGTAGAATAAAGAAGAGAATCAAGAGAGTGATGAGAGATGTCGGTAGACAAAGAGAATGAGGAAGAAGAAAAGATTAGGTTATTGTTCCATAAGAATATCGGTTACAATGTAGGCTAATGCCTATTTATATCATGAGAAACTCTAGGGCTACACCCTTTACAAACCGCACAGCTAAGTGATAGGGACAGGAAGAGAGAAGAGACTAATCCCAAGGTTGATAGCGACCCGTCTTAGTCTCCTTAAACCAAACATCACCCGTGACTCTTCTTGCTCCACTTGCGCTTTCCCTCCAACGGCTATCTTGGGAATTCTAGAGTCTTCTAATGGGCTTAGGATGAGCAGGCCTCCTCTCCATTCCTTATCACTAGAAGACTCGGCCATTTCACCACACTTGTACGGACAGCCCATATTCAATACTCGTACGGACGGCCATGGCTGCCTTAGGCTTATTCTTTTGATCAATACTCCCCCTCAAGCTTAGCCTAATGAAATGGCTAAGCTTGGAACCCGTGAAGCAGCACCTCATTAAAAACCTTGACTTAGAAAACCTCATGGGACAAAACCAAGTCGAGGGAAAAAGAGTGTGCTGTCCACGGATTAGAGAAGCTTGATCATGGCCGTGTAATGTCTACAAGTCCAAGTTTGCTATAGATGTGATCACAAACCTTGGAGCTTGCAGACTTGGTGAAGATGTCAGCTAGCTGATCTTGACTCCTTGTGTGGCATGGTAACACCACTCCTTCTTCAATCTTCTCTCTCACCTTGTGGCAATCGCTTTCTATGTGCTTGGTCCTCTCATGAAAGACTGAGTTTGTGGCAATGTGGATGGCCGCTTCATTGTCGCAGTGCATGGTCATGGGCTGCTTTGTCTCGATGCCTAAATCCTTGAGTAGGCCCTTCAGCCATGTCATCTCGTTAGTGAGCTTCCTCATAGCTCTATACTCGGCCTCGGCGCTAGAGCATGAAACCACCTTTTGTTTCTTAGACCTCCATGTAACCAAGTTGCCTCCAACAAACGTGCAGTACCCAGTGGTGGATCTCCTATCCAGCGTGTCGCCATTGTAATCCGCATCACAATAGCCAACGATTTCGGTGTTGTCATTCTTGCCCATCCAAATACCTTGACCCGGACTGCCCTTGAGATAGCTTAGGATCCTCTCGACTTGACTCCATTGGTACTTGCTTGGTGCCTTCATATGTTGGCTAACCTGATTCACAGCATAAGATATGTCAGGTCGTGTGATAGTAAGGTATATCAGCTTACCTACAAGCCGGCGATAGCGTGTGACGTCTAAGAATGGCTCGTCCATTGGTTCCTTAGGTCGGCCTTCCATTGCCCGTAAGCTCTCCCCCTTTCGCTTGAGCTGGTAATCTTCATCAAGGGGCGTAGCAACCGGAGACACACCAAGCTTGCCAGTCTCCTCTAACAAGTCAAGAGTATACTTGCGTTGTGAGAGGAAGAGTCCTTCCGGTGAGCGACAAATCTCAATACCAAGAAAGTATTTGAGTTCCCCAAGGTCCTTGATGTCAAATACCGACTTGAGAGAGTCCTTGGTGTCCTGAATGGCCGCCTTATCATCACCAGTCACGATGATGTCGTCGACGTATATGAGCACCACCACCCAACCAATAGAGGTGCGACGCGTGAAGAGAGTATGATCAGCCTCCGATCGCGTAAAACCATCAGTCTTGAGAGTGGCGCTTAGTTTGTGGTACCACGCTCGTGGGGACTGCTTAAGGCCATAGATGGCCTTACGTAGCCTCAAGACTTTTCCGGGTGTAACCATGTCTTCAAGGCCGGGAGGAGGCGTCATGTACACTTCTTCATCAAGTTCACCTTGAAGGAAGGCGTTCTTCACATCCATCTGCCATAAGTCCCATGAGAGGTTGACAGCAAGTGACAGCACAACCCGAACCGTATGGAGCTTGGCCACGGGTGCAAAGGTGTCCGTGTAGTCCGCGCCATAGGTTTGGGTGAAGCCACGGGCCACTAACCTGGCTTTATGCCGTTCAATGTCACCATTGCTCAAATATTTTATGGTAAACACCCATTTGGAGCTAACTGCCCGCTTGCCTTGAGGAAGATCCGATTCGTCCCACGTATGATTCCGGATCATGGCGCCAGTTTCATCCTTGACCGCATCTAACCAAACTTGATGTGCCTTGGCTTCATCATATGTCTGCGGGATCCAATTGGCGTCCACTTGGCCGAAGAAAGCTTGGTGATCCGCAGGTAACAGCTCAAGGGAACAAACGGACTGAATGGGATGAGCGACAGCTTGGCTATTGTAATAGACACGCTTGTTCTTCCAAGTGGAGGGATCCGACCGAGGTCTGGTGCTCCGACGCAGGACTGGTGCCGGAAGTGGATCCACGCTAGGCAACACGGTGGACGTACCGTCCGTAGGAGCCGTCTCCGTGTTTTCCTCGGTAGAGGCCGCCGCCGGAGCATGCGTGTCCGTTGTAGGGCCAGGGACGGGAACGCCGGTTATGGGTAGGCCAGTCTCGAGAGATTCACCATCTTGGGCTGAACCATTGTCATTTGCATCTCCTTGGTCAGACCCACCATTGGTAGAAATTTGACTTAGTGTTGGCCGCACGGCACCCGTTGGTGGAGATGGGTTGCCAAGGTGATCAAGAAGGAACCGTAGACTCGAAGCTCGGTCATTAGGTGAGTGAGCGAGATCTTTAAGGCTGTTCCAATCCCTCTTGTCATGGTAGCCCACATGTTCTAGAAACCGGACATCTCGAGAGACATATAGTCGACTTGTGGCCGGATCATAACATTTGTACCCCTTTTGTGTGGTGGAGTAGCCAATGAACATACACTTTGTACTTTTGGCATCCAGCTTACTCCTTTGTTCTCCTGGTACTAACACAAAACAAACACAGCCGAAAACTCGTAAGTGATCAAGAGATGGTTTAAATTTGTTTAGTACTTCAAATGGAGATAAGTCATGAAGAACTCTAGTTGGTGTTCGGTTGATTAGGTAGCATGCAGTCATCACGGCATCACCCCAATATCGTTTAGGAACACTCGAATGGAACATGATTGCCCGCGCCACTTCCATGAGGTGCCGGTTCTTCCTCTCGGCCACACCATTTTGTTGTGGCGTGTAGGGACAACTAGTTTGATGGAGAATGCCATGCTTGGAGAGATGTTCTTTGAACTTGCAACTTGTGTATTCCCCCCCATTATCAGACCTAAGTACCTTAAGTTTAGCATTGAAGTGATTAGTCACATAGTTTTGAAAATTGATAAAGGCATCAAATACTCTATCTTTAGATGGCAACAAGGTAATCCAAGTGTATTTTGATTTTTCATCAATAAAGGTCACAAAATACTTGTTATTATCTCTAGATAGGCATGGTGATGTCCAAACATCTGAGTGAACTAAATCAAAACAATCCTCATAAATAGTAGTTGACTTAGGAAAGATAGACTTGCAATGTTTTCCAAGAATACAAGGTTCACAAGTAGAATTATCAAAAGAAATATTAGGAAACATCAACCCTAAAGCACGTGAATGTGGGTGGCCTAGCCTAGCATGCCACACCATATTCGAATCAACAACAAAACAAGACTTAGTAGAGGATAAATTTGGATCGGTTTTCTCTAGGACATAGAGATCTCCACTCCCTTGCCCTTCTCCAAGAACCTTTCCAGTCTCAATATCCTGAAAATAAACATTGTTAGGACCAAAGATTGCATAACAGTTCAAATCATTTGTGGCCCTCTTAACCGATAGTAAATTGGAGGTAAAGGTAGGCATAAAGAAAGCTTTTGAGGTTTTATCAAATAGTTTCAAGTCCCCTATTCCCTTTACTGGTATTTGTTCTCCATTTGCAATAACAACATTTCCTAAGGCCGGTTTTATGTTGTCAATTAAACTAGGGTTACTAATCATATGATGTGAGGCTCCCGAGTCAATAACAAGCGATTTGCTAGGCCTAGAAGTAAAGAAAGAGATACCAGACTCCTTGAGTGAAGCAATGGAGCGGATGAGAGCCTCAAGGTCTGACTTCCTCACCACATCTCCGTAGGCTGCGGTCATGGCCACCTCATCTCCCTGCTTTGATGATCCGGCTCCTTTATCGCTAACCGCTTCCTTTGAGAGGTTGGCTTTGAACTTGGCCGGCTTGAGGTGAGGATGGAGAACCCAGCACTTGTCTTTCAGATGACCCCGCTTCTTGCAGTGGTCGCACACCAACCACTTCCTCTCCTCTTGCTTGTACGTTCCTTTGTTGGCCGAAGCAAGCTCCCCCTTACCGCTAAACAAATCAAGGGATCCTTGCTCTTTCTGAATTTGGGAGCAAATATCTTCAAAGGAGGGGAGCTTCTCGGCCCTTAGGATGTGCTTCAAGAGATCGTTGAAGGACGGATTCAAGGTAAGTAGGAGTCCGAAGACTTTGTCTTGCTCCTTTCGTTCGTTTAGCACACTTGCCTCAAGTGTACTTGGCCGCAACATGTCAAGCTCGGACCATAGTGCACGGAACTTACCAAGATGCTTAGTGAACTCCACATCATCTTGGTTAAGATCATTTATGGCCTTCTTGACCTCAAAGACTCTAGTCATGTTAGAGACATTACCATACACGCCTTTAAGTGTTTCCCACAGTTCCTTGGCCGTCTCGCAATATGAGTAGGCCTCAAGGATAGGCGTGTCCAGAGAGTTTTGGAGAACAGATAGGACAACTTGGTCTTCTTGGAACCATTTGGCCTTCCTCTCGCTCTCTTCCTCCGCTTCCGCCTCGGAAGCGTCCTCTCCTTTGGGGTTTTTCTTTGGGACATAGTCGGACTCGACATGACTCCAAAGGCCACGACCTCCAAGGGCGGTTCTTGTGGTTCTTGTCCACAGCAAGTAGTTTGTCCCCTTTAGGACAACCGGTGAAACAATGGGCTTGGCGTTTTCCATGGTCGGATTTCTATGGACCGATGGGTAAAGCTTTTACCCGGAGAATAAAAGAGATGTGAGTGAGAAGAAACGAAGATAAGGAGACTAGAGTGTAGAAATGAGTAGGAGAATGAGATTAGACTGTAGAGAATCGAAGAACTTGCTCTGATACCATGTTAGACTTTGTAGAATAAAGAAGAGAATCAAGAGAGTGATGAGAGATGTCGGTAGACAAAGAGAATGAGGAAGAAGAAAAGATTAGGTTATTGTTCCATAAGAATATCGGTTACAATGTAGGCTAATGCCTATTTATATCATGAGAAACTCTAGGGCTACACCCTTTACAAACCGCACAGCTAAGTGATAGGGACAGGAAGAGAGAAGAGACTAATCCCAAGGTTGATAGCGACCCGTCTTAGTCTCCTTAAACCAAACATCACCCGTGACTCTTCTTGCTCCACTTGCGCTTTCCCTCCAACGGCTATCTTGGGAATTCTAGAGTCTTCTAATGGGCTTAGGATGAGCAGGCCTCCTCTCCATTCCTTATCACTAGAAGACTCGGCCATTTCACCACACTTGTACGGACAGCCCATATTCAATACTCGTACGGACGGCCATGGCTGCCTTAGGCTTATTCTTTTGATCAATATGGTGCACACCTGCATCTAATCAAATGGAATTTTTTTTTTTAGTCTTAAGTTGGTTAGTCATGTACATGACCAGTTTTATTTGTTTATATATGTAGACGAAACGCATCATGTCCCTGGATATAGGACTGTTGATGGCAGGTGCAAAAGAAAGGGGAGAACTAGAGGCTCGGGTCACTGCTTTGATAAGCGAGGTTAAAAAATCAGGTTATTGATCTAAACCCTTAATACATCAAAGACTGTAAAGTTAACCTGGAACATTCCTTAACACCTTGTTTTCTTTTTGTTTTTCCATAGGTAAGGTCATTCTCTTCATTGATGAAGTGCACACACTTATTGGGTCTGGCACAGTCGGGAGAGGAAACAAGGGCTCTGGGCTTGACATTGCTAACCTCTTGAAACCATCACTTGGAAGGGGTGAACTTCAGGTACGCATGCTGAATGAATCGATGTTCTGCTGCTCTTACTTGTGAATGAATCTTACCACCTTGGGTTTTGCTCATAAACTGGCACAAAGTAATGTTTCCACCTCTGGTTTGATGAAGTAGTTCAAATGAAAATAGAACATAAGCAAAGTTCCTACTCAAGCATATGTCAATTATGAAAATGAATGCAAATTTTTGGTATACTATATATGGTGCTAAAGTTAGCTCTACTAATCATCAATC
The DNA here is from genome assembly GCF_030686135.1 of Camelina sativa. Classification (NCBI taxonomy): domain Eukaryota; kingdom Viridiplantae; phylum Streptophyta; class Magnoliopsida; order Brassicales; family Brassicaceae; genus Camelina; species Camelina sativa. The sequence continues at coordinate 41,128,093 of NC_141890.1, forward strand.
AACCATTTGCAGTGCATTGCATCCACAACCCTTGACGAATTTAGGAGTCAGTTTGAGAAGGACAAAGCATTAGCGAGGAGATTCCAGCCAGTGTTGATTGACGAGCCAAGCGAGGTTTGTTTTCAAGCCAGATTTTTCTATCGTATTAACCAACCAACACCTGTTTTCTTATCTAGTATATTCATCTTAACAACATTTTAGGAAGACGCGGTGAAGATTTTGTTGGGTCTTCGTGAAAAATATGAAGCCCATCACAATTGCAAATATACTATGGACGCAATAGATGCTGCAGTGTATCTTTCATCACGATATATCGCTGATAGATTCCTTCCAGATAAAGCTATTGATCTCATTGACGAGGCAGGAAGCAGAGCTCGTATTGAAGCTTTTAGGAAGAAAAAGGAGGATGCAATCTGTATTCTTTCGAAGCCACCTGATGATTACTGGCAAGAGATCAGAACAGTTCAGGCCATGCACGAAGTGGTAAGAAATCTAGACATTCGTCCTATAGCTTTCTTGGATGTTGATCAAATTTACCTATTAACAGCGTTAGTAATTGTTTCTGTAAATAGGTTCTATCAAGCAGGCAAAAGCAGGATGATGGTGATGCCATGGCAGATGAGTCTGGTGAACTAGCTGAGGAGTCTTCGCTCCCACCTGTAGCAGGCGATGATGAGTACGACTTCCATAACATTAGTTTCATACTTAGGTCTTGAGAGGAAACCTTCATATTGCAGCCGTTGTGAAGGAACCTCCATAACATTAGTTTCATTGTGCTTTCAGGCCTATACTTGTGGGACCTGATGATATTGCAGCCGTTGCATCGGCTTGGTCTGGAATTCCAGTTCAGCAGATCACTGCAGATGAAAGAATGCTTTTAATGGGTTTAGAAGAGCAGCTTAGAGGCAGAGTTGTTGGTCAAGATGAGGCTGTAGCTGCCATATCTAGAGCTGTGAAGAGGTCCCGGGTTGGCTTAAAAGATCCTGACCGTCCAATTGCCGCTATGCTTTTCTGTGGACCAACTGGAGTTGGAAAAACGGAACTTACAAAAGCTCTGGCAGCAAATTATTTTGGATCGGTACAGCTTCCTTAACAATGTAACGTTGACACATGATATGGTCATTGGACGAATTTCTTCATCCCCGGTTTTTCATTGGTTATTGCAGGAGGAATCTATGCTGAGATTAGACATGAGTGAATACATGGAGCGTCATACTGTGAGCAAGTTGATAGGTTCACCTCCCGGATATGTTGGTTTTGAAGAAGGTGGAATGCTCACTGAAGCTATCAGGAGACGTCCTTTCACAGTTGTCTTGTTCGATGAGATAGAGAAAGCTCATCCGGATATCTTCAATATTCTTCTCCAATTGTTCGAAGATGGCCATCTAACCGATTCACAGGTATGTCATGTGTACACTTTTAACTTGCTGTTATTGCTTGACGAGGGTTAAAACTCGTTTGTGCATATGATTGATTTGTTTGCTCAGTCTTCTACGTTATTGAAGTTTATATTGGGTCTGTTTCTGGAATCTTTGTTTACAGGGAAGGAGAGTATCTTTTAAGAACGCACTGATCATAATGACCTCTAATGTCGGATCAACAGCCATTGCAAAGGGAAGACACGGTTCAATAGGTTTTATCCTCGAAGACGATGAAGAGGCAGCATCTTATACTGGAATGAAATCTTTGGTAGTCGAAGAACTCAAGAACTATTTCCGTCCAGAGTTGTTGAACCGGATAGACGAAATCGTCATTTTCAGACAGCTTGAGAAGGCTCAGGTTAGTTATCTTCTCCGGGTGTGTATAAAAACTGAACCAAACAATAACAGTAGCTTTATGCCGACTCAAAACAGAGACTTTATGAGTAGGGGTGGTTGGTTTATATAAAAACTAAAACTCTGATTCTGCAGATGATGGAGATCTTGAACCTGATGCTACAAGACTTGAAGTCGAGGCTCGTGGCACTTGGAGTCGGTTTAGAGGTGTCTGAAGCCGTCAAGGAACTCATATGTAAACAGGGCTATGATCCGGCGTACGGTGCACGGCCACTACGTAGAACCGTCACAGAGATTGTGGAAGATCCACTCAGCGAAGCCTTTCTTGCTGGGAGCTTCAAGCCCGGTGACACGGCTTTTGTAGTTCTTGATGATACAGGAAACCCATCCGTTCGGACGAAACCAGATTCTTCCTCTGTACGAGTTACAGACAAGACATCGATTGCATAGTTTCACCATTGGAGGATTGTATATAAAGATTCTTTGATTATAGTCACTCTTCTTATAGCTTGAATTTCAATTGATTGTTGCAAAACCTGTATATACAAAGATACATAGTGATTAGTACGTGAGGTAAATTGTATCAACTATTTAATTATAAATATATGTTACTCCTTGGATTAATCTATGCTTTTAGTGTTGGATGAGTGAAAGAAGAGATGAAAATTATGTGAATTAGGAATTTAGAATTCCTAAATCATTCACTATTGATTAATCTGACACGCTCATAATGTATTCTCCCCAACTTTGCAAATAATACTAACAAAGGGAATTTGGTAGAGGTCCAAATCAAAACAAGTAGACAAAAGCAAAAGTTGGAACCATTAGATTTCTACGTTGATGTAAAAGCAAACAACCACTAAAAATAGAAAAACCACCAAACGGTCATGCTCCTACATTCCCCAACAAAAGATTTACATAGTGGTTAGTTAACCCCTGATGGTATAACCCGAGACCTTCTTCAATGAAGAGAAATCGCTTCTGAACGTCCTCTTTAGAGACACAACTCACAGTTAGATACGGCTGTTCAGATTTGGATGTAGCGTGGACAAAAAAGAAAACCCCAAATCTCTCTATATTCGTTCATAGATAATCCTTTAAGCCACTTGAACTTCTCCTTCTGTAAAGAATGCATCGTAGACTTGGTTAGCTTTCTGCAATATTTGATCTCACAATGTCAAATGCAGAGAAAAGGGACTGCTTACCAGAGAGACGAGCAGCTATATTTGCCTGTTCATCCGCATCAGAGTTTAACTTCTGTAAAGAAAAAATACCCACAATGGTTGGAACTCACATTATATAAAAAAACTCCTCTCAAGCACAAAACGAGAACTATGCGATATAATTGACTTATAGAAATCAAAATGCACATAGAAACATACCCGTAGAACATGACTGATCTCAAAAGAAACACATTGGCTTCTAAGTTGTTTTGCTTCCTTGTAGAGCTTCGACAGTACCTCATGGTTTACATTCCAGTGACCTTTCATCTGTTGTTCTCAGAAACCATAAAGAAGGTGAGAGAGAGAAGCATCTATGATTAATTAAACCACGTAATTGGACAAAGATATATAAAATTCACTGGACAAACCTGCATACAGACTAGCTTGGAGTCAGTATTCACTTTAACTTTCGTGTAACCTTTCTCAATAGCATGCTTCAATCCTAGGATTAATCCATGATATTCTGCTGCATTGTTTGTGGCAATTCCTAAACCTTGACGTATTTTACAAACCTGTTCTTGAGAAAACTGATATTAAGATACAGAACTGCATTCTCTAATTAAACAACCGTGATTTCAAAAGGATTCATACCAAGCTTCCGTCCTCAGTTTTCAGTACAGCTGCAGCGCCAGAGAGACCAGGGTTTCCTTTTGATGCACCGTCAAACTCAATAATGCAAGTTTCCTACCACATGAGAAGAAACAGAAACATATCAACTTGAGAGAAAGATTCTGCATCCAGTCCATTGAAACTATGAAGTATAAGAGATATCAAAACACTCACATCTGAGGTATCACGAGATGACTTCAGCTTCGCAAGCTTTTCCAAGGGATCAAGTGACATGGAAGCTGAAGGAAGTTGATCCTGTGAAAAATGAATACACATGCAATGAGCTTAATCCTTTTTCTCATAATCATTCAACTTCAAACTACAATCTAAGACAGTTAATATAACCACTCGGTTCAAAATCCAACATCACGAATCAAGGCAAATGCAGATCACAATATAATATTCACCTGGAAAAGACAAGGAGCGAGAGCTCCAAACATATCCTCTTTCAAGTCTGAAGCTCTAAAACAATAGAGTGGTTTCTTCATTCCAACAGAAGAAAGATACTCATCTGTGTCTTTGAGCAACGAGTATCCCTTATAAACGCTAACTGGAAGATCATGTACCTGCCACAGCAACTTCTCTTATAATCCCACCTAAAGAAAAAGTATTTATATACATACACAAGAGATTGAAAAGGTAAGATGAATTCACCGAAGATCCAACTTGAGCTTGACAATCAGTCAAATCCTTATAGATTCCAACAATGTCACCCTTCCGAACAACGAAAAAGGCGTCTTTCTCTTTATCTGAAACACAAGAAGCAGCGCTGCTTGACGTCTTTGATTTAGCAGTCTTTGATCTTGAGGAATAGCAATGAACAACACTAGACAGTCCAAGAGCACTCACACATGAAGAAGGCTTTAAACTGGATCTTGTAGGCATCTTATAGAAGAAGCATTGATTCCATGGAATGTGGGAACTGATGACATAGCCGGACTTCTTAAACATCCCCAAGTACTTCGTACCCTTACAATGTAGTTAGTTACAGACACTGAGAGATTTATGGAAGAAAAACAGAAAAGCACACAACTTTAGTTAACTACAGAGAGACAAGAATCAAACTTTAGGATTATATATTGCCATTGAAGAACACTGAAGCTAAATAGCGTATTCAAAAAAGCACACATTTCGCACAAAGACCACTAGTAAGATACAATCGAAAGAGAAGAAGAGACAACGTACCTGAGAGGATTTTGAGGAGGGAGAAGAAGCTCACCGGAGGATTGTTTCTAGTCGGCGTTTGTGATTGGAGTTGTTTGAGCTGTGTTTCCGCCTTTCCTCCGGTGACAACGAGAGTGCTGTAGTGTACCAGAATTGGAACTAGAAGTCAATTTTGGTCTTTTTGGTTTAGTAAAGCGAGATTCGAAACGACGTCGTTATGACACCCTATTTCGAAGTCGGCGTCGTTTAAGGTAAAACGTACTTTACAAAAAAGCTCTAAATTGGGTGGTTTAATCATATGCATCTTTGTTTCGCCCAAAAAAATCATATGCATCTTTGTATGGAACATGAATCATGAATGTTACATGGATTGTTCATTGTTAATGTAGATTTTGCATTGGTCTCTATTAATAATTCCTAAGACAGAGTAAAAAAGAAATAGTTCAAAAATAGGTCATGGAAAGCATCTTGAGCACATAGGTGACACGGCAAATCACAAACCATTCCACAAAATTTCCACTTTAAATAGTAAATTCTATGTCTTAACACTAAATAAGAAAAATATCGATATTATTATAAATCAGAGTGATCATATGCTACTATGGGTACCAATATTTTTTTGTTCATAATAGATAACATTATCTATATAGAGTAGGTTTTACGTTAATTAATACATTGTCGACAACATCACATAAGACAATGTAATTACTAAAGACCTAATTCGTAAGGTATTCCGGTTGTCTTGAACCACACATCTCCATCAGGAAGCCTTCCTACGGTAAAGTTAGGTGCTTTCATCGGATCAGTTATCTTTCTAAATTTTTCATGTCACTCGCTTCTTTATATCAGCTCTAGGGCCGTTGTTTTCATATTCTCCATAATAGAAAGTAGATAGGCGGCTAATTAAGGTCATTTTCCCATAGGATCCAACCCGCATGATTAATAAGATCATCTATGAATGACTCCATAAAGACCACTCTTGATAATACGTCCCACGGTCGTCTAAGAAACGACTTTACTGTTTTTTTTTTACCGGAGCAAGATCTTTACTAGCCGTTATGTTATATTTCTGAAATGTAAACCCTGACATCAAGCTCTGGCTGTCACGAGATTGAGCAGTTATGACATTGCTCTATCCTCGGATTGGTTTTCGAGCCTCAGTCTGACAATTTTGGAATACTGTCAAAGCTTGACCGCAAATAAAGTCCACCGTGCCCGTGATGTAGCAATCACGATAGAACTGTTTCTTTGAGTGGGCGTACTGTTTATGATTTTGTAATTACCGGTACCATCTTTAGATACGACAAGATTCGCTCTACTCTTGAGTGCCTACAAATTACACATAGAAAATTTCAATACTCTAGCAACTGACAAACAAGAAAATAATTGTCAAAAATTATCTCTGATCACCGCTCTTCGTTGGTCAAGCCATTTTCCGTATATAAAAGATATGAGTCATGAACCCATCTCTATTGATGGATGCAATAATATAAATAACAATACAGTTTTCTAATCACTAGTGGTATCAATGGCAAATCTATAAATATTTTTGACTGGATTCATTATATATTTCTTTTATAATAGCTATATTTTAAATTTTATAATCTCTAAACTAATTATTATTACATTTTTGAAAAAAAATATGTTTTGCTATGGTTTAGCCTTTGATTTGCACATATTTTGCTTTTGTTTCTAATATTTTCTTCTAAATGTAGTTCTTCCAAAAATTTCACTTTTCCAATAGATATATAATTAGCATAAAATATTTTTAAGTTTCAATTTCATAGATATGTTAATAAAATAGTTTTAAAATTGTTGAAAGTAGAGTTATATGAATAAAAATAAGTGAAGTACTGAAAAACTTGAAAATTCTGAGAAAAACGTAAAAATAGGTTATAGCTCAATATAAATAGAACAATGGTAAAGACTAAAAACAAATATTACTAAGAGATAATTTTGTTTTGTTTAGAAACGATGAGTCTGTAATTCTTGAGGGTTTATACAATGAACACATAGAATATATTTAATAAGCAATTGAAAACAATAAGTAATTAATTAATAAACTGAAATAGGCACCAAAATTCACGGTGGTCAATCTTATTAAGGAAGAGTTGTTGGTTGCTTAACTCTACGGAAGTACCTTACCAAAAAGGACTTTAGTTACTTGTGTTTATGTTAATCTTAAGCAGTACAGTAATTAGCATAAGAAAATACATGTTCTAATTATGATGGATTACATTCTGTTCATTTAAAAACGGAGCATAAACCAACTAAAGTGCCTTGAATGTTTTTAGTTTTAAAGTTGTTTTTGGTTTTTGTTTTTCCAGAATCTATTTTATGACCATTTAAAAATTTAAGAATGGTTTCCTTAAAATTTATGAAATGTATATTTTGAGAGATTTTGAAAATTTCTATAGAGAATCCAATATCTTATTTAATGAGATTTTGAGAGTTTTGTTTTGCTTAAAATCTATTTTCATTTATTTCTCTGAATTTCTTTTGATTATGCTATTTTCTAGGAACCAATAATTTTGTTCACTTGTTTATCAAAAACGTTTCTAAAAATAATATTAACTATTAAAATATTTTTAAAAATTATCATTCGTTGCCAAAAAAAAAGTTACCATTCAAGTTTATGAAAAAACTAAAATCTACACCAAAAACTAAAAACCAAAAACAATAACCAAAAACCAAAATCTAAAAACCATTTAAAAACTGCAAAATATTCATGCAAACCAAAAATAAATAAACTTTAATTTGGTCCTCTAATCCAAATAAAGAACAAACAAAAATGAAAAAAACCATAATCTTAGTTTGGGTTTGGGATGTTAGTTTGGAATTTGGATTCATTATTAAACCCATATTTGTATCATGAAAACATATTTAAACATTGAAGCCTCGAAGGGATAAAGTTAACAAGTCAAACCAAATTTCCATTCAACATCTTTTTTTTTTTTTTTTGTCAACATCTGTGAATTATTAAAACATTTAAGACATAGTATTTAGTTAAAAATAATTAATCAAAATATTATTTCTATTTTCTTTATCACATAAAATCTATATAGTAACAAAAATGACCAAATAGCTGTCAAAATAAATAAAAACTTAACTATAATCTTAATTTATAATTATAGTTCTATATATTCGTTAGAAAGAAGAAAGAAAAAAGAGAAAACTATACATACACTTCCTAATTAATAAAAAAAAAACGATACAGTTAAACAAAATTTGGTAATTTAACTAAATTTTCATAGAATTTAATTTAGAGTGTCAAAATTAGGGCTTTAAATTTTAATTTTATTTTGCAATCTTTCTTTCTTCTTCCTCCTCCACATTCCCATGGCCTTCCACAACGGTTCTATGATCCCTGCTCTTGCCTACGCCAATTATCCACCGACAATGGAGGCGCAACCCTCTACGGCGGCGATTCCCCGGCAATCTGAACGACGACGGCGGGGAGAATTCCCGGCGGTTGTTGAAACAGATCAAATTACGATCGGTCAATCTAAGCAGCCGCAGTTTCTGAAATCAATCGACGATTTGGCTGCGTTTTCAGCTGCGGTGGACGCTTTCAAACGCCAATTCGATGATTTGCAGAAGCACATCGAGTCAATTGAAAACGCAATCGATTCAAAACTCAAGAGTAACGGCGTTGACATCGCCGCTTCTTCCGATTTCCATCAGCCGTTATCGCCACCGCGGAACAATGCTTCTGTAGATACCACCACCGTGACTGTGAGCCAATCGTCTCAGGATCCTGTACCGGCGATTTCAGATAAACCGGAAGGGGAACGTTTGTGTGATCCTATACCGGCGATTTCAGATAAATCGGAAGGGGAACGTTTGTGTGAGTCAATGTGTAGCAAAGGTCTGCGTAAATACATCTACGGGAATATCTCTGATCGAGCTAAGCTATTGGAAGAGATTCCTGTAGCTTTGAAGTTGGCTAAGGAGCCAGCCAAGTTTGTGTTCGAATGTATTGGCAAGTTTTACTTACAAGGGCGTAGAGCTTTTTCTAAGGATTCGCCTATGATCTCTGCGAGACATGTTTCGCTTCTCATTATGGAGTCTTTTCTTCTAATGCCTGATCCTGGTGAAGGGAAGGCAAAGATTAAGATTGAGAGTTCTGTTAAAGATGAGGCGAAGGCGGCTGCTGTTGCGTGGAAGAAAAGACTGGTGGGTGAAGGAGGATTAGCTGCGGCTGAGCTAATGGATGCAAGGGGTCTGCTTTTACTGATTGCTTGTTATGGTGTTCCTTCAAACTTTAAAAGTATGGACGTGTTGGATTTGATACTGACTTGTGGTTTTAATGAGATTGCGGGTGCTTTGAAACGGTCGCCTTTTCTTGTCCCTATGATTTCAGGTACCATGTTCTGTCTTCACTCTGTTAATTTCATTGCAAAGGTGGTTCCTTTTTGTTGATAGGATCGATAAGTGTCGAGCTCAATCTTTGTTTTCTTGGAGTAGAATTGTATGTACCATGCTATAAATTAAGAGAGTTCATGGCATTTTAGAGTGCAATGACTGATTGAACAAAATTTTAGCTAGAATCTAACCTGGGAAGAACTTGGAACTCTCAACCATAGCACTGGTACAAAATTGTTGTTTGTCAGAACCAAACGAGATGCTGTTGCCTTGAGTGTAGTGGTTGCTGTGGTTAAAATCATATGGTTTTGCTGTTCAATACTAATTATTACGCCTTAAGCAATGCCAAGTTGCCAACTTACTAGTGTTAAATAACTGGTCTTGACACAAAATTCTATTGGTCATAGGTATAGTTGAATCAAGTATCAAGCGTGGAAAGAATATTGAAGCTCTTGAGATGGTGTATAACTTTGGAATGGAGGATAAGTTTTCAGCTTCTACAGTTCTAACTTCATTCTTAAGGATGAGCAAGGAGTCATTTGACGAGGCAAAACGAAAAGCCCACTCACCATTGGCATTTGTATGAATTCTACCTCGCATATTATGTACCTTTATGAACTCTTTTTTTCTCTTCTGAATCTTACCATTGTTCTCTTTAATTTCTCGACAGAAAGAGGCGACTGAAAAGCAGATAGGTACACTATCATCAGTGATGCAGTTTATGGAGACTCACAAGTTAGACCCTGCGAAAGAACTACCAGGGTGGCAGATCAAAGAAGAAATTGTTAAGCTGGAGGGTGACACTCTTCAGCTCAACAGAGAGATGGAAGAGAAAGCAAGATCCATCAGTTTAATGGAGGAAGCGGTACTTACCAAGAGATTGTATAACCAACAGATGAAACGTCCGAGGTTGTCACCCATGGAAACGCCACCAGTAGCTTCTTCATCATATTCTCCTCTGTACCGTGATCGAATCTTTCCTAGTCAAAGAGACGAAGATAGAGATGAAATATCAGCTCTTGTGAGTAGTTACCTTGGCCCGTCATCATCTTTTCCTCATCGCTCAAGTCTCAGAAGATCCCCTGAATATATGGTTCCACCTGGTGGTTTAGGAAGAAGTGTATATGCATATGAACATCTGCCTCCAAATTCATACTCTCAGGCTAACGGACAGAGAGTTCCTCGGCAGTACTCTCCGGTTCATGGACAGAGACATCCACGGCAGTACTCTCCTCCAATTCATGGACAACAGCAACAAATACCATATGGTTTACAAAGGGTTTACAGACATTCACCATCTCAAGAAAGATATTTGGGTTTATCCAATCACAGGTCTCCTCGTAGTAACTCATCACTAGACCACACATAGGAGGAATGTAAATGCTTTTTGTTTTTGTTTAAGGTAGTTTATTTTTTCCCCACAATAGTCAAAATTTAAGTTATTTTGTAAGGCTTAAGAATGCAAAAAATTTTGCTCTCTGTAATTGACATTTCAGATGCTAATGTTATATGCTTCACAGGTTTTTAGTCAACCTCAGATACATCAAAATATCACTATCTAAATAGACCTCCGGCTCTTCATCATCTGGATTCGCTTCTTCTTCTGTATTTGTTCCTTCTTGTTCCATGATATTTACATCAGACATTGACCCTGAAAACACAACAGAAACACATAACAATTGTAAAACATTCTAAATTCATCAAGACGAACTGGGAAAAATAAGTGAATACCTGAAACGGATTGCTCTGAATCGAACAAGTGGATCAAACAAAATATAGGAAACAAATAAAATCGTTACAATCGAAACAATAGGGAGCTTATACTGAAGGAACTGAACAATATATCGTTTATTGATGTAAAAAGATCTCTAATTCCTGTCATGTCATACAAGTTTTACGTACTTAAACCAACGAAAACAAAAGCAAAATAAAACACTGTTACAATAAAATCAAGCCAATAATAATAGCTGACGAGAAACATGCAACTTAAAGGAACTGGCAGTACTGCAGCTATTGGCCAAGGATTCCTCGAGAATGCTGAATCTAAAAGTAATTACACGATCGAGACTGTAGGAGTCTCCCTCTACTAGATCGTCTCTACTAGCTAGCTAGATCTCTCCTTCCTCCTTAATCTCTTCAAGTTCCGGCCAATAATCGTCAAATCTTAAACGCAGACCAAGCTCTGCAGGACTCCGAGTTCTTGCCAGATAGGATCCACCACAGAGTTTGACCATGTCCTTCTCTGTTTCCAAGTTGTTTACAACATTGAATTTGGCTTCTTCTGCCAACTCCTCTAGTGCAAGCCGTTCCCTGCATAGCACTTTCAACCTGGCGGCTCTAGTCTCACCTTCAATTCTAGCTTTCTCTTCACGTTGCCTTGTTTCTAAAAGTTGCTTTGCTTTCTGCATTCCCAGTATCACATCAGCCTTGTTGTTGTTACTGGCACCACTCTCGTCAATGAGCTCCTTTCTATATCTGGCGTTGGCGATAGTATCTGCAAATCGAATCCTGATTGCTGCCGCACGAAGAGCCTTCGGATCGAATGAAGAGCTCTCAGTCTTATCCTCTTTCAGTACTGCTGGATTTTCCGAATGAGATGAAACCTTTTGGCCCAAGTAAAAGCTCTCACAAGCTAACTTGTTCTTCTTAATAACCGGTTCCCATCTGACCTCGAAAACCCTCATAAGCTTCTTAGCGTTCTTGTGAATCGCATTCTGAGGAGGATAATAACGAATCGCATTCTCATAGACCAATCGAATATCTTTGGGAAACTCTTCAGAAATATTGACGTAGAGATTCTTGGCGAGTTTGGACTTGATCGTGACGAAGTCCATTGGCTTCGATATAACAGAGAAGTAATTAGGGCTTTCAATGACGAGCTCCTCGAAACGCGAACCAAACCATTCGTCTCTCATCGATTCTAGTACCTTTAGACACAGATCATACATGGACGACGACGACGACTCGCCATCCAGATCCAGCTTTTGCTTCTTCTTCGTATTTTCCTGATCATCATCATCACGCTGCTCTTCAGCTTTACGCTTCTTCCTCGAACTCGATGGATTGACTTCAGAGCCATTCCTCAGTTTTTTTTCTGTAATCATCCTTCTGACATACATGATTAAAACAAATCCGACAGAGCACAACAACTACACAAACCCTAGATTTATGGGAAGAACGATCAAACAGAGACACGCTCGCTCGCACGAAGAAGAACGAGTACGATACGATACGAGAGAGGGTGATCGAGTGGAACAAAAAAAAAACGCAAAAAAGTTGTCAAGATCTCAAGAGTGAAAGACGTGAGGAAAAAGGAAATTGTTACTGCAACTGAGAAAAAATTGCCTTCTCTTACCTTATATACACATTAGGGGTTAGGGTTTTTTTTGTTTTAATTACTGTGATTAGTAAATTAATTATAGGGACATGTTATTATAATGACGTTTAGTCCCGTATTTGGATTTCCAATGTGAAGCGGAGTAACGAGTAGTAAGTGTAATTAATAACAAAAGTGGATAAATAAATATAAAAAAACAACAACCCGCGTGTCTCTCTCTCTTAAGAGTCTTAGTTTCGCTAAGTCTGGACATAAAAACCGTACCTGAATACCCAACCCGGAATCCGACCCAAAAAACTGGGTTCGGGTTGGATACGGGTTTGCCTATAAAACCCTATTGGATTCTATTTTATAATACCTGTAGGTTCGGGTTAGGGTCGGGTAATACCCGGTACCCGTTTGGGTACCCATTAAACCCGAACATATAAACATATTTATCATTAATATAATGCAATTACCCCAAAATTATGATTATAATTTTGAATATTTCATTTAGTTTTATACCTAAATATCAAAAATAATCAAAATATCTAATATATTTTGTTATGTAAGTCAAAATTTATTTAAATTTAATTATATTTTTTCGGATACCCGGTAGTTCGGATACTAATCGGGTTTTAAAATTTGTAACCCAAACCGACCCAAACCCGATAGTACCCAAACCGAACCGAACCCATATATCTAAAAATACCCAATGGATTCTATTTTTCTAAACCCGTTTACCCGAACCCGATGGATAATACCCGAACCCGAACGGATTACCCGAATGCTCAGCCCGCCAAAGCGAATCAACTCTCTCTGCTGCTTCAACGCCGCCGATGACTAAGAGGAGAATCCGCCGTGTTAATCTGTGCGAATCCGTTGAGTGAGAGCAGAATCCACAACCGCCGGTTGCATCTTCTCCAACGCCGGTTGGAGCATCGAAATCGGAGAGATTTCGTTCAATGAAACTCTAATATCATTCTCATGGTACGAAATTAGGGTTTTAGATTGTTGTTTTCTTGTTTTTTTAATCGATTGATCGGAATTAGATTAGGGTTCTTGGATAAATAAGTAGGTTAATTTCTCTTTTATTAGGCATGAATGACGACTATTTTAGGAATAGTTTGTTTGATTTTGGTAGTCTCAGATTGTTTCGATTAATAATACATTGATAGAAATGGAGACGGTGTTGATCCTCTTTGTATCTGCTTGAATTTGATTTCTTTGTCTCAGTTTGTTTGATTTCGATTAATCAGAGATAGTAAAGCAACACCTCTCTTGGTTGATTTTCTGATGATTCTCATTGTATAGTGAGAGGATTCAGTCTATTTCCATATGCTAATATTAATCAGGCTCCATATGTGTGTGGTCTTCATTGATGAATTAGATGATGTTGGAAGGGACCGTGGGTTTATAAAGGGTTCTGGAGGACAAGAAAAGGGATGCCTGCCACTCTTAATCAGGTTCTGGAGCTTTTAGAAGGGAGCGTGTAATAGTCTTCTTCGTTTTTCAAAGGGATGGAAATTTTATTCATTTTTTTTTTTTTTTTTGTGTCTTACAGCTCCTTGTTTCTTTAGATGGTTTTGAAGGAAGGGCCATCGCCTCCACAAACAGACCAGACATTCTATAACCTGCGCTTGCACTGCAGGTAATGACTTGGTCTTGGTGTATGTATTTTGTATTCTTAAACTTGTAAATTTGCAAAGTTCTTCCGCAATCTGTTTTTTTTTTAATCGGTTGTGTTAATAATGTCTTTTGTTCTTTCAAGTATCGGAGAGATGAAGCAAAGACCTCTCGTAGTAAGTCAAGTTCTCCTCTGTTTCTATCTCACACTCCCGTACATTCTCAGACTTCTTGTATCACATTTCGGGCTCGGCTTAGCTTGTTGCCGACCAGATACTCCTCTCTACTTACTCGTATCAACATTAATGTTTATTGTTTCTTTCTTTTCTTCTGCAGCTATTGATGCTTTACGGTTTGGTGAATGAGCTGAAAAATCAATGGTAATAATCTGAGATTATAATCACCACTAGTTGCTTTAATATCTCTCACCTTAAACTATGTAATGTCTTTCTCACTTGATTGTGTTGCAAGTTTGAGTTTTCAAAAATTTTAAATTTTTAGAACCTTCAATGGTTCTACCATTGGACTATCTCAAGTTTAAAGTATCTAAAATTTTAGTTTTGTATTTTTTTCAATTAATGGAGATGGAGAACCCCTTCGAGAAAAGAAGCTTGATGTACGCCAGGTTCCATGGATTTAAACCTATTTCTTTTGGTTGATGCTATTATATGAAATTGATCAATTAAGTGAAATGTGTTCAAATTGTGTTTTACAGGAAGTGGGTTCGTTTCTTAGATCTTATGTTGTGCCTGAAGGCTTTCCCGGGAGTTTTAATGAGTCTTATGTTCCTTATACGACTTGGAGAGCTTTGAAAGTATGATTCTTCTTTTAAGTTCTTTTGTTTGTTTGTTTGTTTTGTTTAGAATTCTCTGTTATTGATTCATCTTTTTGACTGTGTGATGATGATGTTGTAGCATTTCTTTGGTTAAGCTATGGGTGTTGTTTACTACTCAAACTCTTCTTAATTCTGTTGGAGCTTCAAGAAACAGTTCTGCTTCTGCTGCTGTTGCCATCAATTGGATCCTCAAGGTTTAATTTTTTCTCGTTCATGCATGTGGTTTCTTCAATTACATTATATCTACTGTGTTGCAGAAGTATATTAATCCTTTTGTGAGATGACTTACTCACTCATTGTTGACTGTTATATAAATTTTTGTAGGATGGTGCTGGGCGTGTTACTTTCTTTGAAGATAATATGATCAAAGAGCTCTACTTTGCAAACGTTATTTCATTTCGTATGGGTTATGGTGCATGTGCATTTTGCTTATGACTTCTTTTTTCCTGGCAATACCTTATTGTTTTTCCTTAGCAATTTGTTAATTTGAGCATTAAAGTTCGCTTCTGTGCAGCACATCAAAAAGAGATATCAGATCTGGAGGGAGAGCTATCATCTACCAGAAATCTTCTCTCCACTCAGGCCACTTTAATTCATGGCTTAGCAGATGGAGTTAAGATTGACGATGATAAAGTTTCCGATGAATCTCTTGCAAATGGTTTATTGAATTTTGAGGACAACGACCTCTCTGATCTGTAGAAATGGGCTGCGGAATTTCCTGACCACCTTGATGCTTTATTAGCTGAAAGAAGGGTAGACGAAGCTCTGGAAGCTTTTGATGAGGGAGAAATTTTGGTATCTCAAGCAAACGAAAAGCAAACTTTGGGCCCTTCTGTACTTTCAACTAGAGGCGGAGAACTTCGGTCAGCAATAGCAGCTCTTAAAAGGCTTGGGGATGGTCCTCGAGCCCATACTGTGCTTCTTGATGCCCATTTCCAGAGATATTAGTACAACATGCAAAGTCTTCGTCCATCTAGCACCTCATATGGAGGGGCGTACACTGCTGAACTTTCTCAGCTATCTCTCAAGCTTCTAGTGACTCGTTGGGAATCTTTGGGAAAGAGCCAGCATATAGTTCTGAGCTCGTGACATGGGCTACCAAGCAAACAGAGACGTTTTCCCTTCATGTTAAAAGGCATGCATTAGCTTCTTCTGCAGCAGCGGGAGGGCTAAGAGCTGCCGCAGAATGTGCACAGATAGCTCTTGGGCATTGTTCCTTGTTGGAAGCGCGTGGTTAGTCTCTCTCTACTAGATCGTCTCTACTAGCTAGCTAAATCTCTCCTTCCTCCTTAATCCTTCAAGTTCCGGCCAATAATCATCAAATCTTAGAAGCAGACAAAGCTCTCCAAGCCTCCGAGTTCTTGCCAGATAGGATCCACCACAGAGTTTGACCATGTCCTCTGTTTCCAAGTTGTTTACAACATTGAATTTGGCTTCTTCTGCCAACTCCTCTAGTGCAAGCCGTTCCCTGCATAGCACTTTCAACCTGGCGGCTCTAGTCTCACTTTCAATTCTAGCTTTCTCTTCACGTTGTCTTGTTTCTAAAAGTTGCTTTGCTGAATACCTGAAACGGATTGCTCTGAATCGAACAAGTGGATCAAAAAAATATATATGGGAAACAAATAAAATCGTTACAATCGAAACAATAGGAACTTATATTGAAGGAACTGAACAATATATCGTTTAAAAGTTCTCTAATATATTCATGTCATGTCATACAAGTTTTACGTACTTAAACCAACGAAAACTAAAAGCAAAATAAAACACTGTTACAATAAAATTAAGCCAATAATACATAATAGCTGACGAGAATGCTGAATCTATAAGTAATTAAAGGAGATATAGTAATGCTGATCATCATCACGCTGCTCTTCAGTTTTACGCTTCTTCCTCGATTGATTGACTTCAGAGCCAGGGCCGGCTCAACATTTTAAATGCCCTATGCCGATTTAAAAAGAAAAATTTCCCTTTACTTTTAACAAAATTACAAAAAAAAAAAGTAACATAATGAATTTATATTTATAAAATAGTTTCTAAATCCCTAGACCAAAATATGTTAATTTGGCTGCTCACTTTCCTACTTTTGTTTTGAATTATTATGTTCATTTATAAATCCGTACAAAAATAAAATATTATATTACCTAAGCAGTAATCACTCATGTTTTTAAAACTCTTTGACTATGGAAACTCTTTGGTTATAGTTTTAAACTAGATTATGACCTGCGGTATACCGCGAGGAAAATTTTTATATTTTTTTTGTTAATATACTATTTTAATACTAATTTTGCTAAAGTATTATTGTGTTAATTTAATAATTTAGTATGTAATCCGCGGTATACCGCACAACAATTTTTGTTTGATAAAATTAATTAAATCAGTTTGATATGATATATTTATATTGGTGTTGTTAAATTAGTAAAATGAGAATTTAACCCGTATTGAAGAATCATACTAATGATATTTTATTTTTTAATATTATCAATTCAATATGTCATGTCATATATCCGTCATGTAATTCGTTTGTGTTATTTTGAAAAATTTAATATGTTTAAATATTCATAATTTTAATTTTTTTTATTAAGTTTAGATATATCAGTTATAATTATAAACTTCTTACAATTTTATAATTTACTATATACGGTAAATTTATTATATATGTATGTTAAACACACACTTTTATATTAATTGAGTAATAATATATGTTTGTTTTTAAAAAAAATAAATCAGAATATATGCAGAAAAGATTCATTTTTATTAACTTTATGTATTATATGATGATTCACTACATTTAAATTTTAAAATAAAAAAAGAGATGATAGGATAATAAAAAATTTCAATCTGGAATACATCTTCTATATCTATATTAATTGTAGAACATTGTATATATGGATATTTAAAATAATTTAATTGTGTTTGGTTATAAAGATAGTAGAGATAGTTAATTAAACTTGTTTGGATATGAATATAAGCATTTAATGGCATTCAATGTTAAATGTTTCCAAAAACATTTTTTTGAGCAAAAAGTGCTGCAATTATACTAGTAAAGATTTGTTTTTTTCTAAACCAATTTTCTTTTTTAACTCATAACAGCAAACTTAATTAACATTATAATGCTCATGAACATAGTTAGTGAAAACGTTTAAAAATTTGGTTTAGAATATGCTCTAAAAAAATAGATGCCCTAATCAATTGCTTCACTTGCTTACCCCTCGGTCGGGCCTGTTCGGAGCCAAGGTATATTCTCAGTTTTGTTTTCGTAACCTTTCTGACATACATGATGACAGAGAACATAACAACAACACAAACCCTGGTGACGAGAGAGGGTGATCGAATTAATAAAAAACACGAATAAGGAAATTGTACATGTTACTGCAAAATTGAGAAAAAGTGCTTATATACACATTAGGAGGGATTAGGGTTTTTGTTTTAATTATTGTAATTAGTACTAACTATAGCCATTGTGATCAAGTTAGTATTTTAGATTAGGGTTATGTTATTATAATTACGAATAGTCCCTATTTGTATTTCTTTTTTTCAATGAGAAGCGAAGTAAGTGAGAAGCAAAGTAAGTGAAAATAAATAAATAACGGCATTCAGATATTGCTATGAAAAAACTAAATCAAAACATTCAACTAACGCTATTGTATATGAACCTATTATAGCATAGAAAAATAACGCTATCATAGGTGGGACATCTACCATAGCTGCCGATATCATAACATTTATGAATTTGCTATGTATTACATATGATAACAAATTTTCTGCGCTAACAATGTACGTCTTTCTTGTAGTGCCTAGATTTAAAAAAAAACTCAAAAAAGTTCTCAGTTATTAGGAATGAAATAAGGAAATTGTTACTACAAACTGAGAAAAAGTGCTTATATACACATTAGGGATTGGGGCTTTTAGTATTAATTATTGTGATTAGTACTAATTATAGCCATTGTGATCAAGTTAGTATGGATGATTAGGGTTATGTTATTATAATTACGATTATCCCTCATTAGTATTTCCTTTTTTCAGTGAGGAGCGAAGTAATTGGAAGTAATTAAGGAATCTTCTTCGTTTTGTTTGCTTAATTTAATTATATTATTTAAATATATTAAAAAAAAAAAGTGGAAAGATATTTGGGTTTGTACAATCACATGTCTCCTTGTAGTCAGGCCGTGCGAAGACTAATTAGTATAAGAAGCGAACAGAAATAAAATGGCTTAGTTTAAATAAATAAAAATGTCCACAAAGATTAATCACATCTTCATATAACAAAACTAAGTAAAAAAACAAACTAAAACAAATATTAGTTCTTGAACATTTGTTTTCTTTTTTTATTACATTGCAATTTTAGGAAATTTTTTTTAACCAAACAGAATAAATAGAAAAGAAAAAAAATATATAACTACAGTTTAAGTTTGATAGAATCAATTTGGTGAGAAAATGTTGAAGGAAAAATTTGTTACTATGTTATCTTAATTAGAATCAAAAGATGACGCTTAAGGACCAAAGAGAAAGCTATCAAAACTGAATTTGTAATTTTAATGTCTAGTTGTTTAATAACGTAGGTGTCGTAAAAAAAATTTAAGCATAAAGTATGTGTCTAGTTCTTTTTAGTTCATTAACATACTAAGACCATGTTTAAAATAAAATTGCAATATTATAAACCTATAGGAATAAACTATATATGTGAGTATGTGACCTTGATAAATATATGCCCTAATTTTTTTTCAAATTTGGATGCCCGAAGCGGCTGCTTCTTTTTCTACAACTGTTGCACAGCTCTGCTTGTAGTAGTAACTCATCACAATGCTTTTTGTTTTTGTTTAAGGTAGTTTATTTTTTCCCCACAATAGTCAAAATTTAAGTTAATTTGTAAGGCTTAAGAATGCAAAAAAATTTGCTCTCTGTAATTGACATTTCAGATGCTAATGTTATATGCTTCACAGGGTTTTTAATCAACCTCAGATACATCAATATCACTATCTAAATAGACCTCCGGCTCTTCATCATCTGGATTCGCTTCTTCTTCTGTATCTGTTCCTTCTTGTTCTCTTTGGGTTGCTCGAACCATTGCAGCTTCTAGCCTTGTGTTTACAGTTTCCCATGACACGAGCTTTTCCATGAATGTATTTATGTATTCAGCTCTTCGGTTCTGCGTAGAACACAACAAATATGAGACCGTTGCGTTCAAATATAGTAATAATCATTTGGCAATTTGATAGTACCTCAAAATCCAGATAGTAAGCGTGCTGTTTGGCACAAAAGAAGGAAAAAGAAAAAGAAGTCAGCGATCAAGAAACCAATCTTTCTAAGTCAAATCAGATATATAGAGAGATGAGTAGCTTATATTTATACCTCCCATGTATCAATGGTGAGAAGTGGCTGCACAAAAGGACAGACCAAACGTGTGAGGATATAAACATCCATAATAGCCAACAGAGTTTGATCTTCATATTAGAAGTTTAGACACTTACAGAATAATCCCATACGAGCGGATTTACTGCGTTGGGAGTCTTCACTATTACAAACTTCTTATCTTCTTCCGTTGGGAGCGGATTTACAGCATTTGCAACTTCAAGTCTATTTGCCTTATCTGCATCAATGAGTCCCGAGAAGCTTTAGTATGGTAAGTAAGTTGGGGGGTTTGCATATTCGGAAGGGGAACAAAGTAAAAGACACTCACATGCAAGCCATGTCCAACCCGAACCAAAATTAGATGCTGCAGCCGACTTGAACCTTTCCAAAAACTCTTCAAAAGACCCGAAATCTCTCTCTATTAATCTGAGAAGCTCTCCAGTTGGCTTTCCTCCACCTCCAGGTTGGATAGACTCCCAGAAGAACTCGTGGTTCCAAGCCTGCAAGCACCTCATATATCTTCAATTCACATTCAATCCAGAAAAAAAAAACAAACCATTCCACATTAAGAAACTTGCCACTTTGACCAGTGGTCCTAATCTGATTCAAGATATAGATTGTCGGCTGATGTTAATTCTTATCCAATCCACAGTTCACAAGAAACTAAAGTTTGTCATGTCAACGAATGTAGTATCCAAGTGATTTCTTGTTACGTTTTAATGTATCTACCTATCTATCGGAATGTTTCCACATAACCTGTACATTTTCAACACCGATACTGCCACTTATAGGACGACAGTGTACTTGCAGGTTCCAGTCTAACTCTTTACATGAGAAGCTTAAAAAGGTTCTTTTCCTTAACAAGAAAAAAACTGGTGGAAAGCAATATTGCATATACTACCTGGGCAGCATTGTTAAAGGCAGGAAGCATATTGCCTCTGTTGTATGAAAGAAGCACAACTTCTTCCAAGGACAATGTATCTAGATCTGTGCCTACAATTTGCTTGTTCAAGTTCTCAACGTAAGTTCTGTGATGTTTGCCCCAGTGATAATCCAAGGTTTCTCGGCTCATATGCGGTTCCAGAGCATCCTACCCATATATATCAAACACACAACGACACACAAGAGTGAGCAACAACTCCCATATGAATCCATAGCAGGAAAGCTCATCATTTTTCATAATCATTAAGTACATGACTCACATAATAGTGTCCTATTTGTTGTTCTTGCATACGGTCATACAAACTAAAAAGTAATGTTTAGCAGCAGAAAGAACAAAGTCTAGTATAATTGTTGTATCAACCACCTAAAAAGCTGTGTCTTTTCTAATCTAAGAAACTTAGTTTCCAACTCATGAAAACAACAAAATTCAAGAAAACATACAAGAGGATATGGAGGCGGCTTTAACTCAAATCCCGCTGTGATAACACCGGAACCAGCCACCTTCGTCGCTAACCGTCTCTGTGCAATTCACAAACAAAAAAACAAAAGAGTGTGTGTTATTGAATTCAAGTCCAACACAAAAATAAGTTCAAGTTTCATTGAAGCATTTCATCAAACACTATCTATGCATAGTTCCTTAGTCAAGTTATTTCACTAATAACAAAATTATTTGAGTTCCTTGTAGAATTAATAAAGCTAATTCGACGAACTTTTCAAGGAGATATATCTATAAGAGAAGTTGCGAAACCCAACCTTTTCGTTTCTTTTCCATTGCAGTAGTCGCCGGTTTGGCCCTGTTGTAATTCACCAACACAAAACCCATAAGAAAACCTTAAGTGTTTCGTTCATAGAGAGAGAGAGAGAGAGAGAGAGAGATAGGAAAAAGGAGAGACCTTGAGAATGAAGAAGAAGAAGAGGAGAGCACGATAGAGATGATGAGGAAATGGCTGTCACTGCAACTGTCATCATCTTTCCTCAAAAGCGTTAAACTCTGATTTGATTGTAACAAAGTACAACAAAACCCAAGTGAGTCTTATTATCTCAATGTACATCATTTTTTTTTCTTTTAATGTTATTATCATTTTTTTTTTTTAATTATCTGAACACAAACTAAAAATTAATTTATTCAATAGTCTCTATCTATGTTGAATGAAATCATAAGCAGGTACGCATATAGTTTGGAAACACAAAAATGGTTTTTATTTTAATTATAGAGAATTTGTTAGAAATATCTACTTTTTTCAAAAATAACATTTTTTTTGAATATTTTCATTTTTACCTTCTTTTATAAAATTACAATAAGTTAAACTAATTTTTAGATTTTTTTAAAGGTTTGATTTTTTTATTTTATATTTAGAACATAGTTTGAGGTATTTAGGGTTTAGTATTTGGAATTTAAAGCTTATAAATTAGTTTTTTTATACATTGAAAAGAGGTATTTTTGAAAATGAACAACATGAATGGATATTTTTTAAAAAGAGTAATATAGAAAAAGAGGTATTTTTGAAAATCCCCTTAATTATATGTGTTGAAAGCATATATGTGCATAAAATGTTGAAAGCATAAATACATAGCAAACAGGTATGCGTTGAAAACATATATGTAAACTAGATTAGGTCTCTGTAAATATAAGAAAAATATGCTGAATTATAAGTAGCATTTTAAATATTAATTTTATATATTATTTGTGTTTTCATAAGAAAAAAAACGGATTTAGAGTTCAAACATTCCATTTCGCAGAAAAATTCAATTGTATATTACATCATAATAATATTTTATTTTAATTATATGCCCTCAATTCTAATGGATAAAAACTTATAATTTCATACAAAATATATGTGCATTACATCAAATTTATATCTTATTTAGTATTAAAATAATTAAAAATTAATAAAAATTTATTCTCGAAGAAAAAATAATGAAAACTAATATAATCTCATATTAAAAAAAACTAATACTTCTTTGATATATTTGTTCCATATCTTGTAATTTTATATGTAATAATTTACTAACTGTCCAACTAACTTTAAATAAAAATATACTAACATTATCATAAATTAATCAAAAATTCTTATAAGTTCATTATTTTCTCTCAAATTTATATTCTATCTTGAAAATTAGAAGGAAATAAAATAGAGGTAAATTTAATAATCCCAAGAAACTGAAAGAAAAATATATAGCTAGCTTGGTTTAAGAAAATATATTTTATTAAATTTTTTTCTATCTACAAACAGTCTGGTTAAGAAAATATCTTTTTTTTTTTTTTTTTCTGTGTTAGTCAAAGCGATTCATATACATCCATGATCAAACATTTTGGCAGTTTTTTATTTTCTTCCAAATTTTAAAACAATAAAATTGATTACAAAAATTAACTTGTATACGTATGGCAATGCCAGCTAGTATTTCATACTCCATTACTTTCATATAAATTTGACCACATTATCGGTCAATTACATAACTTCATCAAAACGAAAACCAAACTACAAACTAATATATTGGATTTTTCAACTCTTCTATTTTTCTGGTTTCAATCCATCATGTCGATCAAAACTGTGTTTTCTCTTCTAGTGGTTATATTATGCACCGCAGTCTCAGTTAATGCTCAATTACCGCATTTTCCGTTCCCTTTTCCGTTTCCAAATCTATTTCAACCGAGTCCTGGTGTGCCTGGAATTCCGGGGTTCCCATTTCCGTTTCCAAATCCATTTCAGCCGAGTCCCGGTATGCCAGGAATTCCAAAGTTCCCCTTTCTGTTTCCAAATCCATTTCAACCGAGTCCCGGTATGCCAGTAATTCCAAAATTTCCCTTTCCATTTCCAAATCCATTTCAACCGAGTCCCGGTATGCCAGGAATTCCAAAGTTCCCTTTTCCGTTTCCAAATCCATTTCCACCAAGTCCTAGTATACCAGGAATTCTGCAACCGTCCCAAGCAATGCCAAGGATGCAAGACATAGTCGTGACCAAATGTTGGTCAACAGTTATGAATATGCCAGGATGCTTTGCGGAGATGAGACAAGCCGTGATGACCGACAAATTTAGCAGCATAGGTCCAGTTTGTTGTAAAGATTTTCTGGATGTTGAAGCTAACTGCACACCGAATCTTCCCATAAACCTGTTTTTCCCACCTATGCTAAAACAACAATGCGTCAAAAGTGCTGGTCCTCCAACCACCGCACCCTAGGATGCAACAAGTAGTTTGTTATGTGAAACATTATTATTTTCAAAATTTGTGTTAGTCCCAAAATGTTTTAGAAAATTAAGAAGACGACGCAATGATTTTATAATAATAAAAATGTCATCCTTTTTATATTTTGGTCAAATATAAATTCTTTAAGCATTTCATATGTCCCATTGGCAATGACAACAGTAAACTATATGATGGAAACTTCATGGGTCCCATTGGCAATGAGAACAGTAACACATGACAGTTAGAAACAATGATCTATTGTAAAAATAATTTCTTGAATTAGATATATTCGTTTGAAATATGCATACTTGTAAATTTGTAGTGATAAAAGATTCCACAACCATAAGAATGACGGGACTAGCCAATACTTATGTAGATAACTAAGCTATGTACTAGTGGTTAGTCCTATGCATAAAACAAATTTTAACAACATAATTGATTAACCAACGAAATTGTAAAGACTAGTAAACAGACCTTATGGAGGAGCGTTTGGGCATCATCGGCGGACAAAGGAGGATGTGAAGGAGAAACAGATGTAAAATCAGAGTGTAAAAAAGATTTTGAAGAAATTGGGACAATTATAGAAAGAAAACTGAAAGGGAACATGCATCACAATATTGGGGTACACTGTCTGACCTATGGTTCGGCATTCAGTTGCGCCGATCGAGTTTGAGTAGTTCAGGTTTGGATCTTTTAAGTATAGGCTTTAGAACTTAATAGGCTAAGTTTAAAAATTTGGTTCAAGTCTTTTCGGATTAAGGTATAGAATTTCAAAACCGTGAAAAACATGATTTTTCAGATACACAAATATTCAAAAATTGTACCCGAATATCTGGATTATTTAGGTAAATACGCTAATTTTTGAGTAAAAAAAATAGATATTCGGATATAAAACTATTGGTATTATTTTGAATATTTTCGGATTCAGGTTGGGTTTTGGGGTTTTTTGGATTAAGGAGTTTAAAACTTAATAATGGTAAATCTAAAATTTTGGATTTGGGTCACAGTTGTTATTGGATGAATGATTTTTAACTTCATATAGAATTGTAAAATTATGAAAATCAAAACACATGGATTTTGAAATAACATGTTTTATCATTGGATTTGAATTCTTCTATTTTTCACTTTTTAAATCCATTCAAATCTATTTAAAACATAATGTGGATTTTAAAATCCAAAAACAAATTATTTAATGAATAACATGAGATTTTAAAAATTTTAACAAGTATTTATAAATCATAGAACCAATAACACATAATTTTGATAAGTATTTTAAAATTAATGATTGAATGATAAATCATTGATTTCTAAATCTATTAAAATCATAGAACCAATAACCCTTGAGTTAGTTTCCGTTTGAGTTTTCAGATTTTTTTTTATACGGCCTAACCTTTCCGAATTGGTAGGTCTAAACGTGATTAACAACAAACGCGAGAGATTTTCTGGTAATCAAATTAATTATATTAATTAATTTTTCAATTTATCTTTCTATTCATAAAAGAGACTGATTAGAAAACTATCTTATTATTTGTTTTTTCTATCCATAAACAAAAGTTGGTTAGGAATTTTATTTATCTTTTCCATATATAAACAAGACTAATTAGAAAACTATCATTTCTATCTGTTTTTTCTGTCCATAAAGAAAATATTTGAATACATACCTTAAACTTAATAGGAAATTTGGAACCTATACTAATTTTTTTAACTCTTTGAAATGTACCTTATGTATTGCACTAAATGACTATTTTTTTCCTCAATTACAAATTATTAAAAATAAATACAATTTAATTAAGTTAATTCATAAAAAAAATTCATTTTAAAAACATTGTGTAAAGTAAATATTTGGAATTTTGCTAAATTGTTTTTGAAAATGATGAATTGATTTATTATATATAATATTAATCAATAACTAAAAATATTTAATTCAGATAAAATAAAGAAAATCTTCCCTTAATTAATAATTAATTAAACGTTAAAAAATAAACACAAAATAATTAAATTAATTTATGTTAGAAAATTATTTTTAAAAACCACTGTTTATAAATTAGATATTGAAAAATTTTAGATAATGATGAAGTAGTTTATTATGGATAATATTAATCAATAACGAAAATTAAAAATCAGATAAATGAAATAAAAATGATCGTGGATCACTCAATTGAGATTAAAAATCTGGTATTATTTAGTAATTTAATTTTAAAAATTTATTATATAACAACTAAAATAAAATTAATTAGAATTATTCTTTTATGATTTATGTTTAGTAAATACTTTTAGATAATAATAATTTTAAATAAATATATAAATCACTAATAATTATAAGTAAAAAAGTTTTTAAAAATAATTATATATTTCAATTTATTTGGATAATTATCAAGTTTAATAAAATTATTAAAAATTATGAGCTTTAAGAAAATAAATCAACGGTTCAAAAAATCGACTATGTAACAAATCAATTAATAAAAAAATAAATCGACTTTGTTAATATAAGTCAACAAAGAAAAAACATAAATCAACATGAATAAAATATAAGTCTACAGTTCAAAATCAATCGTATTAATAAGTCAACTTAAAATGAAATAAGTCTATTAAAACCAAACAAATCGACGGGAAAAAAATATAAGTTAACAAACAAAACAAACAAGTCAACATCATCAAAAGTCGACTATGTAAAAAAACAATCAAACAAAAAAAAATTGACATATTTAAAATAAATCGATGAAAAAATAAATAAGTCGACAAAAATTAAACTTAAGTCAACCATTCAAAATATAGACCTTATTAATAAATCAACGTAGAATATAATAAGTCAACAATAAATAAACAAATCAACAAAAAACAAATATAAATCGATGAACAAAAAAAAAATGTCAACAATTAAAGAAATCGACTATGTTAAAAATCTACTAGCCATAACATAAGTCAACTGTTTAAATATAAGTCGATGACAAAGATAATTAAGTCAATAGAAGTAAAAAAACAAAACGATTGTTCAAAAAGTCACATTGTAAATAAATCAACATTGATTAAAATAAATCTAAAATGTTGATATATATATCTATATATATTATAAATTGTATAATCTTAAATTATTTATTTCAAAAGAAATTTAAATCTAAATAATATCAACAAAAATATTTAAATTCATCTTTTTTTATTCAAAATTATAAGATCAAAAATTGATTCATGTAATCATAATTTAAAATATAATAAATACGTTTTTGTTATAAAATTTTATTTATTAAATAATTTATTTCGAATTTAACCATTTTTAAAAGTAATTTATTTTTAAAGTTTAATTATTTTTAAATATAAATTAAGTTTTTCTTATTTTTATTTAATTGTTAAAATTGTTTAATAACAAGGGTATTTCTGTCCATTTTCATTTCAAAATATGTAGTTTTCAAATAACTATAATATTAAGTGTAGTTTCAATTTTTTTATAAGATTTGGTGTATTTATACAAATCTCCCTTTTTATGGTACATAATATGTTAGCATTTACAGCAAAAAGTAAACAAAATCCGTTAGCATTTAAATTGAAAGATATGCTTTCACCCTATAAATAATCTCACAATTTGCCCCAAAAGTTAGGTGGGGTTATTGGTTCTATGATTTTAATGGATTTGGAAGTCCAAACAAAAATCATATGTTATTCAATCATTGATTTTAAAATACTTATCAAATTGTGTGTTATTGGTTATATGATTTACAAATACTTGTTAAAATACCATGTTATTCATTTAATGATTTTTTTTTTAGATTTCAAAATCCACATTATCTTTTAAATGGATTTGCATGGATTTGAAAGTGTTAAATAGAAGAATTCAATTTTAAGGATAAAACATGTTATTTCAAAATCAATATGTTTTGATTTCCATTATTTACAATTCTATATAGATTTAGAAATCACATCTCCAAAAACAGATATCACAAAAGTTCTCTAAGATTTGGAAAACTAAAAATGGTTACATATGTTAAAAACAACTTTTTCTTGGTTCCTATAGTGTTTTTACTTCTTTTTGTTGTCTCATCATATGCAAGATATAATACGGAAGTTACAAAAAGTCAAATCATCGACATCTGCACACAAAAGGATAGAGATATCAATGAATCAGTTTGCTTTGAAGTCCTGGATTCAATCCCTGGAATTGCAACACTGGATTACTTTGACCTCGCCAAATATTTGATTAATTATGATTCTCGAAAATTCTCATATATGATGAAGCAGTTCCAATCACTCAAAAACAGCACAACCGATCCCAGTTCTAAGGGTTCATATAAGGTATGCTCAGAAACTTTAGACCTTGCTATTGGTTGTTTTGATACCGCTCTCACATCTTTGGCGAACAAAGACTATCTTAGATTCTACGATAACGTCGGTTATACGGTGGACATGATGAATACATGTAGGTTATATGTAGTATTTGGGTTTAGGAGCCACTAAACTTAGGGTTTAACTCTCTCTGTTTGCAAGCATTTAGTAGTGTTAACCATGACTATTACTTTTATTCAGGTGGATAATACACTTTTTTACATTGCATTTAAAAAGAGCTCACAATAGAAATATTCAATATATGTTATCTAGGAAAGAACGCAGCATGAACCAACAAACCCATTGGAGGATACCCAAAATATTTAATTTTGAATCTTCGTTCTTAAAACATTGGTTTGTTTTCAGTTTTTTTTTTCTTCATTGGGTTTTAAAAACGATTCTGATAAATGTTGTTACCAAATTTATGTAGTACAGATTATAGCAGCCCCATCATGATTAACAAAAGGCCACAATAGATTTATTTTAGAATATTTTATAAACGTTTGTACATGGTTATATATACTCGGACTGAACAAGAGATACGTGGATCAATTTAATTTATCGCTGAAGCTTAATCTCCTTGTCTTTTATTTACAAGTGCTGTGCTCTGTTTTTGAGTTCCTTACCCCAAGCTTTCAGTTTTTATCTTTGCTCTAATAGCCTTTTTTGTTTCTCTACTCTAACATTTGCATTTTCAACTTTCTTTGGTCTTATTAAAGATGGTGGTTCCCTCAACGTCCTCTGATTTGATAGAGATGGTGGTTCCTTCGACGTCCTCTGATCTTGATTCCAAGGTAGTGAAAAAGCACTTGTTATATTAATCTCACAATTAAAACATTAAGTATTCTTTTGTATACCAAAATTTATCGACATCCCTTAAAATTGAAACATGCTTTTATATTTGCTACGCCCACTATAAAAATGTATACTTTCATGGCAAAAATATGATATCAACCAAGATAACCTTTTGTTATAAAAATGGGTATTTTTTAAAATTGGTCTTTTAAAAAAATGGTATCAATCCGAGTATGTAACGTTTGTACTTGGTTAGATACACGGATTGAATAAGAGATGTGTTAATCAAATTAATCTATCGCTGAAGCTTAATCTTCTTGTCTTTATTTACAAGTGTTGTGCTCTGTTTTCTTAGTTCATGTTCCGCTTTTTCATGTTTCTGAGTCTTTTTTAGTATCATAATTAATCATAGAAGACCAAAAAAAGAAAAAAAATTGGTTTCTATTCAGATTTTGTTTTCTACGGTTTTTCAATTAAACTTACATATTGTTAAAAAAAATTGCGCTAATTTTCAAAAGAACAAACCTTTCATAATTTTTAAAAGAGCAAGCCTATCATAATTGGACAAAAGGCGGAGATATTTACAATATCTATAACCCAAAACCTCCACAAGTCTTAAAACTAGCAACAACGTAGGGATCATTTTTGACACGTATTTTCTTGTTAGTCAATTGCTAGACTATTTAAAATTTCGACGTTGTTCGTTAATGTGTAGGCACTCAAGAGTAAAGCAAATCTTGTGGTATCTAAAGATGGTACCGGTAACTACAGAACCATAAACGAAGCGGTGGCGGCGGCACCGGTTTTCAGCAAAACAAGATTCGTCATATACGTGAAAAAGGGAATTTACGACGAGATCGTTAAAATTGGTAAACCGAAAACCAATTTAACCATCATTGGAGACGGAAGAGACGCAACCATTCTAACCGGGAATTTGAGTGTCAAAGACGGAACAAAATTTTTTCATTCCGCAACATTAGGTAATATAATATCTCTTTATCTCTAATATATTATTGCTTTTTCTATATTTATTAATTTTACTAGATTAATCAATTCTTAACTTGAATAATAAGATCAAATCTTGGATATAGTATCATATGCATTTTAAACTAAACATAAATCTAGAAAAAAAAGATGGTTAAATTTGTACTATGATTGGATTGCAAAAAGATTTGAATAAATTTTTTAGCGTTTGACTATATTCATTGAGTTTAGTATATTTTCTTGTTAAAGCATAATTATAAGATGGATAAAATTTTATTGAATGTGTTTGTTTCTCTCAGTAGGAAGATATATATAGGACTATATGTTATTGTAGAGATTTGTATCTTGAAAATGTAAAAGTAGCTAGCTTTTAGTGATTTAAAGTACTCTCTCTGTTTCTAAAACACTCGTGTGAAGTTTGCAAACTTGAAAGATAAAAGTTTAAAAGAAAGTGCACACAAGATTTAACGAGTTCGGATCCTTGGGAGGAATCCTACGTCTCGTCGGAGAAGATCTTCGGAAAATCCACTAAGAAACTTAGCTCAAACCGAGCTCTTAATCATTGTTTACACTTCTCTCTGGTTCTTTCACTCACACTAGTTCATACACTTCATCTACAATATGCTTTTATAGACAAACCAAGACTACTCTCTTAACTAGGGTAAAGAGAACTTAACTCTGGTTAGAACTTCCCGTTTTGCTTGGTCTTCAAGCTTGGCACTGATACTAAGGTAGGCGGAGAGAAACGCAGGCCTGCTTTGCTTTGCCTCCTTCAGATCGGACCAGCCCCACAGTGTACGAACCTGAGATTGTGTCTGTTGCAGAGTGAACATCCAAGAGTCGAGAGACTTCTAATCTTATCTTGAACCTTATCTTTGGAAGCCTCTCACTCAACTTGTGTCTTCTGTTTTTCCTCTTCTCCTTGAAACATTCTCTTCCAAAACCAGTCTTTGACTTCTCCTTTTCTTGGTTTCACGAGACTTGAGAGAAACAGAACATGGGATTCAAACTAATCCCTACAAAACTCCACTTTGGTTTGAATACCACTCCAACTTGATTCTTCTTCTTAGTATACTTGGACTTTCCTCTTCTCCGGATTCTTCACTTCTTCTTTAGTGACTTGAAATTCTGAGCAACTCCAAAGCATTTTGAAGTTTGCTCACAGGAACAGTCTTTGTAAAGATATCTGCAGGATTCCATGATGTAGACACCTTCACAACCTTTACTTCTCCTTCTGCAATTTTGTCTCTGATAAAATGCAGACGCACATCAATGTGCTTAGTTCTCTCGTGATGAACAGAGTTCTTTGATAGTGAGATAACACTATGTGAATCACACATGACTTCAACATGATCTTGCTCGAATCCTAACTCACTTGCAAGACCTTTCAGCCAAATTCCTTCCTTTATGGCTTCAATCAATGCCATATACTCTGCCTTAGTAGTAAACAAAGCTACTACCTTCTGTAGGCCTGATTTCCAGCTGATAACATTTCCACCTGCAGTGAAAACATATCCAGTTACTGACCTTCTCTTATCTAGGTCAGCTGCAAAGTCAGAGTCACAAAACCCTTTAATCTCTGAACTGTCATGCTTCGTGTAGATTAAACTGAGGTCTTGAGTTTCTTTGATGTATCTTAAAACCCACTTCACAGCTTGCCAGTGTTCCTTCACTGGTTTACTCATATATCTGCTCACGACACATAAAGGGTAAGCAAGATCAGGTCTTGTTCCAATCATCGAGTACATGATACTACCAACGGCATTTGAGTAGGAGAATTGACTTCATGTAATCCTCTTGAGAAGCTATTTCTTCATCTAATGCAACTTTAAGTTTAAACTGGACCCCTAATGGAGTTGAAACCGCTTTTGACTGATCCATTCTGAATTCTTGAAGGACCTTCTGCAAATATTGTTTCTGTGACACTTCAAGTGTCCCATTTGTTCTGTCTCTCTTGATCTCCGTACCCAGAATCTTCCTTGCTTCTCCTAAATCTTTCATTTCAAATTCTGCAATCAGTAAACCCTTAAGTTCTTGAATTTTCTCCTTGTTCTTGGCAGCAATGAGCATGTCATCGACATATAGAAGCAAGTATATGTAGGTGTTGTCCTCAAGCTTCTGATAGTAGATACAGTGGTCAAAACTGCTTCTAAGATACCTTGAGTTCCTCATGAAAGTATCAAATCTCTGATTCCATTGCCTTGGTGCTTGTTTTAGCCCATATAGAGATTTCTTGAGAAGACATACCTCTTTAGTTTGTGACTCGATTTTGTATCCTTCTGGCTGCTCCATCAATATGTGTTCATCCAGATTTCCATGTAAGAACGCCGTTTTGACATCCATCTGCTCCAATTCAAGATCTTGTTGAACCACATATGACAAAGTCAGTCGTATGGAGACATGTTTCACAACCGGAGAGAAAATTTCTTGGTAATCTATCCCTTCCTTTTGTAGATAACCTTTAGCAACAAATCTGGCCTTGAATCTTGGTTGATCAATTCCAGGTACACTTGACTTCCTTTTGTATACCCACTTGCAGCCTATCACCTTATTTTTCTTTGGTTTCTCGGTTAGTGTCCATTTCTGATTCTTGAGCAATGAGTGCATATCTTCATCCATTGCCTCTTTCCAAGACTTTGCATCTTTATCCAGTATTGCTTCATCGTAACAACACGGCTCAGGATATCCACCATCTCCAGTTATCATTAATGCAAAACCGACCAATTTTTCTTCATCTTGACTGATTTCCACCAAATTTGAATCTCTGAATTTTAGTGGTAGTCTGGTGGGTCTCCTCTCTCTATCTCTGGCCAACTAATAGTTCTCCAGTTGATTGTTGACTTGAGATTCTTCATTCTCAGTGTCACTTTCTTGTTCTTTGTCGTCACTGAGCAGTCTCTCAGCTTGATCAGACTCTGTGCCTTCCTGAGCTCCACCTAAATAATTGAAATCACCATGATTGATTTCATAGATAATTGGTGCCTGAATGTTTTGTGGTTCAGCTTCTGATTGTGAGGGTTGATTCAGATGTTTATACATATTTTCTTCTTGAAATGTTGCATCTCTGGTGACAGCACATTTCTTCTCCTCAACTAACCAGAATTTGTATCGTTTTACCCCAGGAGGCTACCCAACAAACACCCCTTTCTTTGCTCTCGGATTAAGCTTCCTTTGATCACTGTGGATGTAAGCTACTGAACCAAAAACTCTTAACTCCTCATATCTTGGTCTAGTACCTGTCCAAACCTCCTCTAGTACTTCAAACTCAATCGTAGATGATGGCGATCTATTTATCTGATAAACTGCTGTTGATGCAGCTTCAACCCAAAAGACTTTTGGAAGCCCTGATTCACTTAGAACACTTCTAACCTTTTCAAGAATGGTCCTGTTCATTCTTTCTGCAACTCCATTCTGTTGTGGAGTGTAAGCACATGTTCTATGTCTTACAATACCTTCTTGCTTGCAGAAATCATCAAACTCTTTGTTGCAGAATTCTAAGCCATTATATGTTCTGAGTATCTTGACCTTCCTGTTTAACTGATTCTCAACCATCTTCTTCCATTCCAGAAAACTACCATAGGCTTCATCTTTCTTCTTCAAAAAATATATCCATGTCTTCCTTGAGTAGTCGTCTATGAAAGAGATGAAGTATTGGCACTTGCCTATCGTCAAGGGAACATTTGGTGATCCCCATAAGTCTAAATGTATGTATTCTAGCTTCTCCTTGGTAACATGCTTCCCAATACCGAAACTGACTCGATGTGCTTTTCCATAAACACAATCCTCACAGAACTCCAAATCTGTTACCTTTGAGCTGTCTAAATAACCTTCTTAAGCAATGCCTTCATGAAAGAGATGAAGAGATGTCTTCCTTGAGTAGTCGTCTATGAAAGAGATGAAGTATTGACACTTTCCTATTGTCAAGGGAACATTTGGTGATCCCCATAAGTCTAAATGTATGTATTCTAGCTTCTCCTTGGTAACATGCTTCCCAATACCGAAACTGACTCGATGTGCTTTTCCATAAACACAATCCTCACAGAACTCCAAATCTGTTACCTTTGAGCTGTCTAAATAGCCTTCTTAAGCAATGCCTTCATACTTTTCTGACTCATATGACCCAATCTTCTGTGCCATAATCGTGTCTCATCTTTTAAACCCTCTGAGATACTTACTTCTCCAGTTAAAACTGGTCCTTTTAACACATAGAGTGTGCCAGTCTTCTGACCTTTGATTAAGGTCGTGCAACCTTTGTTGACCTTCATTATTCCATCTCTCAACTGAAACCAGCATCCTTGATCTTCTAATGTGTCGAGTGAGATAAGGTTCTTTGACATTTCTGGTACATACCTCACATTCTTCAGAAGGACTGTTGATTTGTCTTCATTCTTTATCCTTATGCTCCCAACTCTTTTCACTTCTGAGTATGTATCATTTGCCATTCTCACTCTTCCAGAACCTGATTCATTTAGCTCAATGAACCAGTCTCTCCTAGGGTTCATGTGGAAGGAACAACCTGTATCCATGATCCACTGCTCTTTAAAATCTTCGCCAAGTGATATAAGCGCTTCTGATACCATGAGAGCTGCAGCATCAGTGATTTGACCTATCACGGCTAATGATTCACCCCTCTCCATGGAACCATCTTTCTGCTGCTTGTTTCTTTCCTTCCATACATAGCACTGCTTCTTGTAGTGTCCATATTTACCACAAATCCAATAAGTTTTCTTCCCCTTAGACTTAGACCTCTTGTTCTGTTTCCCTTTGTCACTTCCCTTGTCTCTATTTTCAGATCTACCCCTTTCTTGAACAAACAAAGCATCTGAACTTTGCTTCGGTAACTTTCCACTTACTCCTAGTTCAAGCTCTTTAGATCTGATAGCACCAGTAATCTCATCTAGAGACAAAGAAGTGTTTCCATACTTCAATGTATCTTTAAGCTGGTCGAACTGCTTTGGCAAAGCTATAAGCAGAATAATAGCCTGATCTTCATCCGAAACTATCACCTTAACATGTTCTAGATCAGCTATCAACCTCAAGAAATCATTCATGTTCTCCTCTACTGTCATACTATCACTCATCTTATAGCCGTAAAGCCTCTCCTTAAGATATATCCTATTTGGTAATGATTTAGCCATGTACAGATGGTCTAGAACCTTAATCATACCTGCAACGGATCTTTCCTTGATAATCTTCGTGAGGAAATTGTCTCCTACACTTAGAATGATAGTAGATCTTGCCTTCCCTTTTTTCTCCTTTTGAGACTTTTCTGCAGCAGTTTCAGCCTGTGTTGCAGCTTGTTTTGGAGCAGTCTCTGCAGTCACCCCTTCACTCGTTTCTGCAGATGACTCTTTAGTCTCAGGAGCTTGTTCTTCGTTCCACCCTTTCAGCAGACCCAACATCTCCAGATGTGCTAAAAGCTTTTCTTTCCAGAGCATGAAGTCGCCTTTCCCGTTGAACTTCTCCATCTCAACCCTTGATGAAGACATGGCTTCGGATCTGAGATGAAAACTTCTCCAAACCT
The DNA here is from genome assembly GCF_030686135.1 of Camelina sativa. Lineage (NCBI taxonomy): Eukaryota > Viridiplantae > Streptophyta > Magnoliopsida > Brassicales > Brassicaceae > Camelina > Camelina sativa. The sequence goes on from NC_141890.1 coordinate 41,164,102, forward strand.
GGAGCTCTGATACCAATCTGTAGAGATTTGTACCTTGAAAATGTAAAAGTAGCTAGCTTTTAGTGATTTAAAGTACTCTCTCTCTGTTTCTAAAACACTCGTGTGAAGTTTGCAAACTAGAAAGATAAAAGCTTAAAAGAAAGTGCACACAAGATTTAACGAGTTCGGATCCTTGGGAGGAATCCTACGTCTCGCCGGAGAAGATCTCCGGAAAATCCACTAAGAAACTTAGCTCAAACCGAGCTCTTAATCACTGTTTACACTTCTTTCTGGTTCTTTCACTCACACTAGTTCATACACTTCATCTACAATATGCTTTTATAGACAAACCAAGACTACTCTCTTAACTAGGGTAAAGAGAACTAAACTCTGGTTAAAACTTCCCGTTTTGCTTGGTCTTCAAGCTTGGCACTGATACTAAGGTAGGCGGAGAGAAACACAGGCCTGCTTTGCTTTGCCTCCTTCAGATCGGACCAGCCCCACAGTGTATGAACCTAAGATTGTGTCTATTGCAAAGTGAACATCCAAGAGTCGAGAGACTTCTAATCTTATCTTGAACCTTATCTTTGGAAGCCTCTCACTCAACTCGTGTCTTCTGTTTTTCCTCTTCTCCTTGAAACATTCTCTTCCAAAACCAGTCTTTGACTTCTCCTTTTCTTGGTTTCACGAGACTTGAGAGAAACAAAACTTGGGATTCAAACTAATTCCTACAGTTATGTTTGAAGTTTGATAATGGTAAACAAAATGAAATATTAAAGTAAACAGATTTATGAAAGTATCTTTATCGTTTAAATGCTCTTCAATAGTTAAGAATTTAAAAATGATGTTAAGGAATTATGGATTAATGTTATTAAGCTATAATAGATAATTGAAGTGTATTGTATAGAAACCGAATTTTAAAAAATGGATTAATTTATCATGAGTCAGTTTATCGTGTCTACTTATTATGAATTGCAAATAGATTTTATGACAGTATCTTTATCGTTTCAATGTTCTTCCATAGTTGAGATGTTAACGTCATTATTTGATTCTGTAAAAATGATAATATTAGAGAATTATTGATTAATATTATTAAGCTACAATAGATATATAAGTGAATCGTATAGAAACCGAATGAAACCAAATGGATTTAAGGATTCTATTATTCACATGAACGCATTGAACATAATCTACTTATTATTGTATTTTTTAAAACTCTAACGTGATTTATATAATCGCAGCCGTCGATGGAGATGACTTCATGGCCCAAGATCTCTGCATACAGAACACCGCCGGACCGGATAAGGGACCAGCAGTTGCACTTCGAGTTAGCGGGGATCAAGTAATCATCTACCGTTGCCATATTGAAGCGAATCAAGACACATTGTATGCCCACTCAAAGAAACAGTTCTACCGTGATTGCTACATCACGGGCACGGTGGACTTCATCTGCGGTCAAGCTTCGGCGGTATTCCAATACTGTCAGATTGAGCCTCGGAAACCAATCCAAGGACAGAGCAATGTCATAACTGCTCAATCTCGTGATAGCCAGAAATGTAACATAACGGCTAGTAAAGATCTTGCTCCGGTAAAAAGAATGGTAAATTCATTTCTTGGACGACCGTGGGGTGTATTATCAAGAGTGGTCTTTATGGAGTCATTCATTGATGATTTTATCGATCCTGTGGGTTGGATCCCATGGGACAATGACCTTAGCCGCCTATCTACTCTCTATTATGGAGAATATGAAAACAACGGCCCTGGAGCTGATGCAAAGAAGCGAGTGACATGGAAGGGATTTAGAAAGATAACTGATCCCAAGGAAGCAGCTAATTTCACCATAGGAAGGCTTCTTGATGGAGATGTGTGGTTGAAACCAACCGGAGTACCTTATGAATTAGGTCTTTAGTAATTACATTGTCTTATGTGATGTTGTCGACAATGTATTAATTAACGTAAAACCTACTTTATATAAAGAATGTTATCTATTATGAACAAAAAATATGTAGTGCCCATAGTATCATATGATTACTACTCTATATAAAGAATGTTATCTATTATGAACAAAAAAATATGTGGTACCCATAGTATCATATGATTACTCTGATTTATAATAATATTGATATTTGTCTTATTTAGTGTTAAGAAATAGAATTTAATACCTAAAGTGGAAATTTTGTGGAATGTTTTGTACTTTGTCGTGTCACCTATGCGCTCAAGAAGCTTTCCATGACCTGATTTTTGAACTATTTATATTCTGATGTCTTACAGAGTGTATTCAAAACAGGATTTTAGAAGATTTGTGATTTTTAAAAAATTTTCTGTTATTCAACTAGTGATTTTAAAATCCCATCTCAAATCCACTGTTATTGAATATGAGATTTGTTAAAAATTATTCAAAATCACTCACAATCCACTGTTATTCAATCAACAATTTGCAAAAATCATAACAAATCCACTGTTATTCAAAACCAAATTCTTTTTTTTTATTGAAAAACATAATAGTGATTGTGAGAGACTTTTTTTTTGGGTCAAAATACTTGATTTCATTCACTTAATTTCAAGTACAAAGAATGAATACAAAGATCCAAAGTACACAACAAAAGCAAACAAGGGCATTCCCCAATGCCAAACAAAGATAGATAGATTACATCGACCATTAATCCAAGAGAGCTTTGAGTTACTTGCTAGGAAACAAATAGCACATGAGAGATCAAGGTATGTCGATAACTCTTCCAAGAGAAACTCAAAGGAAGGTGAAATGGTCCCTGTCAAACGATGACTAGGAGACGTTGAAGATGAAGTCATGGCTAAGCGTCTCACTGGCGTGAGGGGAGCTACTTGAGGTTATACAAGGGTCATAACAGGGAGCTTCATATGCTTTGGAGAAAAAGAACTCACCAAAGAAGCTATTAGCGGGATGCGCCAAGGATAAGTGACAGACCGCAACATAACAGGTGGAGCCTCTCTCGCATAAGAGCCATGGCTATGGAGATTAAGGCATCCACACAAAGTTTGTAGCCGGAAAGACACAGACAGTTGATATCTCACATATTATGGCGAGTGGTGAGAGTTGGGTGCTAAAGGTAACAAGAAGACACAGCAAATAAGATTGATGACCTTAATGACCTTTGGGTGATGGCTGAAGTCGCAAGCTAGTATTGACAAAGGGTGAATATTAGCTAAGGATCTACCAGAGACATAGTCAGGCTGTTGGCAATAGGATTTGAGAGCTGAAACGCCACATAACTTCGGAGCCAAGGGAGCAAATATTAATACCACACATATAGCAGATACCAGGGGCTTGACTAACTGATTAAACAAGCCTAGCAGTCTAAACGGTGTATTTCTCAAGAGGAGTCTTCGGCCTAAGAGGATATACTCGCGATACAGACCTTGATACGAGCTAGGAGTTGTTAAAAAATAATAGTAAGTGAACCTGGTTTTTTGGTAGATGGGCTGAGATAGGGGAATCTTTATTGGGTCGGCCTCATAATTCAGGTCCACCAAAGAAACACTAGGGTTTTCATCTGGTGGCCACAAGCATCTCAGTGTGTGGCGGCTGGTCGGAGTACGCGGATAGATTTGTAGTGTCAAGAGCAACTCCGGAGAAACTAGATTCGATCATGTTAGGCTCTGGTGGTGGCGAGAGGTTAAGGCGGAGGTCCAGACAATCGGTAAAACCATAACCCTGAAGAGAAGTTCGTCGTGCGCCGTCGACGACTTTCCCCGGAAAGGCGCATCTGATGGTTCAGAAGGTTGAGCTTCTTCCATAAATAAAACCAAGGTGAAGAAAACTTCAGGTGAAAATAGGAATCCGATTTTTGACATATACAAAGCAGTGGACAATCGATCCGCATCCACAGAGCCTGGGCATAAGAAAAGAATGATGAGAATCGGCAGAAATCTACATCTTTCTTTACAAGATAAACAAGCTAGATCTGAGATTTGCATAATGTTGAGAAGTTGCCAAAAGTTTAAAAAGATGGGGAAAAAAGGAAGAGCCGGGTTGAAATAGAGAAGAGATGGGACAAAGTTCTCCCGACGTCGGAAAAGGAAAGAAGAGAGGTTGTCTTGATATTCACGCCTGAGAGAGAAACGCGTTTTTTTCAGTAACTGTTCAGTGATTGTGAGAGACTTTGGATACATTTTTGTAAGGAAAATTCTATTAAAAATCCCACCTTCGAGAGTGTATTTTTGAAGGATTGGTTTAAAAAAATTCACAGAAAAGAAGAAAAAGTCACTTTTCCACATTCTTATCGTTAAAGTCATCTCTCTCACTAACAAAAATCTCAGAAGACATGCCTTGAATCTTCCTCTTCTCTTTTCTTAAGGCATTAATTCAGAATTCAAATTTTTTTTGAAGGCATGTAATTCTGAATTCATTTGTCGGAAGACTTTTCATTGATCCAAGAGTCGTCTTTGAATTCTGAATTCATTTCTCGTAAGTTCCCAGAATTTGATACTATGAATATGTGGGCATGATGCAATGCTGAGTGCTTTAATTTATCTTTAAATTATGTTTTGTACTTTTCAATTTAAATCTTTGTGTTATGCTGTCCAATCAAATCGAATATTTAATTTGGGGCGATGAACACTCTCGTTTCTGGACTTGAATTGAAACATTTGGGTTTACTACACTTAGATTATGATTTATATAAAATATATGGGTGTGTCAACAAGAGTGTTCAGAAGACACGAAAGCAACGAGAGGTGTTCTGTTTTTTTTTTACTTATTATTGTTCATCATTACGACTTGTTAGACCAATATGACTATTATATACAGGATGATTACGGTATCTAATAAATTGATGAACAATATGTTTTGTGTGAGAATCTCTTAAAGTTTTACCAAATCTCATCAAATCTCATCAAATCACAAACTATTTTTTATTTTTAAAAATAGAAAATAATAATAATTCCACTAAACTACTTTAAAAACTCATTGTAAATCTCCTAAAATCCAGAATATCAGAAATCTTCCAAAATCCTCCAAAATCCTATTTTGAATACATCCTTAAGCTTAAAGGTTGATGCCCTCTCCCTTTGTACACAAGTTTCTTAGGTTGACCAACCAATTGTGGATTCTGAACCAAATTTTATATCAACGAAATCTGCAAATTTTAGAAGTTATCTAAATTACTAAAAAAAGAAAAACATTGAATGCATTGACCATTTAAAACTTTAATATATTGCTCCTTTCAATTCAAATCATTTTTTATGAAAAAATTTGAATACATACCTTAAACTTAATAGGAAATTTGGAACCTATATTAATGGGGTTGTTATTGGAGAGATGATTTTAAAATCTATATGAAATTGTAAATTCTAAAAATTAAAACACATGGATCTTGAAATAACATGTTTTATCCTTGGATTTGAATCCTTCTATTTTACACTTTCAAATTCATTCAAATTTATTTAAAACATAATGTGGATTTTAAAATCCAAAAACAAATCATTAAATGAATAACATAGGATTTGAACAAGTATCTGTAAATCATAGAACCAATAACACATAATTTTCAGAAGTATTTTAAAATCAATGATTGAATAACACATGATTTTTGTTTGAATTTCCAAATCCATTAAAATCATAAAACCAATAACCCCTTTTTAACTCTTTCAAATGTACCTTATGTATTGCACTAATTGACTATTTTGTCCTCAATTACAAATTCTTAAAAATAAATACAATTTAATTAAGTTAATTCATATAAAAAATTAATTTTAAAAACATTGTGTAAACTAAATATTTGGAATTTTGCTGAATTGTATTTGAAAATGATGAATTGATTTATTATATATAATATTAATCAATAACTAAAAATATTTAATTCAGATAAAATAAATAAAATCTTCCCTTAATTAATAATTAATTAAATGTTAAAAAATAAACACAAAATAATTAAATTAATTTATGTTAGAAAATTATTTTTAAAAATCACTGTTTATAAATTAGATATTGAAAATTTTAGATAATGATGAAGTAGTTTATTATGGATAATATTAATCAATAACGAAAATTGAAATTCAGATAAACGAAATAAAAATGATCGTGGATCACTCAATTGTTACTCAATTGTGATTAAAAATCCGGTATTATTTAGTAATTTAATTTTTAAAATTTATTATATAACAACTAAAATAAAATTAATTAGAATTATTCTTTTACGATTTATGTTTAGTAAATACTTTTAGATAATATTAGTTTTAAATAAATATATAAATCACTAATAATTATTAAAAAGTTTTGAAAAATAATTATATATTTCAATTTATTTTGATAATTATCAAGTTTAATAAAATAATAAAAAATTATGAGTTTTTAGAAAATAAATCAACGGTTGAAAAAATCAACTATTTAACAAATCAATTATAAAAAAATAAATCGACTTTGTTAATATAACTCAACAAAGAAAAAACATAAATCAATAGGAATAAAATTTAAGTCTACAGTTCAAAAAGTCAATCGTATTAATAAGTCAACTTAAAATGAAAACTTAAAATGAAATAAGTCTATTAAAACCAAACAAATCGACAAGAAAAAAGATAAGTCAACAAACAAAACAAACAAGTCAACATCATCAAAAGTCGACTATGTAAAAAATAACCAAACAAAAAAATAGTCGACAGTTTTAAAATAAATCGATGGAAAAATAAATAAGTCGACAAAAATTAAACTTAAGTAACCATTCAAAATATCGACTTTATTTATAAATCAACGTAGAATGTAATAAGTCAACAATAAATAAACAAATCAACAAAAAACAAATATAAATCGATGAACAAAAAAAATATGTCAACCATTAAATAAATCGACTATGTTAAAAATCTACTAGCCATAACATAAGTCAACTGTTTAAATATAAGCCGATGACAATGATAATTAAGTCAATAGAAGTAAAAAAACAAAACGATTGTTCAAAAAGTCGACATTGTAAATAAATCAACATTGATTAAATTAAGTCTAAAATATTGATATATATATATACTATAAATTGTATAATCTTGAATTATTTATTTTAAAATAAATTTAAATCTAAATAATATCAACAAAAATATTTAAATTCTTCTTTTTTAATTCAAAATTATAAGATCAAAAATTGATTAATGTAATCATAATTTAAAATATAATAAATACGTTTTCGTTATAATGTTTATTTATTAAGTAATTTATTTCGAATTTAACCATTTTTAAAAGTAATTTATTTTTAAAGTTTAATTATTTTTAAATATAAATTAAGTTTTTCTTATTTTTATTTAATTGTTTAATAATAAGGATATTTCTGTCCATTTTTATTTCCAAATATGTAGTTTTCAAATAATTATAATATTAAGTGTAGTTTTCAAAAATTTTATATTGGTGTATTTATAAAAATCTCTCTCATAAATGAAACTTGGTTAGGAAAATATCTTTTTCACCTGTCTTTTTTCTAAAGAGTTGAGACTGGTTAAGAAGATAATATTTTTTTTAATGTGTTAGTTAAAGTGTTCATATATATATAATTATATATATATATATATATATATATATATATATATCCATCAGATTCAATGTACCTCGTTACTACTCCATGATCAAATGTTTTGATTGTTTTATATTTTCTTCCAAAATTTAAAACGATAAAAGTGATTACAAAAGGTAACTTGTATACGTTTCACAATGCCAGCTAGTATTCCCTACTCCATTAGACCATTACTTTAATATAAATTTGTCCACATAGCCACATAATTTCATCAAACAAAACCAAACTGCATATAATCAAGTCTTCTATCTCTCTTGTCGCATAAAGTAGAGAACCCAATCATCATGTCGATCAAGAGTGTTTCTCTCCTAGTGGTTATCTTATGCATTGCAGCCTCCGCTAATGCTCAGCTACCGCAGTTCCCCCCGTTCCCGTTTCCATTTCCAAATCCATTTAATCCGAATCCCGGTATGCCCGGAATGCCAGGAATGCCAGACATAACCAAATGCTGGTCGTCATTTATGGATTGGCCAGGATGCTTTGCAGAGATCAGACAAGCCGTAATGACCCACAACTTTGGCAGCATAGGTCCAGCTTGTTGTAACGCTTTTCTAGACCATGAAGCTAACTGCAACCCGTTTTTCCCACCTATGCTAAAACAACTATGCGTCAAAAGTGCTGGTCCTCCAACCACCGCACCCTAGGATATTGCAACAAGTAGTTTGTTATGTGAAACATTGTTATTTTCAAAATTTGTGTTAGTCGCATAATAAATGTTTTAGAAAAGCACGAAGACGACACAGTGATTTTATAATAAAAATGTCATCCTTTTTATATTTTAGTCATTTATAAAATCTTTGAAGCATTTCATCTGTCTAAAATCCTCAATATCCTAATTATGAAATGAATCTCATACGACAAGTAGAGCGGCTTCTTTTGATTGATGAATGAAGAATAACATACATTACATATTATCAAACAAAATTTGTCACAAAATAATGAAAATGAGGAAGGTTATGCCCAAGCTCGTTTCCGAGGGGAAAGATCAGAAGTCTTGATATCATCTATCTTGGCCGCCATTATGAAATCATTCAGGCTCAACCCTCCTGCATTTTTTGTTCATCCAACAACCAACCATTTCAAAGAAACCATATACATTAAAACTCAAATCTCAAACAACTAATAATGTTTATATCTGATTAACATACCAATAGAAGTGGTGGATAGTTCAGCTCGAACTTGGGTAGGACTTTCCAGATGAAGAGAAGGGTAATGACCAGAAGCTTCAGCAACCTTATGGATCCTGTTTATGAGTTCAACACCGCACCCGAAATCCCTCACCTTCCACATGCACCTTATTTTCCGACTGCCTGCTTCATCCTCCACTATACTCCATCCCAAAACCTGAACCGTTTACATAATGATTGAAAACTTCATGGGTTCCATTTAACCATGGCAATGAGAACACATGAGACTTATAAACATTAATGATCTATTGTTTTATCATTCCAAATTCACACTCTTCATAATATCTTTTGTAATAATTCTATCTTTCTTGAACTAGATAAAACCGTTTGAAATATGCATAACTTTAAATTTTTGTAGTGATAACAGATTCCAAAAACCATGACAATGAGTTGGAGTAGCCAGTTCTATATAGATAACTAGTAGAAATCGAATTTTAACAACATTTTGATCAACCAACGAAACTGTAAAGCTTAGTAAACCAGACCTTATGGAGGAGGGTTCGGGCATCATCGGCGGACAAAGGAGGCTGCGAAGGTGAAACAGGGGAACAATCAAGCTGAGAGAGAGACAACACAGAAGCGTTTGGTATAAGAATCTTGTGCTCAGTGCTTTGGCATCCCAACACTTTGTCACCGAACTGGCTCGCTATCTCCTCAGGGTAAGGGTCACGAGCTCCAAAGTCACCGAGAAAATCCTGCGCCAGGTTAGACCGGGTCACCGTTAACCGTCCTACTCTACGGTTACTCCTGCTCCCAGGCTGTGATAAACCGAACACTCTAAGGATGGTGCAAGAAGGTTTAAGGAGGAGGTGTGACGACACTGAGACGCTAATACACGGCGGTGATGATGACGTGGCGGCCATCGGAGGCTGTGTTTTGCTCTGTCCCGAAGAAGATAAGAAGCTTTTGGTTTCAGAGAAGAGCGTAAACGTTTGTAGACCACTGAGTTAAATGGGTGAGAGGCCACGTCACCACCAGTGGGACTCATTAAAGTGATGTGCCACGTAATCATTAATGAGATCATAAGTGAGGCCCAGTTGCGACGTCACGTTAAGCCCATTGGAAGGTCCAAGTTCCAACCGACGAATTTTTTTGGGTACATGTCTACTTTGGTGAATGTAGTTTTAAAGATTTTGTTAATTTACCAAAATTAACCTTTTCGGGTATATTTAATTACGAATAAACCTTCCAATCCCTTTCTTTCCCGATTTCAAGCCCTAAAAATCCCGAAACTTCTGTTTTCTCTCTTTCGCTTTTTTTACGACAGTCGCCGAGTGAGAGAGAGAGAGAGACGAAGATGCCGCTGCACGATGAGCAAGAGCACGAGGTGTACGGTGGAGAGATCCCAGAGGAGGAAGAAGGAGAGATGGATACGGAGGAGTACGAAGAACACGGCGGAGAAGAAGGAGCCGCCGCCGGAGATGAGGAGCTTGAACCAGGCTCTAGCTCTAGGGTATTTTTGATTCTTCGATCTATCTTTTATCTAATTTAGATATATATATATATATAGACCCTTCCCTTGTTTGTCACTGTATCTTAGTATGTTGTTTTGCTTTGGATTTTGTTATGATAGGATTTGGAGGATATGAAGAAACGAATTAAGGAGATCGAGGAAGAAGCTGGAGCTTTGCGTGAAATGCAAGCCAAAGCTGAGAAAGATATGGGAGCTGGTCAAGGTTTGTGCTTATAAACTCTCAATTCGTAGATTCTTGAATCTTTCTTTTATGCCCAGCTTCACTTAAACCTTAAATTGATAGATTAGGGTTAGAGCATCTCTTGTTAATTAGGATATTGCTTTATTGGAATCTTTTTAGTTGAATCAACGATTCTTTTAAGTAATTGACTGTAGTTTGGGTATAGTATGGAAACCATTATTAGTTTTGTGTGATTAGTGATGAATTTAATTGAAACGATTCCAGTTTACTAGGCAAGATTAACTCTAAGCTAATCGTGTTAATGCCCTTTTTATTGTTGCATATCAATGAAGATCCTTCAGGAGGTGTTAGTTCAGCTGAGAAGGAGGAAGTGGATTCGCGATCAATATATGTTGGCAATGTGAGGCTTCTTCCACCATTAATTTTCCCATGTTTTTTCATTGATGTTTGTATCTTTTTCAAAGAAAGTCTGTCTTTGTAGTGATTTGTGGTGTCACAGACTGTTGTTTATTTCGCTATCTCTTGCTATTGCTATCCTACTTAGCTTTTAAATTCATAAGACCTTATTAGTCATTTCCCATCTTTGTTGCTTTGAGAGTATCTCTGAAGTGTTAGTACCCGCTGATTCTTTAGCTTCCCTGTGTCTTTGGTTTTATGTATACTAGGTGGACTATGCATGTACTCCAGAGGAAGTCCAGCAGCATTTTCAATCCTGTGGGACAGTGAATAGGGTTACGATTCTGACTGATAAGTTTGGTCAGCCCAAAGGTTTTGCCTATGTTGAATTTGTGGAAGTAGAAGCTGTTCAGAATTCTCTTATTTTGAATGAGTCCGAACTGCATGGTCGTCAGATAAAGGTGCAAACTCGTTTTACGGACATGGAGTCAATTGTCTATATATCTAAATATATGTCATTAACAAAGCTTAGTTTAATCAATTTTTCAGGTATCTGCAAAGAGAACTAATGTCCCTGGAATGAAGCAATTTCGAGGAAGGCGTCCCTTTAGACCCATGAGGGGATTTATGCCAGGACCTCCATTCTACCCTCCATATGCCTATGGGTGCGTTCCAGGAACTTCTCTGCCTTGCTCTCTTTTTAACAAAACTAGCAGTGTTTGGGTTGTATTGACTAGTATAAAACCAGAGATTGTGATAAAAAAAGGAGAGATGAGAAGTTCATATGTTTGATTCGGTGTATATATATTAGTGAGAGGAATGGTCATGGGGTTGTTCATAAACATTGACGATGGTTGTTCTCATGGTTTTGTGCAGGAGAGTTCCCAGGTTCAGACGGGCCATGCGGTACAGACCGTACTGATCAAGGCAAATTGGTGTTAAAAGTAGCAGCTGCCTTTCGGTTCAGGAAGGTGCTTATCATCATCAACTCGATTCTCAACTTGGTTCATCGGGGGCGCTGCAGTTGTTTCGATTAACAGAGAAGAGTTGAAAGAAGAGTTGTATGAACAGAAGAGAGGAGAGAGGGAAATCATATTTTTAGAACTTCTGTACAATATTTGATGACAAGAGCAACATTTTGAGTTCCTTGTTCTTTATCCTTTTCAACACGAATCGCATAAAAACTCATAAGCTTTCCATTGAGATTGACCGCCACTCAGTTACTGCGAATTTTAACCCTTTTTTTTTATAGGTTTTGTGTGTTTTGATAAGATTTGAATCTCTGGCACAGTCATTACGTGAAAAAACTGAAAAGTGGTTAGTTAAACTGTTACATTCTTGCCAAATTTTCGAGCAGGTAACTCAATTTTTGTGTAGACCAAAGAAAAGGAAAGATAGAGATTCAACACACAAAAAGCATGTATTCACTCGCACAAAGCATGCGTTTACGTGTTATAAATATATCGATATCGCGGCCTATAATTAAATGACAAAGAGCATGAAACAAGTTACTGTTAGGAAGGTATGTGTTCGATTTTGAGGCGTCAAACTTTTGGGTGTGCAATGCATGATAAGGTCCTTACCGTCGACACCCAAATCTGATGTCTCATCGAACATATACTTTTTTTGCGGTGACTTTTTTCTTTTCACGCTTCGCTGGTTTCCAAATATGGTAGTGGATGGAACAGTTAAACAGTTTTAGAAATCTTGGTAAACAAAATTGGTTACTAAAATTTGTTCTCTTCTCAACCTAATGGAGAATATAATTCTAGTGACCGATTTTGTTTAATCAGGTTTTCTAAAACTGTAACTGTTTCCCTTTACGACAAAGACAAGTCATAATTTTTTCGCGTTCAAATGGACTGGCATGTAATTTCGGATTACCGTTTTGAGGACTCACTTTTTAGTACATAATCTGACTTTATTGTGTGATTCATTCCCCTCATAAACGGTACTCCCGAGAATCCATGCCAATTCCTTCATAAACGTTAATCCGAGAATCCATGCCAGTCTCCTCGTAAACGTTAATCTAATTAAGTCATTCCCCTCATAAACGCTAATCCGAGAATCACAATAAAGTCAAACTATGTACTAAAATGTGGAAAAAAAACAAAAAAAAGGCTTGAATAGAAACTTCGTATATTTACAGAAATAGGCTTGAAAATATATATAATTCCAAAAAGAAGATAAATACTTAATAAAGAGACTCGTTAAACCCTTTTTCGAGTTTCAAAGACGGTTCTTCTTCTTCCTCGCTCTCCGCCGCTTTATTATAGCTCTCGACCTCTCTACGAAAAAACCCTCTCTAGCGCTAGTTTCGTCGAGTCTCTCTGTTTAGACTAATCGTTTTGTTTTCGATTCTATCTTATCGAGTTGATCGCGGTAACGTATAAACCCTTGCTCCGCGGGATTATTTTGTCTCACATATGAAACCAACGTCGTGTGAGAGAATGGGTCGGGACAACGATCAGAAGAAGGATAAGAAGAAGAGAAAGAGAAGCCATGAGAATGAGAAGAGTGTTGAGAAAGTTGTAGCTAATGAAGAGAAGAAAGTCCCAACCCAGCAGAAGCAGCAACAAGGGAACGAGAAAGTCCCAACCCAGCAGCAGAACCAGAATCAGCTACAAGGCAACTGTAATCAAAGCAAGAAGAAGAAGAGCCAAGAAGTCTACCCTTTTGGAAACTACAGAAACTACTATGGTTACCGAGTAAGCCTCTCTGCACTTTGTTATTTTGGTAGTCTTGTTTCAAAATCTTTCCTACTCTGCTCATCTTTTGATGTTAATATTGGTTAATCTCTGACTTTGGATTTATTATTAGATTAGCAATGACACGGATGAGGATCCTCGGCTTAAAGTATTGAAGAAAGAGTGGTTTGTAGGCAAGGACTGTCTTGACATTGGCTGCAACAGCGGCATTATGACTATTCATATTGGTATGTTCTACTCATAAACTGTTCCACGTCTTTTAATTCATAGTTCAAGAATCAATGCCTATTATCTTTGAAAGGTGTAGCCTTTTGTGAAGTTTAGTTACATGTCCTTATGAGAATGCTTTAGTAGAGTGTGAATGGGTTTTCATTGTGTCTGAAATCACTCTGTTAGCATAGACAATTTATATGATCATTAACGGATACTTGTTTTTTTTTCCACTTCTTCAGCTAAAAAGTTTGGTTGCCGGAGCATTCTTGGAGTTGATATTGATTCAAGTAAGAACTATTGGCTGTTATATTATCTTCCAAGTTTTGCTTTATATAGAAACTGAATGTTTTGTCTGATTTAAGTGTAACTCAAGTGGCAACACAGAACTGTTGTTATTATTTTCCTGATACAAATATTTTTGAAACTTGTGCATTGAACAAAAGTTTCTTTGATTGAAGGTCGTATTGAGGATGCTCACTGGCATCTTAGGAAGTTTGTCAGAATGCAGAATTCTGCTAAGTCAAGTGAAAAGGAATCTAGTTCAAAGAGTGCAGATGGAGCACATGGTTCAATGGAGCAATCTACTTCTCTCTCCAATGGCGAGGTGAAGGCAGACATCCCAGAAACTATAGACCTGTCTCAGATTGTGTCCTTCCAGAAGGAGAATTTTGTTCTAACCCGAAATCTTGACGAGAATCGTTATGATACAATTCTATGGTAAATTAGTTAAGTCCTTTCTCTTTTTGCTCTTTTTCTCACTCGTGTGTTGGCCTTTGCACTTTTGGGAGGGTTAGAAACAAAAGAATAGTCACCAGTTGGTACTGCTCATACCTCAAAGTGCTTATGAAGTTCCAACTGTAGTTGAGAAAAGACTTACATGAGGTTTTAGTTAAATAATCTTATGTTACTAAACCTGGCTAAAAGGAGGTTACATTTTTAGTTGCAAGTAAAACTTCCTCTGACTTGGTTTTCTAAGGCTGGATTTGAAAATAACAACTTTATTGATGATATTTTTACTTTTTATGCAGTTTAAGTGTGACAAAATGGGTTCATTTGAATTGGGGCGATGATGGCTTGATCACCTTATTTTCAAAAATTTGGCGTCTTCTTCAACCGGTAACTATATCATACTAAAATCAGGTGCCCATAATTTACTTTTCGTATCTGCAACTGACAGTTGGGTTTGCTTTTCAGGGTGGAATCTTCATAATGGAACCTCAGCCTTGGAAATCTTATGAAAACAATCGCCGTGTCTCAGAGGTGTGTATGTACGCAAATTTCTTTCTAATTGCACAAGTTAGCTAGATATATAGTTTGAGTCTTTGTTTGCTTTGTGTGTTTTGCAGACAACTGCAATGAATTACCGAAAGATTGTTTTACGACCAGACCGTTTCCAAGAAATTCTTCTTGATAAGGTACTCTGTCCACTCCATTTTATTCCTTAGTTCGCCCATACTTCTTCTTGATCTGTAAATTCAATCAAGCGTAGTATAAGTGTGGTTCAAAGTTAGAATAACGTTTTGGGTAAAGTGTTAATGGAAATTGTTATGTAGTACAACCCATTTTTGTAACGACATAGTTTTGGCTTCTTTTTATTATAACCTGATGTTGTTGGCAAGTTTTGGGGTTGGATCCTTATCATTTCTTGTGTTTTGGTTTTGGCACAGATTGGTTTCAGAACAGTAGAAGATCTTACATCAGGCTTGTCGGGTGCAAGCAAAGGGTTTGATAGACAAATTCTTGCGTTCCAGAAATGACCAGTTGCGTCGCTAGTTTTTGAAAAGCCTTGTGAAAATCAAATTAATATGGAACGGCATGGTTATATTTCGTTTCATATCTAATATGCAAACTATTTTTGCTACAGCTTAGGCTCTCTAATCCAATTCTTTTGGTCCTCTTTTTTTGTACACGGTTTTTAGTGATAATGAAACAAAAACTTTGAATCGATAAATGAGAGAATCTTTGAATCCAAGATTCAAAAAATCAACTTGATACTCTTCCATGTAAGCACTAATCAGCATGTCTGTCGAACATGTATACAAAACAATACAGTTGCCACAAGTGTTGGTAACAAGAATTACAGTATCAAATAAATGTTAAAGGGATGCCCAAGATGGATAAGGACATTCGTATTCCCAGCCAGTTCCAGAGTATTGAACGCAATGTAGCCAAAGAGCCTCGTCATGCTCCTCATATCTACATAAGTTAGAAATATGAGACACCATTTGGATGAAAACAATTACACAGTAGTGGTTTTAGAATTTCTGTTTTTTACCCTTGTGGGATCAACTTTGGGCAGTTTGTGCACATTGGATCGATGCTGAAATCTTCACTGGAATACACGTAGTCATCTGGAGAGACCATCTTTCTCTCACCCGCATTAATTCTTTTTGCAATATAGGTCTCAAGATTATCTATGTGTTGATTGAGATAAAGTGGGTCATTTGCTATGGGATGCCCTGTATATTGAAGATGCACTCGAATCTACAAACGTCAAAACCAAAATGAGAAACCCCAAAAGGCCAAACTCTCTCTTATCTACTTTTCCCATGGCTAATAAGATCTAGACACCGAAGCTTTATAAGTTTTGACCACATTCTACGTATAATGGCTGATAAATACGCATGATCTACTATGTATAATCGTTTGCTTACTTGATGGGTTCGTCCTGTCACTGGTTCACACGAGACGAGGCTATGAGTCCCATATGTAGCGATTCTAGTGAACTTGGTACATGCAGGCTTCCCCTTCACCTTCTTATCATCACCACTTGAAATGGCGTCCTGCATATATCATATACACATTCCGATATTTTTACTTACAAGTGCAGAATGGAAGATTGCATTCTTTAAATATATAGGCATAATGTGGCTTTACCTCTGCTGTGCTTCTTCCTTCGCTGCCATTATAATTTATGTTGGCATCGACTACCATCTGACACATCAAAGTCATGAAGCTACATCAATTTAATTCCCAAACCAAAAGCCCCAGTGTTTTCCATATTATAATTCCCTCAAGATAAGCTGGTAGAATTTAAGATTTGGATGGTATGACTGCCCTCAAATCAATATTTAAACCATAGTGAGTATCACTCGTGTACCAGTATATGAACATGGTAATTATAAACAGTCCAATATCATCAATAATGTGAAGAGAGATTCCAAACCTCATTTTCTGGGAACACGCCAATAACCTTTGCAATATAACGTTTCTTCACCAGTCCACCCTCAATCTGAAACAATCAAGATAAGTACTAAGTGTGACATTTTGATTAATCAGAGCCAATAGCATCTTAGGAATTATAGTATAGCCAAGCGAAATGACACTAAATTATAACAGTACCTGTTGCCTAAAAAAATCAGCTTTTGCAGCAGTTCTTGCTATGATGAGCAATCCAGAAACCAAACGGTCTAATCTGTGAATAGCTGTGAAATGATGCAAGGATAACTCATATAGTATTATTTTAAAAAGAGTAAGCTAAATCTATATATCCTTTTCAAAATATCTGAGGCTGGATACGAAAGAGAGTGCCTAGATCATGCTCAGCATCAAGGATTCCAACAACTGTGTTCTTACGGTATTGACCACAAGGATGCACCTACACAATAACAAAAATACCAGCGTTGTTACCAAAATATCAATAGTACGCCACAAAGGCATTAAACATGTAAATGTATACAATGATGTTCAGTTTGGTTTATGGTCTAATTTAATCATTCCAAATAAAACCCGTAGACCAAAAGAACTGAAAGATATCCAACGAGAAACACTCACAGGAACAGAAGCTGGTTTGCAGACAGTAACAACATCAGGTTCTTGATGAAGGATCACAACATCATCAATCATCACCGGTGGTTCATGCCTGAAAACCTTTCACACATTTAGAATATGGAATTCACATGCAATACAAAACTGGTTTCAATAAGCAAATGCAAACCATCTGAATAAAGTTTAGTTCAAAGAACATACCTATGAAGGAAGTGAGTAATCTTTTGTGATGATTTTACAATGTATGAAACAGGTACAATCTCTCCATCAACTTTGATTCTACCACTTTTGACTGCACCAACCTACAATGTTCAACAACATATAAAAAATTCCCTAAACACCAGACTTATTATAAAACTAAGTCCTTTGAGATTAAAGGAGAATGAGAGCTAAGTTACTTACATAATAATCACGAGGCCGGCCTTTAAATTCGTCGGCAAACAAATCCACAATTGTTTTCCCTGTCCATCGTTTGTTCACCTACATCAATTTCAATATCCCTGTGGCTTACTCTGGTGGTATGAGCAAAATAACTAGCGCTAAAGATGTAAGATGAAAACACACTTACATGAGAAATGAACTCGAAGTAGTACGGTCTCACATGGCGTCTCCCTACACAAACAAAATCAAACGATTGATCGATTTGTAAGGGATATCGAAGATTGGAGGAGGATTCTTTTTTTTTTTTACCTCCATGGAAGATGTAGTCCTGCTTCTGTGACAGTTTAGAAGATGACTGCAAAAGTAGATGGTCAGCATTCATGGTGTTTGAGCTAGTGGCGACGACTGTAGTAGTAGAGACGGCCTTCTCTACGCCGTCGTCTTCTTGCTGTTTCCGTTTCATTTTTTTTTTCCGATTTTAATCTTAGCGGTGGTGGTACTACTGGTCGTTGTCAATCTTAACTTGGTACAGTTTTGGGTTTAACCAAGTTTTTAATTAAACGCTTACAATAAACCAAAAAATTAGACAATTTGGTTCGGTTCAATTCGGGTTTCGGTTTGAGCTTTATAATGGTAAGAAGGAAAAAAAATATTTCGGATTTTTCCCAAATAAAGAAAAATAGAAAAAAAATCAAAAGTAATAAATGATGACGTGTCGTAGCATCATATCCCAATCGCTTCTTCTTCCTCACTGCTCCCAACATTTCTCTGATTGCATCATTTTACATATAGCTTACAAAGGAGCTCTGAAGCTTTTCCGATTTCAATTCCCGTTACTCGACGATGCCTTCTTCGTTCTCCAAGCCGGTTTTGGATCCTTCGTATTTGCCTCCACCGGTTTCTCCTTTATCTCAAGACAGCTCGGAGGCTGAGCGCCGGCTTCGTGAGGCGGAGGAGAGGCTACGCGATGCCATGGCGGAGCTTCAGCGTAGACAGCGCTCTGCGGCGCGTGGATCTCAGGCAGAGCTTTGTGATCACGCTGACGTTTCTTGTGTAGCCAATGCCATCGGGAATTTATGTCAGAGCTTTCTTCTCTCTTATGGTGTTAGAGTTGGGATCGGAATCCTTCTTCGCGCTTTTAAGCTTGCTAGGGGCCAGTCTTATTCTTCGCTTCTTGATCTGAAGGTGAGGGAATTGAGAGAATTAAGATTATTTTTGTGTGGCAGTTTCTATGGTTTATGTTTGAGATTTTGAGTCTTACGAGTTACGAGTCTGCTTCATCGTTCAATTTGATACGATTCTTTTGAAATTAGGGCCAATGGTGGTCATTGACTTCGGCTTAAGAAATATGAGGCGGTGCCAAAATGGTTCAAATGTTGTTTATCAAGAGGCCAAAGTGTTCAAATCTTGATGCATGCTCTATCATCTCTGCTTGTTGTCAAGCATTGCCATGTTGTGTTCTTATTTTCCGGAGGCTAGATTGAATTTTCCAGTTGGGCTACAAACGTGTAGATGCACCTGTGAGGTGTTTGACTTTTGTTTAGGATGTGTCGAAATAAGTTGTTTGCCTAGGTCTCCCTTCAAGTTCTACTAACAATGTTCTGAGTCTTGGTATTTGTGATTAACTAACACATGAACATTGGTTGCAGCAACTTGTCTCAGAGAAAGATTTGATAGTGAGGGAAGAGGCATGTCGTATTGGTCTACTTTTTGGTGGCTTTACCGGCTCGTATCACGCCCTTAGATGCTGTTTGAGGAAGTGGAGAAAGAAAGAGACGCCGCTCAATTCGTAAGTCTTTGGTTTCTATTCGCTATTGTCTTCATGTTTGTATTGTATCTGTTTTTTTTTATATGCTCCTCTTGTTTGCTTGTGCATAGTGCTTGAAAAGTATATTCCTTATTATGACTTTGATTAAGGGTGGAGCAGAGTCTTAGCAGGTTCAATTGCGGGTTTGTCTGTCCTGGCTTTAGATGATTCCAACCAGCGGCGCACGCTTGCTCTATACCTCTTGGCTAGATTAGGCCAGGTAAATCTAATGGTCATAGTATTGTCTGTCGTACTAGTTATATCAGATGTATTTTGAGAGTCTGATCTTCTTTTTTTTCTTATTAATAGGCGGCTTATAATTCCGCAAAGTCAAAGAACAAGTTCCATCTTTGGGGAAGCCATTGGAGACATGGAGATTCATTACTTTTTTCTCTTGCATGTTCTCAGGTAATTGAAATTCTTCTCTTTTCTGCCTGTTCCAGTGTTCTGAATACTAGTAATGGAAGTGGTATAGATGTTGAAGAAAATTGTTTTGCACTATACGTATCTCTCTAATCTGATATAATAGTGATTATGATCCGCAAACTAATTTTGTTGCAGGTCATGTATGCCTTTATAATGCGTCCTGAAACCTTGCCAAAATCATATAGAGAATTTATTCAGAAGACTGGTCCAGTTGCAAGGCCTGTCTATCAGGCTGTAAGAGAATGCTGCAGAGGTGGTCCAATCGATGTAGCCTCCTTATCAGACTATATTTCTAGTAAAAACCCAGCTAGTGACGTGAAGGTGGAAGAGTTTGCTTCCATCATTCCTTGTTCAGCTATTCATCCAAACACTAACTCCTGTCTGGCCCAAAATGCTAATGCAATGTCAGCTACATTCAAGAAAACATTTCCTTTATACTTCTCCCTGACATTTGTCCCATATGTCGTTCTACACCTGCAAAAGGTAAGGCTTTTTCCTTAAACTCTCCCATTTCAGTCATTTAGATCTGGGTTTATCCTTTAGTCAGACATTATATGTATTTTCTGATTTCATCCTACACTTTCAGTTTGTGGCTTCCCCGTACCGGACATCTTGGCTTGCAATTAGGGATTCAGTTAGATCGACTTCCTTCTTGTCTGCTTTTGTTGGGATTTTTCAGGTAGCTGGTTTTTACGTTTGATTGTGCCCCATCCTATTGTGCAGATAGTTTTCTAAAACCATTCCAAATATATGTGCCTAAATATCTGTTAACCAATTGCTCCAGGCTTTCATATGTGCACATAGAAAAGTTGCAACCAAGGACCACAAGCTCGTTTATTGGTTTGCGGGTGGTGTAGCCGCCCTTTCGGTTATGCTGGAGAAAAAACCTAGACGCTCTGAGCTTGCCCTATACGTTCTTCCACGAGCAGGAGATTCTCTGTGGGAGATACTTATTAACCGCCACCTTCTTCCAGATATTAAAAACGCTGAGGTACAATACAAACCACTCTTGTTATTTCCAACTCTCTTCCCATTTTAACAATGGAAATGATGTTTTATTCCAACCGATGAAATCAGGTGGCTTTATTCTGTGGATGTATGGGAGGAATCATGTACTACCTAGAATATGAACCGGATACAATGGCTCCATTTCTGAGGGGACTCATCCGTCGGTTTCTTGCTAGTCAAATAAGCAATCCTAGCAGCAAATACCCTCAGAGTTCGTCGTATACATATCTCCAGACTCTAGATGCATTGAAGAAACCGAAAACGCAGGAGAGCCGAGAAGGCGAAACTCCCAAAGCTGAAGAAAAGTATAACTTGGAGGCAATTCCTGGTCTTTAGAAGCAGAAGCTATCTGATACTGTATTAGCATCCGACGTGGATATTGAACAAACCAAAGACGGCCCTTTACAGATCATGATTTTGATTGTTGTGTTTCAGGAAGTTAAACCTTTACAGATCATGATTTTTATTGTGTTTCCGGAAGTTAAATGTGAACTTTCCAGAAGAGAAGGGTTAGTCTCCACAGAGAAAACTTAAGAGATTGTAGTGATTTATAGGATTTTAGGAGTCTTTTAAGTTTTTATTATTTTCTTTCACGTAATAACAACTATCTCTTCTTTATTTCAATGAGAGAAGTTGCAGAATGTAGAAGATTCGAATACAATTACAACACAAGTTTTCACTTGATTTATTCCTTTTTCGACTATTATTCTTATTCTTTTGTCTAATCTCGATACGTTCCTTATATCCTTATTCTAACAAACTCATTTGAACAAAAAACACAGTTTCGTAAGTTTCATCATGTGAAACTAATGGGAGATAAGTCAACTCGGCTAAGATCGGACTTGGTCTTTTGACTCTCATATTCAAAAGTTAATTTATCTCTTTGGTTGGTGTTGTCAGCGAGTCAGAATATCTGGTTTTGAACGTATACAATTCATAAGATATGTCTAATCTATAATATTAAAAGGAAATCATTTTTAATAAGTAGACATAGATTAAAAAATTATTACATGAAATGCCACTCAAATTAGACTTAATCATCGAGCCAAACAGATACTAAATGAGTTAGGATTAGCAAAAAAATCGGAGCCAAACAGATATTATTTGGTATTTAAGTGTATAAGTCATTTAAGCTAAACAAATAAAAATCGTACCCAAACAAGATGGTTACACCATATTAAAGTGTCTATTTTCCTAAAAGCTAAATAAATCTTTCAATGTAATTACCATAAATGCCAATAAAACTAAATAACAAGATAATTTTCTAATGTTTATGGAAACTGAAATTATTATACTATAACAGCCCAATCAACAAGATAATAATTACTTAATGTGTATGGAAATTGAATTAAAAATAATAATAATTACTTAATATTTATGGAAATTATTTAAGTTTGTTGCCAAAAAAATCGGACTCTTAAATTCGAAATATATGTAAATATATTTAAGTTTCTAATACATTTTGAGATATTGCTGGAAACAACTATTTAATTTTAATATAATAATAATTATTTATTTGGGTAAGAAGTAGTCCAAATTAATTTATTACCATAAATAACGTGGATAATTAAAGGAAACAAATATTGGATTATCCAAAATGGAAATAGATAACGTTAGTTTCTTAAAATTTGTTCAAGAAAACTACAAATACTTTTGTGAAATGAAACAATAGTTACAAACAAGACGACAATAACCAATGAAAAATATCTATAAAAGGAATGTGTTCTTTTCTATTGATTTCAAAATGATTAATAAGAAAGTATTTCAAAAATCTATTCAAATAATAGATAAAAATAAATTATTATTTTAAATTTATGAAATATTTTTAATGTTTAGTTAAATAGGAGATCTACTATATCCTAATTTAGTGAAAATTCTAATTTTACAATAAAATATTATGTTTAATTAAAATAAATGATGAATAGTATAAATTGAATTCTATAATAATTTTACATCGATTATGGATTGAAATTAATTGAAGATAATTTAAGTAATTAGTAACTGATATTATTTTTTCGATATTGTGAAAATTATAATAAGATTTGTTTAGATTCTTTTGTTTTAGTCAGGAAACAAATATTAAAACAAAATATGGTAAAATTTATAGTGGCGAAAATTGTGGATGAACAATTAGGAAATTTATGCAATGTTTTGGGTAAAAAATATCTTAACAATAAATGACAAATCACAAATAGATAATTAACTTATGCCATACCATTTTCCTATATATATATAACGAAATATTTGTGTTTAAAGCCTAGAATATCCTTTTTTGTTTCTCAATTTCGATAGCACATATATTTTTCTTTGTTCTATTTGCTAATTGAAGTAGAATCTAATTTTGAGTTTTCTTTTTAATTCTTGATTTCAGCTTTCGAATGGACCATGGAAACAGTTGTTTTCCCACCTTGTGTGTCAGTATCTCGTCAAAACTATGGTACTTTGATCTATTTATTTTTGAATTTTACTTAGTTTGTTGACTTGGTGGATTTTATATTATGTTAAGTTTGATCTTTATTTTGCATGACACTTTTTGATTGAAAGAGTTTATAAATTGATTTATTAAATCATCAAAAAAAGTTATCAGAATATTGAGAAGAGCAGGAAGAGCTGTTCATAGAACATAGATCCTCAAAGCAACTCATCAAGTTGTAATTATTTTTGTTACATAATGATGTAATTTTGTGGTTAGTATTGAGGTTTAAGGAGATTTTTGTGTATTAATAATTTGTGTGCTTTGTTTTTGTAGATGGCAAACTTTGGTTCAATAATTTGGACTTGGGAATCAAACTCATAGGTATATAATACACATAAACATCAAGATTCTCATTGTTGTTAATATTTAATGTTTTTTTTTAATTTACTAATAATTTGGGTGTGTTTATACAGGATTAAATGTCAATATAGTCGAGAAGCCTATGAAACTGTCTTCTTTTATGTTCAAAACGAAATTGTTTTTAATATGTGTTAATAAATCTTTATGTTCATAAAGAGAATAAATGACTAATAAACCTCAAAATTATGTACAATTCCAACTCATCCTAAGACAATCATCACACAAGAATAAAGTATGAAAACCATTTTAAAATAGCTTGGCTGCAGTTATTAAACGCACATAAGGATATCTATATATTTGTGAGATTAGTAGTGTGAAGAAGAAAGTATGTAGGTTGAAAAATGGAGACTTTAATTATGACGTGAAGAAAATACTTCACTTGTGATTGATTTTATTGTGTTTAGACTTATAAATAGGCAACATTAAGTTTAAGATATATATGTGTGGTATAAAATATAAAGTGTTTATTCATATATTTTACAAAAAAATTGTAAATTCACATTTCTTTTTCTATTTTACCAAGTGTATAATAAATTAATAATATTATTGAATGAAGGATAAAAACATTGACTCATGGAATATCAATAGTTTTATACCCAATACTTTTGAAAATCATTTTTAAAAATTTCGATAACAGATCAGATTATTAAAGTCGATATTTTTTTTTTTCAACCATTGGACCACAACAGGCCAGCCCATTAGCCTAATCCCTACATTCGTAGGGAGCGGGACTCGATCCTTGGTGTGATGGTGTCTTGTGCATTAAGGACTTACCTTTGGCAATTGCACAAGGTCAAGTCGATATTCTATATATGTAAAATTATTTAATTTGATGATATATTATTTGTTATTTCCAAAAACGATCATCTAAATGAATATGTCCAACAAAAAATTATTTTTTTTTTCAAAAAAAGTTTAACAAAAATACTAATCAATTCTGATTATAATAAATAGATGAAAACCAAAAAATTTGAATATTTTTTTTCAAATATGAATACATTTATTATATTTGTAATATATAATCTAACCACAATTTACTATTTCAAAAAGTAGTATATTCTTTATATAAATTTTGGATTTTAGATTCATCAGTATCTCAAAAATTCAAATATTATCGATTTCAAAAATATTAATTCAAAATATATATTATGTTGAAGTTTTGTGGATTTTGGTTCATAAGTGAAAAAAAAACAATTTTTAACAGTTAAGAATAGTTTTAATGGATTAATATCATAACTGCTATGATTCTAATAAATTATATGGTGAAAGGATTATTATTTCATTCTCACACTTTTATAGCGGACTAATATAATTTTATGTTATAGATCCTATATAACTAAATATATCTACAAATAAAACCCATACATACGTGAGGATCCGAAACACTTACTTATTTTTTATCTGATAAACTAAAATATATGAAATGTGTAGATTATTATTAAAACCACAGTTATGAGATGAAAATCATATCTGGGCGGAACATATCACTTTTGTTTTACTATTTTTCTGCCCTGAAATAGATATATTGTCTTTTTCTTACTGTTTTTTTAATGTAGTTATCTTTACATATGCCGAAGACAAAACTGATAATTTTTTTAGTCTAAACCAAATTATAAACAAATCTAATACTTAACTGGTATGAGTGCAGATTATGAATGTTAACATTCCTAAAAAAATATGTTTACAAACATAACTCCACACATATATAATATATTATAAATCTAATAGCAAACTTAGTTTTTGAAAACAAACTTAGTTTTTTGAAATCAATCCCCCACAACTTAGTTTTTGAAAGCAAACTTAGTTTTTGACTTCGTACTATATGAATTCCTTGAATCTAGTAATTAATACAAAAGAACTGACACTTGTAATGTAAGCAGATGTTCCATTTAAGGAATTCATACATATGCTACGAAGTCAAATGTCAAAGGGAGTTTTGTAATAGAATAATTACAAGCGGTTGTCGTGATGGGTACACACACCTTCATTGTATATTCAAATCTATCTCCTCTCTCCCTTCTGCATCATCATCAAAATGGATGATTTTGAGATTCATTTACCAAAGGAGATCGTACCGGATCCTCTCCATAACTCCTTCAATCCTAGGCGTGAAGAGTATGCCATCGGCGGGAAAATTCTTCGACAGCGGTCAGGCCTTGTCTTTGACTTGGACAAAGACGGTTTTAGCCCTCTGCATGCGGCTGCAGCAGCCGGTCAAGTAGAAACCGTTAAGGCAATTTTGGGAATTGATAAGAAGTTTTGCCGGTTAAAAGGTAAAGATGGAAAGACTCCACTTCATCTAGCAACGATGACAGGGAAAATCGATGTGATCAGAGAGGTAGTGTCAAGCTGTGTTGATTGCTTAGAAGACGAGACGGTCCAAGGTCAAACTGCTTTGCACCTTGCTGTTCTGCACCAAGAGACTGGAGCCGTCACGGCCATTGTTGATTTGATCACAGAGCAGAATCGAATTGACGTATTGTACAAGAAAGATGAACAGGGTAACACTGCTCTTCATCTTGCGACCTGGAGAAAAAGTCGCCAGGTAAGATAAAAATTTATGTTGCGGTTATATATCTGTCTTAGAGCATAATGAAAATCTGATTTCTTTCCTTCTGTTCTTTATTCTTATAGGTGATTGAAGTGTTGGTTCAGGCAATACCAGAAGAGTCAAGGTCATTTGAGGTGAATGCTATGAACAAGATGGGTCTCTCTGCACTGGATTTGCTGGTTATGTTTCCGAGCGAAGCTGGCGATAGAGAAATCTATGAGAAACTCATCGAAGCTGGAGCTCAAAGAGGGCGAGACGTTGGTACCACTAATGTCGAGAGAACCACTTCTACTTCTACTTCCACATGCCAAGAGAGATCCCAAAGCCACAAAGATCTTGTCAAGTACTTTACTTTCAAAAAGCACAGAGACTCACCATCAGAAGCACGTAGCGCATTGCTGGTGGTGGCTTCACTAGTTGCCACAGCCACGTTTCAGGCCAGCTTGACTCCACCAGGTGGAACCTGGCAAGATAGCTCAATACCTGCTGTATCCCAGAACACAACGAGCGTGACTGCTACAAATCAACAAGCTCATATCGCAGGGCAATCTATCATGGGGACCTTTAATGGGGTTGCTTTCACTATGTTTGTGTTCTTTAATACAATTGGGTTTTCGGTTTCACTTTCTATGCTAAACATTCTCACCCTCGGGTTCCCATTGCGGTTCCAGCTTCAGATTTGTATGATGGCTATGTATTTCTCGCACAACACAGCCATGACCAGCATTGCACCTGATCAGGTCAAGCTTTACTGCATTCTCATCACGTCCATCCTTGCTGCTGCCACCCCGAGTCTGATGAGGTTGCTCGAGAAGCCTATTAGCATGCTCGGACAATTTTTGGACTCCAGGTTACCGAAAATTTGTTCCATGATTTGACTTTCTTGGAAACGTTTTGTAATATAATAGCCAGTTCAATATCTACCTTTTACCCAATCACTGTACAAATCACTATTGTTACTATGATTTGTTAAGACCCTTTTTTTTTTTATATTAGAGACCTGAAGACATATATAATGTGGAATACCCTAGAAAACATATCAATTCATGCCTGATGGTTCTATGTCGTTACACTACCAACTCATAGGTCTTCAAAAACAGAAATTGGGATATTCTCTTATTCATCTGGGAGTTAACATATTCTGTGTCTTTTTCTTCCTATCTTACACTCGATCCCAGAAAACGTAGAGACGAAGATACGATTCTGCACACAACCACCAGCTCTAAGCTTCCTCACTTCCCCATCAACAGCTCCCTTTAGTGAATTTCTAACGTCACCCAATGCCCAGACCAAGGATATATGCGGCCGGGGATCCTATAGGAAAAAATTGAAGGCAAACACAGATGGGTAAAGTGTTGGTGACAGAGACATTTGTTACATACACAATCAAGCTTTTATATAGAATAACAAGTGGAGAGACCTTGTAGAACTCTGGCAGATTGTGAAACTTGTAAACTTCATTAACAGCATCGATCTGCTTGTTTATCTAAAACAAACAAAGCTATAAACATCAGTGCAAATGAAATACCTAACATCAAGCTAACATTCGAAGTAAACTTTGTTGTATAGCATACCTCAGACAGTCCTGAAGTGGTGATTTCCAAAGAAAGGAAAGAGCGAGTACAGTCATCATTCGCAAAGACTTCCCACTTATTAAAATCAATCAAGTACCTGTCGAAAACAGTTTCACAAATCATCATCGTAATTGGTTTCATAAGGTATATAAAGGGAAAATGTAGCTATACTTCTTATGAAACTGAAGCTTTTGTCGAAGCATAGAAACCACTGAGTTAATCTGATGAACACGTATAGGAACGCTCCTTCCTAAGCTTATATGGAACTCTCTCCCCAATGCACACTTAAACTTCTGATGATCCTTGCATAGAATGCTGAGTGGCACATCAGCTTCAACCAAATGAAGATTAGGAACAACTGACGCAACCTGCTTTAAGAAACTGACGATCTCCTTCTTCGGGGATGGAGGTATAGTAACTAGAACACATATACTTATCCTAGTTAGCAAGAACATTTTGATAGAATTGAATGATGCAAAAGGTTAGGTTCTTGGAAAAAAGAGGTTTTACCAGGGATGTAAACGTGTAACGCGTAGTTGCCATCGACGTGAGGGAAGTTTCTTACTCGAACCCCAGGCTCTGTTGTAGAGAAATCCACAGAACCTTCAGATTTCAGAGAAAAAAGAATCAGTATGAATCAGATTTCAGAGAGTAACAAGTTCGTGAGGATTACCTGTGGATACAATGGATTCGAGAAGAGAAAGAGGCGGAGGAGGTAGGGGAATCGAATCCTTCTCAGCGGTCGATTTCTTGCCGGGATTAGCAGAAACGGAACACGCCGGAGGAAGATCATCGGTATCGGAGTCCGATGAATCGTCGCCGTAAGAAGCTCTCAGTGCGTCCATTTTGCCCGGAAATTAAAAAAAAAAAGAAGAAAAAAAACCTGAGGAGGAGAAAATATTTAAACCGGAATTCAATTTCAAGCCTGAACCAGATTAAACCGAACCGAATTGAAATCAAAACAACCGAAGCAGCACAATTCTGGAAGCCTCTAACGGGCCGAAAATGGGCCGTAACAATTAAACTTACACCGAAGACCTAGCAAAACCCTAACTATGATGTCCCCCTATAAATAGAAAGCAATCGCCGTGGTCAAACTCATCATCAGTTTTTAGAATCTAGGATTCACTCTTTTCTGTTTTTAATCGTCGTCTTCTCTAGGTTGTTTAAGTTTCATGATACTTTAGTATGTTTTTAATCTGTTTATAGAGAGAGTTATTGGCAGTGACGACTCGGAAATTTCAAGCTCAACAGACCGGAATGAGTCGTTTCATCCATAATTGGTTGATTCGTTTCTGTGTCGATACTCCCGCTGAACTGAGCCTTCCTCTCTCTTTTTTTTTCTTTTTTTTTTTTTGTTTTCATTTTCGAATCTGGATTTTTCTAGGGAAAATCTGTTGTTACAATTAATCGATTTTTCTCGAGAAATTTTGTTTTTGGATCTTGATTGGGGTTATGAAGGAGATAACGATGAGGATATACAGCTCCCTCTTCTGATATAGCTGAAGAGAATTGCTGGCAGAATCGAACCTAAAATCACTAGCCACTACTGAGTTATCTCCTTTTATCATCCCCTTAATTGATTTCGAATCGCTTTGTTTGCTTTGTTTTCTTATTGGAAGACCGTAATTAAGACTGTGATAATGATGAAGCAAAATTAATCTAATCCAACACTTGATCTGAGAGTTGCTTTGTGCATCTCAAGTGAATGTCAACCGTTTAGCTTCTGAATCTGCCTACAATACTGATCCAGATTTAGATAATTGTATTTACAAGGAATCATTAATGACCACGGGGGTTTGATATTAATAATTTGTTATTTGGGATTTTCCAGTTGGGCTAGAACATTCGAAGAATCAGTTATTTTGGATTCTTCTACCAAATTAAATGCGATCATGTTTGATCTAGTAATGGACATGAATTACTAATCCTTTAGTGTAAGAATTATTATCATTTGGACTAAATTGGACTAATCAGCCAAATCGTAGAAACATGGAACATAGACTGCGTTATTGATGCACTTACAAACATCAAAAAAACAAGATTCGCCAAAATGGTCAATAGATCTTTTGAGGGTATCCTATTCTTTGGAATGCAAAAGTCCAGGAAACATTGTCGTGGTGGTGATCAATTTCGTTTTAGTGGAAACGACTCTTAAACTCTTAATACATACACCTTTAATCCAAATTTATACTAACCTCTGTATTAGTAAAACACAATTCAGTTTCTCCAAAAAAAAAAAAAAAAAAAAAGATTGAGCAGTTCGGTTATAACGAAATAGCAGATTCTCTTATATCGAGTAAAGTAGTTTACACAACCTATGTGTGATATTAGAAGAAAGTGAAACCAGTCAAGTCAAAGATATTATTTTTGTAGTTCAGAAAAAAAAAAAAATAGTCAAGATTTTTTTTTAATCCGATACAAAAAATAAAAATAAAAGAAAAAAAGAAAAGCAATGGCGTAGAGAGAGAATTATAGTTCCCCCACGGAGGTAGGTAATGTCCCTGAGGAAGCCAGCCGACTTGAGAATTCCTTACTTCCACGAATACATTTTTTTTATCTTGTCTTTTGCTTCTGTTTCCTTCTCAGGCAAGTCTGTCTCCTTGCTCTCTCTCTTCATCCCCACTCTTACACACACTTTCTCTACTCATATACCCTATCCCTCATTTATATTCCCACCTTTTTTTTTTTTTTTTTTCCCTTATCCCAATTCTTCTCACTGGCTCATTGTATCGTACCTGGATCCTCTGAAATTGGTTGTTTGAAAGCTCTGTTTCTGCTGTGCAATAGATCCGATCAGATCGAATTCGAAGTCCAAATTTGATTGATCCCATGGAGAATAATAATAAGCAAGAGGAGGAGAACGGTGTTTGCTCCGCGGAGTCTGTTGATGGGAGTCTTGATGTTTGGAGTTGTCAGAATTCTGATTCTTCTTCCGCTGATCACCTCGTTGTTATGGTCCATGGCATCTTGGGAAGGTATTTATAACCTCTCTCCGCTCTTGAATCAATTTGGGAGTAGAATTCGTAATTGTTGTTTCCTTATTTTGGTTCTGCAGTACGGATGATTGGAAGTTTGGAGCTGAGCAATTCGTTAAAAAGCTTCCTGACAAAGTATTTGTTCACTGTAAGACAATTCTTCTTCTACTTTGTTCTTTCTTAATGCATAAATCTGTGACAATTTTTAGAATTTTGCTTGTTGGGATTAGTTTCCCTTTTCTGAATTACACTTTAGTTAGTGCCTTAGTGGTCCTTTTAGTTGGATTCTGTTGTTCTATTTCTTGCTACTATTGGGTTCATGTAGCTGGCCATTATCTCTATTGCTGATGCTTTTGAGACTTATATTACCCCCAAGATTCTTATGATCGTGCTGTTTTTAAGCAGGTAGTGAAAAGAATGCGTCTGCGCTTACTCTAGATGGTGTGGATGTAATGGGTGAACGTCTTGCATCTGAGGTAAGCCATCACATACTTACTTGCTCTTTCATTTAGCCATTAGGGAAGTTGGACTCTGTTTGATGTAACGAAATGCATGTTCAGGTACTCGAAATTATTCAGAAAAAAACAAATATCCGTAAAATCTCCTTTGTTGCACATTCTTTGGGAGGGCTTGCAGCAAGGTATGCAATTGGGAAATTGTACAAGCCAGCTGCTCAGGAAGAAGATTTGAAAGAACCGTTGGCAGAGAGTAGTGAAGGGCCTCCCAAAGGCACTATATGTGGACTAGAGGCTATAAACTTTATTACTGTAGCTACTCCACATTTGGGTTCAATGGGTAATAAACAGGTAACTGTTCTTATGTGCATGCATAGTGTGTTTCTTCTAGTGATCTGTTTTGCGAAATAGTCTTTTATAAATTTTTTGAATTTGAAACGAATTTTCTTCTACAAAGTTCATTGCGTTACATGATTCTTGTGAATGCAAAGATAACATTATTTTCATTCTTGAACCATGGAGATATGTTTGTATAACTGAATTACTATTTCACTTATGTCTGGATGTTATTCTCATAGGAGTTATTTGTTCTCTTCTTCCAGGTTCCGTTTCTCTTTGGTTTTTCTTCCATTGAGAAAGTTGCAGGCCTCATTATCCACTGGATATTTAAAAGAACTGGCCGGCACCTATTCTTGAAAGATGAAGATGAGGGAAAACCACCCTTGCTTCGACGCATGGTGGAAGATACCGGTGATTGTCAATTCATGTACGCCAGCCTATGCCCCATTTTTCACAAGTTAATTCACCTAACCATTTCTCGAAGGTGTAGTCACTTGAAAACGTTTTACTCTATTGCAGATCAGCGCTACGTGCCTTCAAAAGGCGGGTGGTTTATTCAAATGTGGGCTATGATCGTATCCTTTATGTGTGTTGTTTGTAGTAATTTGTAGCATATGAAATTACATTTCCTTTCCTTCACTAAATCTGAATAGGCGTCGTTGGCTGGAAGACTGCATCTATTAGACGTGACAGTGAGTTGCCTAAGGTAATTTGACTCTTAGTGGATTACTTCATTGGGTTCAGAATTTTGATATGATGGGTCTCTCTAATAAATGAATAATTTCTTGTTTACCCAGTGGGAAGATTCTCTGAATGATAAGTATCCTCATATTGTTTACGAAGAACTCTGCAAGGCATGTGATGTTGAGGACATACCAGAAGGCGAGAATCATTCAGACGACATAGAAGGTTAGCTTGCACTTGATGATATACTGACCGTTTAGGCGTTTATTAGTTATATTGTAGAACTTATTGCTCACTTCCTCTTATTTCTGTTTCTACTTTCTATGCCTTATATCTCATTAGCTGGTAGAAAGATTAGTGTTCACTACAAACAATTCATACGTTGGTTTACCATTTGTAGTGCGTCTGTTTTCTTATTATAATAAACAGCATGATGTATTTAAGACGTAATTCCTTGTCGATTTTGCAGAAGAAATTATCAAAGGTCTGTCCTCGGTATCATGGGAAAAAGTTGATGTTAGCTTTCACAGTTGCAGGCAGAGGTTCGCTGCCCATAATGTTATACAGGTCACTCTCTCCTGTCATTCCTCACGTATCCTAAGATATAACATTTGTTTATCCTCCTTCCTAAGGGTTTTAATTGCATCTTTTCGTGATAGTTATCTTTCTGTTGTTATTAAGCATGAACAATATCGTAGTGTTAATTCATTCTGATAGGATGAATTTCACATACTTTCTAGTGAAAACATGAAGTCTAATAGCCTGTGTTATGCCATTTACAGGTTAAAAATGAAGATATGCATATAGAAGGAGCAGATGTCATAGAGCATATCATCGATCATTTCCATGCCTAAATCAGTAAAACTTTCATCACCCAAGAGTCTGGGACAAGATAACTAAGGACTCAAGTTTCATAGTAAAGCACCAGTTTTCCAGTCAGACGAGATATGTCATGTAGTTGTTTACACTAGAAAATCATCTCATTTTCTCTGTGATTGCTCAGGTAGCAAGATGTCGATTATGACCAATGTATTTGATACATGGTTTAGCAGCAAAGGAAAGCTTGTTCAATTCAATTGTATCATGTATTATATTATGCAATGGAAAGTATAAATTCTGGAAGTTGTGTGTCTGTATATTTGTTCTATTTAGAAGAAACCTACTGAGTTGGCCGTGTCACTTAATAATCAAAGTCTTAAACACTCAGGGTGCAGCACTAAATGCAATCAAGACTCTCTCATATCCAGTATTTCCCTTTGGTTGTTCCCTTTGATTTAGTGACTTGGAATGATCAAGATACTCTTGTTTTGTTGTATGATGTGAACATCTTACGACCTTTAGCATCACGTACATCTGGAAGCCGAAGCTCAGGTGGAGCGGGTGACAAACAGATGGCTTAGGTTTTTCATTCAATTGTACTGAATTTTTTGTGTCTTGGGCATTCTGTATCTCTGCATTATGGGCATTGATAATGATCTGGCAAATACAGGTACGTTGGTTCAAGACCTCCTTAAGTTGTTGCCTTATTTGCTTTTGTACTTTAGTTCAATGGTTTTCTTCAGTATAGTGTATATATTCATTCTTACGTAATATTTCCACTTCAGATGTCTAACAGAGAATGAGAGGATTTGGGATCTGAATGAACTTGGTTGTTGATCGACGATCCACTGGATTTGATGTTTTGCAGCATGTTTTCTGCTTGGTTAAAATGGTTTCATTGTAGGGGATGAAAATTCCTGTCTCTATAGGACCCTTCCATTGGCCATGGAATCGTCTGTGTGTAGTCAGTTTATGTACTATAAATGATCAGATATTCCGAAATGTAGATATTTTATCTTTTGGTTCTCTTGAAGGTAGGTCCAGCTTTTCTTAGAGCCGATTTGTAAGAATTTAGTTCAGCATCATCAGTAACCAATGCGTTCAGTTATTATCAAACTATATGCTCCCATCTAGTTAACTAAATGATGCAATTTTTTGTTCTATGGTGAAATTTATAGGGTTGAAGCAATGTCCATCTGTTTATGGATGTCTGCACTATTCAATGGCGACCAAAGTCTTGGATTCTTATCGTATTGTTCGAACGGTTCCTTACCATGGTCTTGTAAGTTTGAACTTCCTCTTTGTTCTATAAGAATCCAATCATCCTCTTGAGCTCTTAAAGGATGGTTGAAAGAATTGCATTTTAGAAGAATGAATGAATATAATATATCAATTACAATCACCTAATCTAGAAGCTAGTTCACTCCATGAGGAATCTTGAATACAACCCTTAAGATTAACAAGTTCTATTTTTTTGATGTTTTGCTTGTTTTGAGAGTAATCCAAAGTTGATGTCACCTAATGTTCCCAATTTGACCCAGAAGCTTACGTAAGCACGAGTTGAGAGTATCCAAGAAATGGATAAGGAGATAACGGAGACACGGTGAATATTTTCATCTCCTTACTGTCTTCTCTGTCCCAAAACCCCATCCAACTTGACGGACAAGCCTCAGCCTGAGCCGGAACTTCTGCCTCTTCTCTCTTCACAGCTTTATGGATATACAGGTTACTTCCATAGCTTTCAACCTCCATTACTTGTCTCTTCCTTTTTGCCCTTAAAGATAGTTTTTTTATTGTTGTTGTTGTCTTCTAAGTCCCCGTGCTTCCCTGCTTCGAGTGGGAAGTTAAGGATGGCTTTACTTCCTCGTAGTTTAAAAGCAGCCTTGTCGTAGCCTCTTGCAGCTTCCATGGCTGTGTCAAAAGTCCCTAACCAGACACG
Source organism: Camelina sativa (assembly GCF_030686135.1). NCBI lineage: Eukaryota > Viridiplantae > Streptophyta > Magnoliopsida > Brassicales > Brassicaceae > Camelina > Camelina sativa. Next base: position 41,199,334 of record NC_141890.1, read on the forward strand.
AACACCTTTCTTGTTTGGGTCTCTGATCTCAGCTGCATACTTACCCCACGGTCTTCGCCTCACGCCTCTGTAGTGCCTTTGATCATCCTCTTGAGCCACTGGTGCAGTAGTAGGAACTGCAATGGTGGCAAGAGGTGGCTTGCGCTGGCTTAGAGTGGAGGTGGTGCTGTGGTTGATGTTTGAGACAAAGGTCTCTAAGGAAGGGAAATCGGTAAGAAGGTGTTGGGTTATCCGATCTAAAGCTGATTGGTCTTGTTCTTGTTGATGTGTAGATGCCATAGATGATTTTGGAGTCTTTTTCTATTTGATTGTTGTTTCGATTGTGAATTTTGGATTTTGATATTGGAGGGTTATATTAAAGTGGGACGTGAGAGGTTTCGTAGTTAGCTTCTTTGGTTTGACAGAGGAAGGATCCTTTTCAATTATTTTGACTTGTTTAGTTCTACTATTGTTTTGGAGTGTGGCAAGTGGGCTTTAAATATTATAACTTTAAGATAAGAACGGAGGGATTTTGTGGAATTTTCTTTATCAGTGAGGGGCCATCATCAAGCTAGTGTCTATTTCCAGGTTTCTTCATATCCGATACACATTTTAAAATTGTTTTTATTAGAGAAATTTGGAAGAAAAAGTGACACATTCTTTTAACTTTTAGGGGTAAAGTTTAATTATATTTTGGAAAGGTGGATGCACGAGTGTTTGTCGACTTGCCTCTTTTAGACAATATCTCGATGTTTGTATCTTCAGGACTTCAATAAATTGTGGACTCATTGTCTTTGTACTATACTTCAGTTCAATGTTCGTCAGTACAACGTGTATGCATACATATGTATATGTATACAGTATATTAATTTGTATGTGATATTTCAACTTCTGAAATACCCACATGGTTTGATGTTGTGTAGCCTGTTTTCAGCTTAGTCAAATGGTTTATATGTATATTGCAAGGGTATGAACATTCCGGTGGTTCCAAAGTAGTTTCCCTTTCTTTGTTGGGCTCTTTTGCCATTGAATTGTCTAGGTGTAGCAGTTTATGTCTATATATGAGTGAGATCAGTTCTTCAAAATGTAGATATCTTATCATATACTTTTCTTGAAGGTAGGTCCAGCTTCTCTTGGAGTCCGATTGTAATAATTTACTTCACTATCAGTCTATCACCAGTAACCAGTGGGTCAGTCGTTATCAAACTATATCTACATGTACTTTATTACTGATGAGATTTTTTGTTCTATGGTGAAATATATAGGCCCTATATTATAGGGTTGAAGCAAAGTGCATATGTTTTGTGGGTTTCTGCACTATTAGACAGAGCGACCAAAGTCTTGGAGGCCAATTGTTTTGTTCGAAGGGCTCATTAATAGGTCTTGTAAGTTCGAATTTCCTCTTTGTTTTCGTTTAAGAAAAAGGAAGACATGCTATAAAAAAGATCATCATACTCTTTTGCTCGTTTGAGGAAAGGTAGAAAGAATCGCATTTAAGAAGAATGAATGAATATAGTAAAGCATTTTTTTTTTACAATCAGCTAATCTTAGAAGCTTTAAACACAATTTAAAGTTGCTAATGTCACCTAATGTTGGAATTTTCCAGATTTGATCCTCGGACGTTTACGTAACCACTAGTGAAGAGTATCCAAGAGATGGATAAGGAGATAAAGGAGGCACGGAGAATATTCCCATCTCTTTACTGTCTGCTTTGTCCCAAAACCCCATCCAACTTGACGGTGTTAATGGACAAGCATCAGCCTGAGCCTGAACTTCTTCCCTCTTCACAGCTTTATGGCTGCTCAGGTGGCTTTCATCCCCTGTTACTTGTCTCTTCCTCTTTTCTTTCAAAGACACAGTCTTCTTGTTGTTGTCTCCTAAGTCCTCGTGCTTGCCTGCTTCGAGTGGGAAGTTAAGAATGGCTTTGCTTCCTCGTAGTTTAAAAGCAGCTTTGTCATAACCTCTTGCAGCTTCTATGGCCGAGTCAAAAGTCCCTAACCAAACACGAACACCTTTCTTGCTAGGGTCTCTGATCTCAGCCGCATACTTACCCCACGGTCGTCTCCTGACGCCTCTGTAATGCCTCTGATTCTCCTCCTCTTGAGCCACCGGGGTAGTAGTAGGAACTGCAATGGTAGCAAGAGGTGGCTTCCGTTGGCTTAGAGTACTTGAGGTGGTGGAGTGGTGGATGGTGGAGACAAAGGTCTCTAACTAAGGAAGGGAAATCGGTAAGGAGGTGTTGGGTTATGATATCTAAAGCTGATTGGTCTTGTTCTAATTGTTGTTGTTGTTGTTGATGTGAAGAAGCCATAGATGATGTTGGAGTCTTCTTTGTGTTTTCGATTGTGGTTTTGAATGTGGGTTTTTAGTTTTTGTGATTGGAGGTTATATAGAGGTGGGAAGTGAGAGGTTTCGTAGTGAGCTTCTTGTGTTGGAGAGAGGAAGGATCCTTTTTCAAGATTTTGACTTGTGTGGTTCTTTTGTTGTTTGGAGTGAGGCAAGTGGACTCTCTAAATTATTATTTTAAGATAAAGAAAGGATTTGAGGCTTTGTCTTTTTGTTGTGGAGGGGGCCATATCAATTATGAAACTAGTGTCGGCTTCCAGGTTTTTTCATATCCAAGATACAAATTAATTATTATAGAGAAGTTTTGAATAAAAATTTGACACTTTTTTATATACTTTTATGGGTAATTTATATTTTGGAGTAAGTTGGATGCACGAATGTGTTTGTCCTCCACTTGCCTGTTTTAGACAAATATGGCTGCCTTGGATTCTCGTCTGGGCACACTGTGGATTATATATGATTTGGTGGTTGTAGTAGCTCTTTTGGCCGCATTATTTGAAACTTATTCTTTTGTTTAATTGTTTGAACTTTGAAATTATTCTGAATTTGGTTACTTGATTTCTGTGTCTTTCACGGCTAAGCAATATAGTATAGTTATTATATAGAGCAACTTGCCTGTTTTGGACAATGAAAGTTTGAAATTCCTTCATGCACATTCATGGTCAAGATTTGTAACTTCCGTCAATTTAAATTATGAGTCCCCACATACAAGGCTTTTATGAGGTTTGGCTTTTCACGTATGGGTTAGGTTAATCATACAACGAACAAAGAACTCCAAATATTCCTGTTGGCAAACAAAAAAAGGAGGAACTCCAAAGTTCCCATTGAATATGTATTCTGAGAAACACCTTTGAAAGACATAAGAAGCAAAAAGAGTGTTGGTTGGAAAACATTGACTTATATGAAAGTATGGACGGTGCGCATCTCATACGGATTAATCCTTAAGCCATGATAATAGTTATTTCCGAATCAATGAAACAACTAGAGTTACAGTCGTTTTGATCTTGCAGCTAGCATGCTGAGAAACGTGATGTGCATACTTGTTAAACAATGCATCGATATTAATGGCATCTCCAAAATGAGTTACGAGCATTGTTTCAATCACCGCTCTTACACCGGAATAAGAGAGTTGGCAGAGTAGCTTTTGTCTCCATCTCCACCATTCATACACAGAGCACTCACAAAGGGATATATACTACCACTCTCTTCATCATAGCCGTTACTTTGACTCTTACACCTGCGAAATAATAATAGATATATAATATATCGTTGTCAAATAAACATATATACACAACAATATATAGTATGCAGTTTGAAGATGTATAACGTATAATGTATTAGAGAGAAAAACCTCGAGGAAGGATTAGTGTGGATGAATTTTGAACCCATTATTGCTCGCACTATTTTTTTTTTTTTGACAACAACACAAACGATTAGCTCAAAACAGCCAATGAGAAGGAATATTATTTACAAAGGTAGCTGGATGCGAAACGGTTCGAACACGTCGTGCCAGATTGTCAGCTTTACTATTCTGAGCGCGGGGAACCAAGGCTAAGGAAAAAGAGTGGAACTCCTTCCTATCAGCTTGTATCTCCTCAAAGTACGGCTTGAAGGCTGGCCACTCGGAAGGCGAAGACACCATCTTCACCAGATCAGAGCAGTCGGTAAGAAAGACCACGTCTTGATTATCTGCACTAATCATACATCGCATCGCCCATATAAGCGCTTCCATCTCTGCATGAAGAGGCGTAAGACTACGACGAAGGTTGGCGGCCCCCATAGTGGGAGCCTCCTCCCCAGAAGAGGTACAAAACCAGCCACGACCAACATATTTGTCCGTGGCTTTCCAAGACCCATCTACAAAACAAAGGCAACCCAAAGCAGGTCTAGCGACCACCATCCTACATCTGTCACTGTGCGTAACATGTTGAGCACCGACCGGTACATCGACCGGGTCATCCAGCTGAGCACGGAACCAGGCTTGAGATTCCTCTTCTGCTATTCGCGAAAGCGCCAGCGGATTCGAATCCAGGTTGGAAAAAACTTTATCATTCCGAGCTTTCCAAATATACCACAATATCCAGGGATAAACATCTGGGGTGGGGGACTGCTTAGCCCTCCAAAATAAGAAATCCATGTTTGCATAAATAGAAGCAGTTGGAAATGCATCCGGCCCTGTTGGGAAAGATGACAAAGCCCACACCTGCCTTGCCGGAGAACACTCAAAGAGGACGTGATTAATTGTCTCGACCGGAAAACCACAGAAAGCACACGTTGTATCACAACTCAGTCCACGTTTGCGAAGATTCGAAGTGACTGCGATACATCCTGTGATAGCTTGCCAAAAAAAATGCCTGATTTTAGGAGGACACCGAATTTTCCAAACAAAGGCCTGAAGCAGTGTAATGTCAGGACCACAAATGGTCCTTGACGTTGTCGCCTGGCGTAAGATATGATATCCCGATTTAACCGAATAAGTACCAGATTTGGTGAAATGCCATCCCAACATGTCCGAGGACGTTGGCGTACCTAAAGGAATAGCAGAAATGATGGCAACATCTTTCGGCACAAAGGCGGCCGAAAGCAAGGCCATATCCCAGGAATTAGTGGTCCTTTCAACGAAAGAGTTAACTCGAAGCGAAGGGGTGAGAGGCAACCCAGAGCTTATTGCTGGTCTTGGGAATTGAGCAGGTATCCAAGGGTCAGTCCATACTGAAATGGAAGCCCCAGACCCTACACGTGTAATGAGTCCTTTGTTAACCAGAGAGCGAGCAGACACCATACTCCGCCACCCATAAGATGGGGAGTAGGATTTAATTGGATCCATAGGATCCGAGTGCCGATAGTATCGTCCTTTAAACACCCTAGCAAATAGTGATTCCGGAACCGTAATCAAACGCCAAAACTGCTTGGCCAGCAGAGCCGTATTATAGTCATCTAAACAACGAAATCCCAAACCCCCTTCTGACTTGGTTAGGCATAGCCTATCCCAAGCCACCCAGTGAAGTTCTTGTGACTGATCAGAAGAGCTCCACCAGAAATTAGAGATTGCACTGGTGAGCTTCTGTGTGACCGTTTTCGGAAGACGAAAATAGGACATAACAAAAGTGGGAACCGCCGTAGCAACAGATTTAATCATGACCTCTTTGCCTCCTTTGGACAACAATCGGGCCGGCCATCCGCCAGCTCGTGCCTGTAACCTATCCTGAACAAAGGCAAAAACTTTAGTTTTAGACCCACCCAAGCTCTCTGGAATACCCAAGTAGGAACTCATACCACCCAAATTAGAAATACCCAAAACTCCTTTGAGTTCCTCTCTCAAATCATGATCAACCGTGTGGCCAAATTGAATTGAAGACTTTTGAAAATTTATCTGTTGACCGGAAACCCGCTCATACTGCTGGAGAATTCGTAAGACAACTCCACATTGTTCCTTCGTGGCGCGACAGAGAAAAGACTATTATCCGCAAATAGTAGATGAGAGATCGTCGGACAAGCAGTCGAAACCATAATTCCGGTTATGAGCTTGGATTGCTCTGCCTTCCTAAGATTAGCAATTAGTACTTCAGTACAAAGAATGAAAAGATAAGGTGACAAAGGGTCTCCCTGCTGAAGCCCCCGATGAGGAATGATTGAACCATGGGGTTCTCCATTAAGTAGAACCTTATACTGGACCGACGTCACACACCACATGATCCAGGATAACCACCTATCACAGAAACCGAATTTACGTAGTAAACGATCAATAAATGACCATTCAACTCTATCATATGCCTTACTCATATCTGTTTTGATAGCCATGTACTTCCCCTTGCAAGAAGGGTTAGAGCGAAGCCCATGAAACATCTCCTGAGCTATTAAAATATTATCAGAAATTAACCGTCCCTCAACAAACGCCGACTGAGTTTCACAGACTAGTGACGGCAAGAAACCCCGCAGTCGTTGGCACAATACCTTTGAAATAACCTTATACCCAACATTACATAAGCTAATTGGCCGTAGTTCCGTCATCTTTGTCGGCTTGTCCACCTTGGGAATAAGACAAATATTTGTCATATTTAACCATTTATCAAAAACTCTATCTCGCAGGAAGAATTGACCAAGAAAACCAAATCCGCTTTCACGGTCCCCCACGCCTTTTGATAAAAAAGAGCGGTCATCCCATCGGGACCCGGGCCTTATCAGGGTACATCATAAACAAAGCCTCCTTGACCTCTTTTTCAGAGGCATCTTGAGTTAAAATCTCATTAATTGCTTCCGTGATAACCGGTTGTATTTCCCCTAGTGCTTCCTCAAAATCGGAAGGAGCCGAAGAGGTAAATAATCCCTGAAAGTAATTGACCGCTGTATTTTGAATATCAGCAACCTCCGTAGACCACACACCATTGTCATCATACAAACCAGCAATGCGATTTCGTGCCCGCCGTTGTTTAGTCTGGGCATGAAATAACTGGTATTGTGATCCCCAAATCTCATCCAACGACTACGACTTTTCTGGAACCAATACACTTCCTCATCCCGATACGCTTCACGAAGTTGCCAGGTTAATCCTGCAATTTCCTCGACCGAACTAGTGTCATCCGCCTGTGCGGTCGCCAGTTTTGATTTTAAATCCTCAATGGTTTCGCGTCCATATGGCATTTGTGCCTTTCTCCATCGAGATATGGCATGCCTACACGTAACAACCTTATCCACAAAGTTACCTGGCCGAGAGTTTGCCTCAGAGTCCCAGCCCGCTGAAATATTCTCAAAAAGTCTTCTTTGTCTAGCCAACGTCTGTCAAAGCGGAAACCACTCCGACACCGGCGTATGATCAGACGCAATCATTTCCAAGTATTCCGTAAAAGATTGACGGAAAAGATCATGCCACGCCTCATTGGCAAGAGCCCTATCCAGATGGCATCGTATCGGCTTCTTATCCCACCAACCTCGCCAAGATAGGCTATCCCCAAGGCAGGGGAATTCAAGTAACCCACAATGTCGGATCATGGAGTTGAAAGGAATAAAGGACGATGCACTACGCAGTCGCCCACCACGCTTCTCATGGTTTCCTTTCAACTCATTAAAATCACCAATAAAAAACCAAGGTAAGTCTCTTGCTTGCATTATTATTATTATTATTATTATTATTATTATTATTATTATTATTATTATTATTATTATTATTATTATTATTATTATTATTTTATTTTTAAAGAGATACCATTTCATTAAATTCTGAATAAGTTTAGTACATAATAACTGATAAGTCTTTATGGAGAGACTGAATGGATAGAAATACAATGAAGATTTTAAGAGACTTTAATATAAAGTGTGGAGCAATCATGGGGCCTGGAAATGAGAGAACCAGAGGCATATATAGGTCTCCTTGGGTGGGTTCCTTGTCGTTTGTTGTTGAGCTTGCGATCGATCCAGCCACAACAGCCTTCTTCTAATCTGAAGCTAAATTTCTCTTTGGAGTTGGTGCTCCGTCCGTATCGTAGGAGTATGAAGCCTTGAGTTTCGTTCTTTCCAAATGGTATAAATCAAGGCATGGAAGACAAGTTTACAAATTGAGTTAAGTTTCCTATTTGTGGTTGGAGACTTAATCCAATTTAAGAAACTGTCAAATGCCGGTGCAGGTTGAGGGTCGAAGTGGTTAAAGAAAGTCGTCCAGAGGTTCAATGAGAAAGGGCATTGAAAGAAAAGGTGGTCTTTTGTCTCATTACCTGTCTGACAGAGGAGGCAAGATGAAGGAACTGGGAGACTCCAGCGAATCAGTCAATCTCTTGTTGTGAGCCTGTCTTGAACTGTAAGTCATGCCATGAATGCCATCTTGGGTATTTTTTCCTTGAACCAAACCTGAGAATGCCAGGGAACAAAGGATCCAATAGGGTGTAAATGCCGCCAAGTTCGCATAGAAGAGAAGTTCCCTTGCGTTTGATCGGGAGTCAACTTCCAGAGGAAGATGTCTCTGCCTAAACCCGGAGAGGGGGGTTCGTGATGCTGAAGGCACACTCTGAGCAGTTGAACAAGCGAATGCCTTCCTCTGGGAATAGTCCAATCACCTTGTGATACTACATCACCAACAAGGGCTAGAAGCCTAATACCCATTACTCTTGGACCCGCATCTCCAAATAAGTCTAACAACGGTCCGAGTCCCATCCAATTATCATGCCAAAACGGTGCTTCTGTTCCTGAATGGATTTGAGAGAAAACGAAGGGTCTTGCCAATGGCCTGAGCTTCGATAGTCTCCTCCAAATCCAACTCCCTGTGTTACGAAAATCAGCAACCCAAAAACTTTTATCCCTTGTCAAGTGAGTTTTAGTCCAGAAAACCTAGAATGATCCTACTTGTGAGAATAGGAGCCATATTAGTTTTAGGCCAAATATTTTGTTCCAGTTGACTAGCCTCTTAAGCCCTAAGCCCCCTGCAACCTTAGGAGTGCAAACAGCTTCCCAAGAAACCTTTGCCCCTCGTGCTGTCTCTGCAGTGCTGTTCCACAAAAACACTCCGCAGATTTGCTCAAGTTTCTCCATACATTTATCAGGGAGCATGAAGAATGATGGCCAAAAATTTATGGTGTTGTTAATGACTGATTGAAGGAGCTGCAATCTACATGCGAAGGAGAGATGACAGTTTTTCCATAAGTTAATTCTCCCTTTCACTTTATCAATCAGTGTTTGATAGTCTGAGGTAGATAGCTTTTGAGTGAGTAGAGGTACTCCGAGGTAGCGCATAGGGAGGGAGCCAAAGGAAAGATTGTGAGAGGTTGCTAGTTGGCTGATGATGTCTCTGTTATTACCATCAAGGTAAAAACAGGTCTTTTGCAAATTTATTCCAAGCCCTAAGACACTTTTGAACTGAATGAGAATATCCAGAATTGCCACCAACGAGTCTTCAGTTCCATCAAAGAAGACTAGAATATCATCGGCAAAGCTGAGGTTTATGATAAGCGGGTTGCCACACAGCGGATGGGTTTGGAACCTTCCCACAGTGGTTGCTGATATGCTCAAATTGTAATACCCTAATGGTAATAACAGCCTTGCAGTTGTAATACTCTAGGGTTCGAATCTACAGAGACTCTAGATCACACAATAGACTTATTAATCTTTTAATTATGCTAAATCAAAATATTAAATTAAAAACAATGCAAAAACAGAATTAAAAAGTGTTGTAAATTCAGGAATTAAAAACGTTAGGTCTAGGGAAAATTTCAGGAATTTATGAAATATTAAATCAATCAATAAATTAGGATTCAATCAATTAAAAACAGATCTAGAACTCTAAACTCTTTTGTTGTAAAATAAATCAGTTCTCATTGCAAATATTATCTAAGTTTAAAACCCGAAAATCCAAATCTCTTTGCAAAATTCAAGTTAAAAACCAGTTTTGAAAACAAGTTTAGATTATTCACAAAATTACTAAATCAAATCTCTTTGCAAGAACTAATTTTGCTCATCATAGGTTTTATCAGAAAAATCAATTATATTCTCATATCAATCAATAATCCTGAGATCTAAATCCAGATGACTAATCAAATATCTAACATTAAGAACAACCAAAGACTAAGATCACAGAAGATAATGAATCCTAAATAATAACATATCTAATAAACCATAAAAAACCTATGAAAACCCTGAACCTAGTAAGAGATCTACTCAGACATGATCAATGAAACAAAAACCATGAATAAAATAGATATCATAAAGAAATTGAAAGAAGAACTAAAGGAGTTCTGAATCTTATTTGAAGGAGTCTTGATTCTTCTCTCCAAAAGCTCTCTCAAAATCTCTCAGGGTCCTCTCTCAAAAGTTGCAGGGAAAAATAAAGCTTAGGTCTAAACAATGACCTAGAAAACCTATTTATATTGATTAAACACGTCCAGGGACTAATGATGCAAATATAGAAAACTTTGGGACAGTTTTGTAAATCTTCAAAACTTGTGGAAAAACTTTCAATTCATATTGTGGACATTGCATCGATCGACACTATCATCTGCATCGACCGATGCATAGCTCTGAACTCGTCTCCCAACTTCACAACTCAGCCTCAATGCTTGAATGTGCTCCAAATCCTCCTATTTAGCTTAATTATGCTCATATCCATGCTAAATCCTATAAAACCTGTAAAGACTCTAAAAACACCAAAAATATTCTATAGATAAGACTTATATCATGGCTAAAAACACCTAAAAACCATGATATATCAGCTTCCTTTTCTAATTGTTTCGATAGTATGTCCATGACTAGCGTGAAGAGAGGAGCTGAGATGGAGTCACATTGTCTTAAGCCTTTCTGTCCTTTAAAGAAACCCACTAGCTCTCCATTAATACCCACTGAGTAGGTTGGTGACATGAAGCATAATGATACCCACTTGATGAACGGTGTAGGGAGATTGTCTGCTTCCAGGATGTTTGAGAGGAACCCCAAATCCACATTGTCAAACGCTTTATCAGATCAATTTGAAGACTTTTTCTAGTGACTGGTCCTTCCTTGTTAAAATCAGTGACTAGTTCAGAGGCTAGGAGTACATTCTCGCATAAGAGACGACATGGGATAAAAGCGACTTGATTCCTTTGAACGGACTGGTCGGTGAATAACTTGAGCATGTTTGTTAGGATCCTGGAAATTACCTTGTAGATGGTATTGCAGCAACAGATAGGCCGAAACTCAGTGAGTGTCTCCAAAATTGTTGCATTCACTTACCTAAGTAGCTTACCGGTTCTAAAAAATTCTAGAACAGATTCAATGACAGTCGGTCCCACAATTCCTCACGAAGTGATGAAGAATTCCACTGTGAATCCATCCGTTCCTAGAGTGAAGGTTATCAATTCTGGTGTAGGAATGGCAGAGAGTGATGAAGCCAACATTTTCGTGCATCTGAATGGGTGGAGATCTTGTAACTGTTCCACTGATAATGGTTCCACAAGAGAGTTAGCAGTACCCAACAGTTTTTGATAGTAATTTACTATCATATCCTTGAGGATCCTTGGGTCTATGACACTTTATCCATCTTCATCAGTTAGCGAACGTATTAGATTCCTTGCTTGATGTGCCTTCACGGAATTGTGGAAGAAGCGTGTATTCGAGTCTCCTTCTGAGCACCATCGAACTCTTGATTTCTCCTGGAGAAACTGCTGTTGAAAGGATGGACCAATGTTGTCTGGCTAATCTTTCTCTTAAAAAAGGTTTGGGTTTGGTGAGGTTAGAATCTGATTCTGGATCATATTTAGTGATTCCAATGCTTCTGCGCTCCTTGCTTGAATATTACTGAAATGAATGCGATTTAAGGCCTTGCAAGCCACCTTCACTGCTCTAAGCTTTTGATAAAGTGAGAACATGCAGGACCTCGAAAGTACAGGAGTATTCCAGGCTGCTTCCACGAGATAAGGATAGTCCGGATGGGAGGTGAAGAAAGAGTAGAATTTAAAGGGTACCTTCTTCCTCTCTAGATGATCTAATGTAACAACCATAATGGGGGAATGGTCTGAATTACCCGAAGCATCATAGAGAGCATTGGATTGAGGGAAGGATGACATCCATGCTCCATTAACAAGCGTTCTGTCGAGTTTACGGGTGATTGGATCTAGTGGCCGGTTATTGTACCAGGTATGTTTTACACCCCTACTTGGTAATTCCAGGAAAGTCACAAGCGTCTATACAGTTATGGAATTCAGCCATACCTTGGACTGTTAAGGGATATGGATGAAGGGAGTAGTGCTCCTCTAATCATAGAATTTGATTAAAGTCTCCTAGTATCAGCTAAGGATGATTTCTTTGAAGACTATGGTGTCTTCCAAAGTTCTCTTCTTGCTACGATGCAGTTGTGCGCATAAACAAATGAAACTTAGTATGAAAGCTTAGATACCGGATCAAAAACTCCACATGAAATGACTTGATCCGTTTTCTTGTAAATAAACACCTTGTACGCGGAATCCCAAACTAACCATATTCTCCCATTGAGTGTTAGAGGAGAGTAGTGGTAGTCATATCTCCATCCCGAAAAAGTACTAGCCAAAATTGAAACTGCATTGTCCTCTTAGACATGAGTTTCCAAAATTCCTACTATAGAAGGTTTACTAGACTGAACCCATCTCTTGAATTCTTGTTACCGATGGGTTATATTCAAACCACTTATATTAAACCTTTATGTTGTTTAAAAAGTGTGCAACCTGGCAGAGTTTATTTATAGAAGTAGAAGCTTGATGCAATATGTATCTGAAATGTGATAAATATTCTGGTCAGAGCGGGGTGCTTCAGCAGGAGAAAAAGAAGCGGCCGCCTACATTTTGGAAAAATATTTAGGGTATTATAAATATAGAGGTGTATAGACTTATATAGTATAAAGATTATGAGCTTCTAGGATTCCAAACATTAGCTGCGGGTTAATTAATCAAAAACAATAACATTAGTTAATTAAACAATAGGGTCACCTCACCTGAGAGATTTGCTTGGTGACTTTCACTTTTTTTACATTATTTTTATTACTAAAGGTAATACAGCCACAAAGCTTTTCAAAAAGCTTTTCTTTCAATTTTTTTTTTCAAATACTTTGACCAAAAACAAAAAAATCATCAAATGTTTCAATTTAAAAGATTGTCAATTAAACTCATATATTTTATTATACAAAGGTTGATGTTAAAGTTACTCATTAACAAGATCATCAATTGTATCGATAAAATGTTGACACATGTCCAGATTACTGTTTAACATGATCGAGATATGTGTCAAATTAACAATCTTAGATTTTGACACTTGTCTAAGTTTATTGTTGAGAAAAAAAGTTAAAAAGTTATTTACCCAACACAAAAAAAAAACTAATTCAAAAACAAAAAAGAAATATTTACCTATCAAAGTCAGGAAATAGAGCATATGTCTTATTATATAAAGATGTATATTAAGTGGTATCATGTATCAAATTAAAACCTTAAGTACGCTAGAAAATCATGAAGAATGGTGGTCGATAATTTAGCTTTAGGTTATTGTAATAATTGTAATAATAATTTTAAAATATAAAAATATAAATTAGTGTATTAAAGTAAAAACTTCTCTCTAACTAAAAATATTTTTTTTTTCGAAAAATATATTTCACTTACAAAAAAATATTTATATATTTTTTCAAATTTTAATTTTATTATTTTAAAACCCGCACATCATGCGGGTTCTAATCTAGTATATATATATATATATACATATATTGAATATTATTGAGGGATTCTAGTTTTGGTTGCATATGCTAAAAAAATGAGAATTTGTTAAAAATACTCTTTTTGGGATACCCCTTTTCAAAAATACCATATTTTTTAAACATTTTCATTTTTACCCTATTTTACATAATTTTAATGTGTTAAATTCATTTTTAGAATTTTTTTTTTAGGTTTGGGTTCTCATTTTACATTTAGGATATATTTTTGAGGGGTTAGGATTTAGTATTTGGAGTTTCGGGTTTAGAATTTAGTGATTTTATTCATTGAAAATGGGTATTTTTGAAAATGACCAACATGAAATGGTATTTTTAAAAAGTGACATAGGAAAAGGGGTATTTTTAAAAATCTCCCATCTCATCAAATGTTTCAATTGAAAAGATTGTTAATTAAACTCATAAATATATAATCTAGTTCCAGCAATAAGAGCAACAAAGTCGAAGAACAACGAGATCAATTATAATCTACCAAACTAACACCAATTAGTCATAAGTCACTTAAGAAACCCTAAACCTAATTAAGAAACTACTCAGACATGAAGAAACAAAAACATTAAATCAATGATGAAAAAAACATAATTGAATTTGCAAAGGAATAGATTAAAAGAGTTCAGAACTCTTCCACAAATCAAGATCAAAAGTAGAAATAATCGCCTCAAGCTTACAAGTCCTCTGCGTAGAATAAAAATTATGTCTCTGTAGACTGAGTCTCTATCTTAAATACCAAAATAAAACTCTAAAAGTCTGTTTAAAACAAAAAAAATTGTTCCGGGTACCGACCGGTTGATCCCAAGTGAGGACCAGTCGATCCTATGTCTTGATCGAAGAATGTGTAGATGAATGTGTAGATATATCGAAGAATGTGTAAATGAATTTTGATAGCTATCAAACCTTATGTTGTTTAAGAAGTTGATGATCAGCCTTCAGCGCGTCTTCACTACAATACAAAGAACAAAATATTGTGGTGTGCCCTTTGAAAAATATTGGGAATGGACAACGACACAAGCATCTAATGCAAATTGGTTGTTGAGAAGAATCCAAAGATCTTTCACTTTCGTACCCTTTGATGTGAGCCTGATAACAGAAATGTACTCTTTTGTAGTTTATCTGGTTTTATGTACATGTTTACCCCAAGTACAGAATCAACATGAAGAGCTGTGCTGCAGTCATTGCATTTATAAAACCGTTGTACTTTCCTTTTCTCGCCCGAGATACCCCTTTTCTTTTACTTCTTCTACTTTGCCTTCGTAAACATCACATCAGTATGCTTGATCATTTGCCTCTTTCCCATCGCAACTTGTGAGAAAATGACTATCATGCATAATTGCCTATACATTACCTTGTATGGGAAAGTAACACAACGAAAACATCTAGAAGAATTGCGTTAATTAATTTGAATCTGAACTATGAAATTTGCATATTTGACATTGTGTCTTTTTCTATATATGTGTCCCAAGGTAAGGAATAAGGGATGCTCGTGGTTTTGATAGTCAAATGGTTCAATTTGACATTGATTCATGTAATTTAATTTAATACAGTGATTTTTTCCTTGATCGTAAATTAGTTGATTTTGGCTTTAAAAAAACACGTAAATGAAAATATAAAATTACATAAACATTTTTCTTTCCTTTTAGAAAAAAAAGAAAGTTACATCTCACAATCGAAATTAAAGAAAAAAAAACATTTTCCAAAAGAAAAGAAAAAAAAAAGAGAGAGAGAGAGAGAGACAACATAGCCAAAAATGTCAAATATTTCAAATTAACATGAAAAAATTAATGAAAAATAAAATCGGGGGTGCTAAGTCACCAGTCGGATGTCAAATACAATCCACACAACAATATATGGCTTTGGACCCTTTGATAAACACTGGGAATGGACAACGGCGCATACATCTCTTGCAAATTGGTCTGGAGAGGGAACTGTTGAGAATAACCCGAACATCTATCAATTCGAGATGTTTATCTTTAACTGAGTAGTGGTGAAAAGAGACCTTTTCTGTTTCATTAGGTTTCATGTACATGTCTTTTCCAAATAGACAATCAACATGTAGAGCAGTACTGCAGTCATTGCATTTATAATATCGTGATTCTGTTTTCGGTTCCCCGATCCCCCAATATCCTGTTTCTTTGACTTCTTCTATTTTGCTTTCGCAAACTTCACACCAGTCTGGTTGATCTCTTGCCTCTTTCCCATCGCAGATTGTGAGAAAATGACTATCATGCTTATATTTTGTCTTGTATGGTAAAGTAGCACAACGGAAACATATAGAATAATCGCATTCCATGCAAATTAACTTCGCATTGTAGCTTTCGTATTTGCACGTGTGACATCGTGTCTCTTTCTCTGTTTCCCAAGGTAGAAATAATGGATGTTTGTGGCCTTGGTATTTTAATGGTTCGACAATCGAGGCACATCTTGTATCTAGACGAAAGATTTCTTTTTCTTTACCGTGCTCATAGAAGAAGCCATTACCATCTAGCCCACATTCACTACACTGAAATACACCTGTGTCACTACCAGGTCTCATGGTGGCAACTTTTAGTGTAAGTGGATGTGGATATAAGGGATATCGTTTCATGCGTGGAGCATTTGCACAACTTTCATGGAGGATGAAGTCGCATTCCATGCATGAATAGAACTGACCTTCGTAGATTGGAAGAGCACACCCTTGACAATACTTATTTTTTTCATAGGTTACGTTGATCTCAAGTCGCAAATGGTGACTATGAAAAGGATGGTGTATAATTCCATCAGCTATCCTCTTGAATGGCTCACCGTCATCTATCTTATCCTCTTCTTCTGATACTCCTTCAAGTTCTTTGCCATCCCACACATTTGGATGTAATGCACATGTTGAGTGAACAAAATAAGCATCACACTTATTGCAAGAGTATGCACCATAATTGTTGTCGATTTGTTGATGACAGACTCCGCAAGAAAACATTCCAGATGGAAGAGAAGAGATAAAAGAGATACGGTGAGGGTGACGAGATATTCTTATGACATGCGGGAAATCCATACAACCTTTATGGATTACGAAGACACATTGGATACAGATATATGTGGGATCAAGCTTCTTAATCCGGGCACAAATATTACAAACTGTAGAAGCTTGTGTAGGGAAAAAGGAGAGAGGGTGGGGATGGCTCTTTGGATGGTCTACAACCAAGGGTACTGGCCTCATCGCACATACAGGATGCATACTCAACTCGCAGATTGTACAATGATAAAACATTTGGTTTGTATATGCTTTACAGCTTATGCACTTCGGAGAACTTGCACAACTGTAAAGTCGAAGAGAATGAAAGGGGTGGGAAGGGTGTTTGATCTCAAGTGGAGACTCAACACATTCTTTGTGAAATTTTTTTTGACACTGGAGACATGCAAAATAGCTTGTGCAGAGCGTTAGCATTTCGCATGCGCCGCATTCAAATTCTTCACGATTTGGTTCTTTATTGTTACACCAAAGAAGAGGGACTACAGGGAACTTACATATACCAGGATGGTCGCAATCAAGCAAAGATTCATCATCTTGTTGATCACCTCTTCTTTTGCTGGGTAAGTGCGGGGAAGAATTGTATGGATGTAACACAGGAACATCATCAAGAGTACAAAACTCATCATCATTCATCTTTAGTTTGAACTTTAGAAATTTGAAACGTGCAGCAGGACATAAAAAAAGAGGTTGAAGAGCAAAGTCGTCGCCACTAGAATCCATGGCTAGTGCCTCACCGGAAGAGGTCGGGTTGGCTGCTCTTGTTGATGTGTATATTAAATATGGTTTTTCATCAATTTTCTCCTTACGAAATACACCCACCGAACTCATGGTGAATGCTACAAGGAGGTAATGAATTTTGTGATATTCATCTTCTCCTTCTCCCCTTTTCATATAGATAAAGAAACAGGTAAGCTTGGTCTTTTTCTATTCTTGTTTATAGAAAAAGTCGTTCATTACTGATCTCAAAAAACATATATATTTATAAAAAAAATTCTGTGAGAGGAGACCATCTTTTCCGCTGTTATAGTATAGTATAATATATGTTTCCAAATTATATACTATTAACATCTCATCTTGATCAGTACTTGTACCACCACGTTTCCCAACTTCAAATAACACTACTGCATTATTGAGTATCGTCTCTTTTAAATATTATTCATCAGCCCCGAGATTTCCTAACATTTAATAAATCTTCAAACAAAAAAGTTGTCAACTGTAATCAGTACTATATATATATATATATATATATATAGTATAAGGTCACAAAGATTAAAGAAATACCCCACATGGCCACATGATGACATGAAGATATATATACCGATGGCCACTTAAAAATGTAGAGAAAATCCCACTTGGTAAAACATAATAATATCCTTTCATTAACAAAAATATGAATTTTTCAGTTAACTATGATTATAAGAACACCTCCCTATTTTATTATATAAAGTTTGGCTTTTAAAATTAGTAATTTATAAAATTGTAACATGTGTCAATTTTAACGATTAGAGATTTTGTTATATAAAAAATTTTATTATATAAAGTTTAGTCTTTAAAGTTAGTAATCAAAAAGTTTGGCGCCAAAAAAATTTACAAGAGTTTTAAAAAGTTATTAAAAGATTCTAAACGATTTAAAATTATTTATAAAGTTTTTATAAGATATTTAAAAGCCTTTTGTTTCGTTTGTAAACAATTTCTCACAAAATTGGCTCTTTTGACCTAATCTTCTGTTGACAAAAAAAAAATCTAAAAGCCTTATAAAACTTTGTAAATGCCTTATAAAACAACCTCTTAAAACCTTTTCAAAATATTTTAAAACCCTTTTAAAAACTTTTTAAAACATTTTAAAACTCTTTTAAAAACTTTGTAAAACCTTTTAAAAACATTGTAAAGCGTTTAAAAAGTTTTTATAAGATTTTTAAAAGCGTTTACAAGGTTTTTCTGAGGTATAAATTTTAAAATTTTTGGCAGAAAAATCTAATTTCATAATTTTGGCGGGAAAATTTGTTATTTTTTTGCAGGAAATTCAATTATTTTTTGGTGGAAATTTTTTTCGATTTTAATAACTGTAAATTGTTGCTGTCACTCAAAAAAGGATAATTTGGTCATTCTGTACATAAAGAGATATAGTTTTGAAAATATTCAACATGTAAGGATATTTAAAATAAAGAACATGGAAAAATGAGTATTTTTAAAAATGTCCCTAATTTTAATTAACTTACTAATTTTACAAGAAAAAAGATTACCTCTAGTCTTAAAAAGAGAAAATGGATTAAGGATATACAATTAATTTATCTATTATATCTAATAGTAAATTATTATTGCTAAAATAAAAAGGATTATAAAGACTCATTTCTATCCAACAACTAAACTATTTACTATTTTTTCATCTAGCAATGTAATTTCTTCAACTTTGTTATATTGGTAAAACTATTGTTTTTTTTCATATGAGGTTGTATTATTCTTATGGTGATGTTTTATATTATCAAGTAAAACTACACAAAAATTATATAAACGATCCCATATTTTTAATATTTTTATTATGAGACCAAGTTAATCTATATATATATATGTGTGTTTACGTAACCCAATTATTTACAATTATTTAAGAATAATTCAACTTTAAACTTGAAATTCTTCACAATTATTTAATTTCGTTGAAGATCAAACAAAAAACAGATAACTTTGGTTTTATTTATATTATTTTCATATTATATTAGAAAATCCATTAAGTTACAGCTAAGATTGGGTTCTATGTTTATATTATTTTTCAACCTAAGGTCTTTTAATATTATTTGTTGTAGAAAATCGTTAACTATTGTTTTCAATTCTCTGAACGTGTCACGCAGAACAATGGTAACTGCAACATTAAACAAATAACTAAAGAAGTCCCGCTTCGACGTGAGTACTTGAGTACTAACGAAAAGAGAGGTGTGTTTCATCACGTTTGATGTATCAGGGATACAAATATACAATATCTCAGGTTAAAAGTTACGGTAGTATTTTAAGTGGATATATAAAATATATATTTTTTTGATTCATAGACAATTAGTTTTAAGTTGAAAGTTTATAATTTAATATAGTATCATAACCTATTTTATAATCGGTTCGACCTAATAGTTAGCATGCCGATTCATGCACGAACATACCGATGTCTAGAAAAGCTATCATCTCGAGAGTGCGTATTATAGATACTATATTCCACACTGAAAGTTGAGTAAAATCTTAAATGGTATATATAAGATATGAACTTCTTTATTTATAGCCAATTGATTTTAAGTTGGAAATCCACAATCTAATATGATATATGTACACTTATATGATATATGTACATTTTTTGGTGTACATGCATGTCTATCCCAAATAAATGAGAATGGTGCAGCAGCCATTGCATTTATAATATCATCTTTCTTTTTCAAAGAATCGATAGGTAATTAGATTAGAAAATGTATGTCAAGTATACCAAAGTTAGATTTTTTGGAATTAAGATTATTGACATAATTTTTAAACTTATGGATTAAAATAAAAATTAAAAGAAACAAAGTAGAAAAAATGAGGACATACATATCACTAAAAATAGTGTCAAATATCGCAATATGATGAAAAGTTAGGAAAAATATTATAATGTTATATAAGATGCTTTGTATATAGAGGCAAAAAGCTCGAAAATGTTAGTGTAGATGAATTTTGAATCAATTGCTCGCACTTTCAAGTATAGTATTATAAGAAACTAAATCAAAGATGATAGCTATCAAAACCTTATTTGTGTAAGAAGTTGGCAACCTCGCACACTTTATTTATAGAGGTGAAGCTTGATGAAATATATATGTATCTCAAAATCTCTGATGCATGTGCTGTCTTTTGTTAGATATATGTTTTGTTCCAAAAATAGTTCATGTCGCAATTTTTTGGACATATGAATGTTTTCTCTGCAAAAACAAGACCTATTTGTGTTCCGACGAGATCAATTTTGAATGATGCATGTTGCTTACTTGTTTTGGCTCTAAATGGTTAGTTTAGCACAGTTTATTTATGAAGGTGGAAGCTTGATGAAATAACTTAAAGGTGATATATGGTAATGGGATTAAATTATGTCTTTTATTTAAATACTTTTGTGGACCTGTGAAATATATGATGGTAAACAAAAAGCTTACAATAGTCTCGTCAAAATGAATTAAGCTCACATAATGCAATGAGCTTTTTTTTTTTTTTTTTTTTTTAATTACTTTGCGCCTATGTCCCAGCCACTAAATATTTGAATAAGAATACGCATATTGTTTACAAGGAGAATACGCTTATTTAATAATTATGTTTTATGATTGTTAAAGATATTTTTCTTAAATTACTAACTTTCTTTCAATTTCATATTTACTACTTTAATTTATTTTAGTTATTATAATTTAAATTAGTCTTTCAATTTTCTCGCAAAGAAATAAGATTACAATAGGATGAAAATATTAGGAGCGCTAAAATCGAATTGAGAAAAAATGTGGATTATATTAAAAATAACGAAATCATGAATGAATTACAACAGCATAATATAAAGGAGAAAATAAATCACGGAGGCGAGATATGATATCTCTTTCCTTAACTTAATAAATCGGCCGTAAGTGCTTTCGGACAATCACGATTTATGAATCCCATGATACAACCGATCACGAACTATTACAGTAGCACACCAGTAATAGAACTCAAGCGAACAGATCTACGTTATACTCTCGAGACTACTAACTATAAAAACTTACTTGGACTAAGCAAGGGAGAAGGAGAGAGAGATCTTCAGAGGAAAGAGGCTTTATGTTTTTGAGTGTGAGAAATAATGAGAGGTTGTGCCTTTATATATAGTGGAAGGAGGGAGGTCTCAAGAAAATATTCACTGAATATTCTCGGAGTACTGCCCAAGTTGCTTGGAGTTCACACCAAGTCTTTCCAAAAAATAAATGGGTCTAAAGCTGTCCAAAAAGCCCAAAAAACCCACGGCCTATTGCCCACGTCCACGTCCAGCCCGGCCCGGCCAATCCCGCGTCCATGCTCGGCCCGCCCCGCGTCCATGCTCGGCCCACCCCGCGTCTGCGCCCGGCCTGGCCCGGTTTGGTTCGGTTCGGCTCGCGTGTGGGAACCTTCTCTCTTCCTTCTACACACTTTTGAAACTAGAAGAGTGTAAAACTATATATATATGAGTGAAAAATCAGTCATATTTCCGATGTAGGATATTTCCCAAACCATCCCAAGTAGCTTACTTCACACTCGTATTTCTCATTCAAATCAACTCCGTTTTGGACATATGAGCATACCATCTTGTAGTACTCGTTATCAGCTTTCCATTGCACTATCGACCCGATATTCTGAGCAGCCATTTGGCAGGAATTTGGCCGGAAAGTTGCCGGAAAATCATAGTCCCAAAACCTGCAATTTTTCTGAAACTTGTTTCTGAAAATTTTAGTTCCAACAATCCCCCACATGAATAGAAATAAGTCTAAACATATGACGAAATAACTAACCCTATAGATTGACACTACTAGCTAGACTAGACAGACCTTCCAGAGTATATGCGAAAACTAACTGTATCTGAGTTGGTGGCGTTTTTCAATCTTGAACCGACTCATTGTTATACCTGTCGAGTTTACTCAGCCAAATGGTGAACATGATGTCTTGAACCATCCGGATTTATATGTAAACTTAGACAGCAGGCATAACACAACTTTGTTTTCTCGTAGAACGAGGTTCTCTATTGTGTTCATTGTGGCCTTGAACATACCTGGTTAATCATGAGTGAACTTAGAGAGTATAACCTCATATATTCTCCTAGAAACGGTCCCATTTCACACTCACATGGTGATTTTAATAGCTTCTTGTATTTAAAGAAATATCCTGTAATTATTTCAAATATTTTACAAAGGTACATTTCAAATCATTAAAAGTATATGCTTAACCTCTAACATACAAGAAGCACTTTACATCATTTTAGGAACAAAGAAAAGACAAAAGTCTCTTAGTGCTTGTAGCAGATTCAACTTGATTTAGTTGTCCCTTTCAACCTAGGTCATGGGGTCTCCAATCTGAGTAGGTGGGGTTACCATCAAACCTCCTCTTAAGTCGTAGGCTTTAAACCCATTCCTCTTGATGACTTTATAACTTGATCTCACGCCAAACGTTTTGTAAATGGAGCCGCTAGGTTTTCTTTCGTATGGATGTAATCAATCGTAACTACACCAGTTGAGATAAGTTGTCTAATAGTTTTATGTCTTCGTCTGATGTGATGAGATTTGACATTATAATGGGTATTCCTTGCCTTGCCCAAAGCCGATTCGCTATCACAGTGTACACGTATTGCAGGCACAGGGTTCCCCCACATTGGGATGTCGCCCAAGAAATTACGAAGTGATTCAGCTTCCAACATAGCTATCTCCAAAGCTATGAATTCAGATTCCATAGTTGATTTAGCTGCCAGAGTTTATTTGGAAGACTTCCAGGACATTGCTGCACCTCCAAGTGTAAAAAAAATATCCACTCGTGGATTTTGAGTTTCTCGAGTCTGCGATCCAGTTGGCATCACTGTAACCTTCCAAAACTCTGGGTTCTCTACCATAGTGCAAGCCATGATCTTTGGTATAACGTAGATAGTCCAAAACTCTAGTTATAACCATCCAATGCTTATGTCCTGGATTACTTGTGTAGCGACTAAGTACATTTACAGAGTGCGCTAAATCTGGTCTTGTACAGTTTGTCAAGTACATTAGACTGCTAATTACCCTTGCATACTCCACCTGTTGCACAGGTTCACCAGAATTGTTGGTCAAGTGAATTTGAAGATCCTCTGGAGTTTTTGCAGTCCCATGAAAGCTGCTCATTTGACTTGTTCTGCACATAGGTGGTGAACATGGTCCTATCAGAGCATATGTGTGTGGTAGCACCAGTGTCGTAGTACCACTCCACTGGATTGTCTTCCACCATGTTATATTCAGTAACCCCCGCAACCATGTCTTCTTCAGTTAGGTTTGCTTGCAACTTGAGATCTTTGGCTTTGCTTTTGCAAACATCAGCCTTGTGTCCAATCTTACCACAATGATGACACTTTCCTTTGAACTTTCTCTCAAGGTTGCTCTTCTTGAAGTTTGTTCCAGATGACACCTTCAATGGTTTATGAGGAATAGAGATCCATTTACCCTTGCCTTTATACTTGGCCTTATGCTCAGCTACATGAACATCATGCCCCTGGTTTTGAGCATCCGAATGAGCTCCACGATTGTTTTCCTTAACTCTCAATCGACGGATGAGATCATCAAGAGACATGGCCTTACGCTTGAAGTTAAGGTAATGCTTGAAATTCGACCAGCTTAGTGGTAGCTTCTCGATCAAGCAATTCGTTTTGTTTTGAAGACATTGCAGATCGACATCCCTTCCAAATTAATCTCCTGAAAGATGCGTTGAAGAGCTTCCACTTGTTCCATAATGGTTTGGAATCCACCATCTTGAAGTTCAGGAACTTCGTAGTTGAGAATTTCTGCATCCCAGACTCATCAGTCTTGTACTTGGTCTCCAAAGCTAGCCACAATGCTTTTGAAGTCTTGTACATACTGTAGAGGTCATACAGATCATTGACCAAATGGTTCAGAATCTGACCTTTGCAACAATAGTCTCCTTGAGCCCAGCTATCCATACTTCCAACCACATACACATCAGTGTCACCTTGTGGAAGCGTTGGTGGATCCTCTGTGAGGTACCTTTCCATGTTTATGCTGGCCAAGTAGTAGCGCATCTTGTTTTGCCACGTTTTGAACCCAGCTTTGCCATCGAACTTATCTGGCATCATCCCTTGGGAAGCCGAAGGTGGTATTCCCATGTGGGTTGATCCATTACCGAACAGATTTCGGCGCACGTTTTCCATACAAGAATCGGTAAGCTTCGTGTTTTCATGTTCTTTAGCAAGACGTAGAGCTAACTCTGCAAGAGTGTCAACAGGGGTGGCTGGAACCCTAGCACCGTCAACGTTGTTACAACAGCGTAATATAAAGCAGAAATCGAATTGAGAAAAGATGCGAATTATATTAAAAATAACGAAATCATAAACGAATTACAACAGCGTAATATAAAGCAGAAAATAAATCACGGAGGCGAGATATGATATCTCTTTCCTTAATTCAATAAATCGGCCGTAAGTGCTTTCGGACAATCATGATTTATGAATCCCTGGATACAACCGATCACGAACTATTACAGTAGCACACTAGTAATAGAACTCAAGCGAACATATCTACGTTATACTCTCGAGACTACTAACTATAAGAACTTACTTGGACTAAGCAAGGGAGAGGGAGAGAGAGATCTTCAGAGGAAGGAGGCTTTATGTTTTTGAGTGTGAGAAATAATGAGAGGTTGTGCCTCTATATATAGTGGAAGGAGGGAGGTCTCAAGAAAATATTCACTGAATATTCTCGGAGTACTGCCCAAGTTGCTTGGAGTTCACACCAAGTCTTTCCAAAAAATAAATGGGTCTAAAGCTGTCCAAAAAGCCCAAAAAACCCACGGCCTATTGCCCACGTCCACGCCCAACCCGGCCCGGCCTGTCCCGCGTCCGTACTTGGCCCGCCCCGCGTCCGTGCTCGGCCCACCCCTCGTCCACGCCCAGGCTGGCCCGGTTCGGCTCGCGTGTGGGAACCTTCCCTCTTCCTTCTACACACTTTTGAAACTAGAAGAGTGTGAAAATATATATATATATATATATATATATATATGAGTTATATATATATATATATATGAGTGAAAAATCAGTCATATTTCCGATGTAGGATATTTCTCAAACCATCCCAAGTAGCTTACTTCACACTCTTATTTCTCATTCAAATCAACTCTGTTTTGGACATATGAGTATACCATCTTGTAGTACTCATTACCAGCTTTCCATTGCACTATCTACCCGACAATTCCGAGCAGCTATTTGGCAGGAATTTGGCCGGAAAGTTGCCGGAAATTCATAGTCCCAAAACCTGCAATTTTCTGAAACTTGTTTCTGAAAAATTCAGTTCCAACCGAAAATAGTCCAATACGAAATATATACATAGGGAAAATTAGAATTATGAGTGTTTTGTAAGACCATCTTCAATGATTTTTCTTATTTTTTTCTCTATAATAGAGATGAGTTTTACTCCAATGATTTTTACTATTTATTCCTCTATAAAATAATATTCTTAATAGATACTATTTTTATTTTACAATTAACATCTTTTATTTATAAAAATACAAACTAACCCATTTTACTTTAACTTTTGTAACACTTTCATAAAATTATCTTTTGCAAATGGTAGACTCAATATTTTAGAGATTAACAGAACTACTTTTCAAATAATATAGTTCAACTCTATTTATAGAGGAAAAAAATAAAGTTTCTCAATATATAAAGAAAAAATTAGTAATCTCTATTATAGAAATAAAAATAGAGATGGATTGGAACAAGAATTACTCTATAATAGAGTATAGAGACAAAAATAGAAAACCATTGGAGATGCTATAAGAGAATACCCAAACCCGAATAATCGCGGCATGAATCTCACCAAATATATATAAACTCCAACCGCTAATCACCAGCTTTTGGAAGGTTCCTTCCGGCAAGGGGAGCTCTTTTTCGCCACTTAGCGAATGAAGCTTGGGTCTCACCGGATCTAAGAGCAAGGCCAATGGAAGATTCATATTTTGAGGATCTTAGATAATAATTAGAAAATGTGAGTGACTACTGACTAGTATGAAGATAAAGACAATCAAAAATAATACATACATCTTGAAATATCCTTTTGTTTTTTAATGACACATCCGACTTTGAGCTCTTAATCTCAAGAGTTTAAAAAGAAAATCAATAATTTTTCATAACAAGATGTGATGTGATCCATATCAAAACCTAACGTAAGAAAAGGTTTCAAATTAGCTTTAAAACATCCTCAACATCCCATTCGACCTTCATTTGAGTTTGCAAACAGATCCATAAACCACTTGATATGTGTCACGTCACTAGCTAGCTTTAATACTTCGCAAGCTGTTAAAGTTGAGAAACTAAGTCAGTTAAGGCTTATTCTCTCAGTGGGCTTAGTAATTTAGTGGATATTGATTCGAAACTTACTTTGCTTTGCTTCAATAGAGTTGGGGTCAATACCATATGACCAGGAAATTGTAACGTCTATCACGTGGCTTATGTCCCGGTCCCGTAGTGTCCTATTTCAAAAACAAAACGGCCAAAACGTACGTGTCTCAAAGCAGACAATCTCTACTCTCATCTACACATGCAACGGCTGCATGAAAACACTCTCGACACGTGGGTCATGTCTCAAGTGAACCACCAGCCTCTCTCACTCATCTAGCTCCTTTCATATATCTCATAGCTTTCTCGCTGCTAGTTACTACTCCAAATTCACATTACGACTTCTCTGTGTTAATTTTCTTTTGGTTTTTTTGGTTTGGAACGATCATAAAAAGAATCAATGGAGGACCAAACAAGAACACATCACGAGATGATAAGCCGAGACAGTACACAAGCCCATCCGAAGGCGAGGCAGATGGTGAAGGCAGCAACCGCGGTCACAGCCGGTGGATCACTACTAGTCCTTTCCGGCTTAACACTAGCCGGAACAGTCATCGCACTCACAGTAGCTACTCCGTTGCTCGTCATCTTTAGCCCTGTCTTGGTTCCGGCAGTAATAACCGTCACTCTCATCATCACTGGATTCCTCGCCTCTGGTGGCTTTGGCATAGCCGCCATTACCGCTTTCTCTTGGCTATACAGGTAATCTACTACACTGATACACAAAATGTGACCTACGTTTCAAACCTAGCTAACTCTGCACGGTATGTTCATTCTATGTGTAATGAATTTAAATATTGGAGAATATGGTGAATGTATTTAGGCACATGACGGGGTCAGGATCTGACAAGATAGAGAATGCTCGGATGAAGGTGGGGAGCAGAACGCAGGATACCAAGTTTGGGCAACACAACATTGGAGTCCACCAACAACAAACACAACATGCTTCTTAAAATTTGAAGGATTAAAATCTATTTCCACATTTACATTTGTCATTCATCGTTTGATCTCGTCTCTTTGTGTTTTTTTGTTTTTTGTTTTTCCAACGTTTGTGTTGTAATGTGTGACAATAACATGCAATGTATGCTGTAATCCCTTCTTTTTTTTTTTAACTTTTGCTGTGTGAGAGTCAGAGACTCAGAGTATAATGTTTTGATCCTTATATGTTTTGTTATATAGAGAGTATGGTGTTATATACGTCGACTTCATCTGGTCAAATATTAGGTAAGGTTATATGTAGTCTAGTCATGATGAGACCTCTTCAGATCGTGGAGGTTAATACTGGGAAATGGAAAATCCTTATAAATAAGATAATTATACAAAATTAACGCAGAACCTGAATCATTGCATCAACACTAAAGTATAGCAAAAATTACCAATTATGGAGTTTGACCAAGGCTAATCAAATTGTCACAGTATTATATTAATAGTGACTTGTCAAAAAATACTTATATTATTACAGTTTTATACATAGCCCGTATATACACAATTACAAATGTCATGGAGTTAGATCCTTAGATGCCCAATCTTTGAAAGGTACGTGCCATTGTTAACAGTAATATTCATTTGCTACCAAACTAGTGAAGCTTAATCAAGCATTTATATGAGCGGTTAAAATGCTTAATTCAAAACATACCATTTTTAGTCTTCAAAATCTGTCACATCATCATCTACTTTCATTTTCACTGTTCCAAAACTTTATTCCGCACCAGGGTGATGTGTGATTGTGAATTATATGTGGCGAAGTCATTAAGGACAGTAGCAACTAGCAAAGAGATCAGAAAGATATGTTTGGCATTAAGGACATAAACACAGCGTAAATTTCACAAATGATCATTGTAATCTCCTTTTCCGCAAAGCTTAAATCTTTATTCATGAGCATTTCTTCTATATGAAAGCTATGATGAGGTTGAACTACTTCGACAAAAGATATTTGTATTTTACAATTTCACTGGTTAGTGGTTACACTTACTACAAGTCACCAACTTAGATCTCCTTCAACTGGTACAATTCATTTGTTGTGCTAACCTTATATTTGTCTCGACTCAAAAGACCCGGAAAAAGATGGAGAACTAGAACGACCTGTAAAATGCAAGATTATACATGCTGAAACGCAGAGAAGTAGTAGTAAGTACTGTTTGCCTTTTGTAAAAGATCTTGAGCATTAGTAAGTCAATTAAAGTACCAATGCAATCAGATGCTCTATTCCAGTTATCTTATTGACTTTCATAGTGTTTTCATGATCATCTAGATGCTAACAACCAGCATATCCTCCTCTTTGTGTATGTTTCATTGGCTGGATATAAAAACTTATAAAAAGAGAGCAATAAATGAAAGATTGATTCGCAAAGCGCCACAGCTTCCTCTATTTCATTCAAGTCACAGGGGCTTGCTCTCCAAAGGAGTGAATGAGAAATTGCCTGAGAATATGGACTCTTTATCTGTGCATTACAAAACAGAACCATATAAGACAAGGCTTGTCTATTCGAGTGCAAGTGCGAGTAACAGAATGGAGATATGCCAACTAAAGCTTCTCAGTTTACAAAAAAACACAAAAATTGATTTGTATGTTGCAATTGAGAAAGCACTATAAGAGAATGGGAGGCTAGTGTATGCACCTGTTAAAGATAAAGAACCAAGTTCTCTCCGGACATATCTTGCCATTGCCTGAAACATACAAGCAATCAAAACTTTAACACATAGCCTAAACTTGTATGTCAGTGCGTGCGTATTTGTGAGAGAGATAGAGTGGAGAAAAGCCTGCCTGTGCTGCTTTTAAATCCGTGTTATCAGGTGTTGTTCCATCATCAGAAAATACGTTCCTACAATCCAATTCCATCATACGTTCTGTGAAAAATCTTTCATCTATGGCTGCCACAATATATACATTCAACCCGGACAAATTTTCCTTTTCCAGTGTAATTTTCAGCGAGTTCAATGCATGAAGCACATCAATATTGAAGCTTTACCTCCACAATTTGATTTGTAGTTCATTTGGTTTAGCTTCTGGAAGTAGCGCCGCGTCATAGGCAACAACATTTCCATAAAATATCCGCTCCAACTCCTTCATCCACTTGGCCAACAGCAAGTTAACCTGCAATTTCAAGAATAGGGATTAAGACCATCTTAATTATAAGGAATCTAAGAAAATAAGATTTGTGTAGGAAACAACAGTATAGGTGTAGCACGTACCCCAGCTTTAGATACCCTGAGTTCCACATCATGATTGTAGATCTCATAGACATATTGACCAAGGTCAACACCTTCTTGTCCATCTTCCTTCAAGCGGCGTAAAACAAGCCACATATGAAGTACAAGCAGCGAAAATGTAATTTTAAATGTTTTCTCCAAGTTGAAAACTGCAGCAAAGACAATCACCAGATTATATAAACAACATTCTATTTGCAAATCAAAATTTAAACAAAACATATCTCCAGTGTCCTGTAATACCATCATAGATTGCTGGTTTGTCAACTTGTGCAATGATCCGCTTGTAGATCACGTTAGCCCCACGGATTGACATGCTCTGTTTGCTATAGAACATCATCATCTTTAGTATGAAACGACGGATCCCAACATAGTCTGGTTCATCAATTCTGAGAGGAGAGTCTTTGGGTATAGCCAACGAACATGGCTTTGACAAAAACATCTTATCCAAGTTTACCTGTCATCGAACATAGAACAAATACATTTCGTTAAAGAAGACAAACACGATATCCAAAACAAAACAGTTGAAGAAAGAGCATGATTCTAAACCACAAATCTATATACTAAGAAAAACTCCAACAGCGAAAAGGGATGAATCCAAATCAATCCTCGTTACAAGTAAAGTCGTAAATCAATGCAACAAACCCCACAACATGGTAAAGAAAATGGAGAAGCAGAAGTAACTCTAGTCCCCGATTCAGAGAGCAATTAGATTAAACTAGAACCAATAGGTATCAAATTTTAGCTTTTAACTTGTTGGAATCCTACAATGACATAAACATCACTACAAATTAAGCTAGTTTCTAACTAAAAACGAGATCTTTTAAAATGGGTAAAGCAAATTTGGATCACATACCAAAGATTTGCGAGGGAAATCCTTGTGCAGAGGAGGATCAGACGCCGTCTCCGCCGGAGCAACAGTGGCGTACCCATATCTCGAGAAAAAGGAGAGATTTTTCATCGGTCCATTTGTGGTTAAAGATCGAAGCTTTGAAGTTTGAGTAACGAGTCGACCTAATCTGGGCAACATTTTGAGAAAACCCTTGTGATTGATTTTGTACGAAGAGGAATCAGAGGAGAGATTGAATGAGAGAGAGTAAGATCGAATCGTAAAACCCTAAGACGAAAAACCCTCTCTCTCTCTCCCAACTCCTGTGCGTGATTGAATTTGATGATGAGGCTCGCTACTCGTCCACGTTAGCGCTTATTCGACCAGGTATCTAACTTACGCCGTCACACGAAACGGGAAGCCTCAGTCAAAAAGCAAAAACAAACAAAAAAAAAAATTACCGAGAACAAACGCATTCGGATCGATAGACTCAAACGTCAAAACGGTAAAATGATGGTGTAATTTTTTATTTTTGGTGTATTTTGCTTTTGATAAAGTCGAAGAAATGATGGTCTGGAAAAACATTATTATCATCATCCTTTTTATGAGAGAGAAGTATTAAAAGATGTTGTTGTCTGGAAAAAAACAAAAACTAAAATATGTTATTCACAAAATTCACATCATTTAAAAAAAATAAAAATTTAATTCACGTCTTTTAAGTTGGTGAAGTATTTTGGACGAAAAAGTAGTATTTATTAATAAAGGTATATGTGATGAGATTTTGTTTGTTCAAACATTTGGTTACAACTTACATGATTCCTTTGCATGACAAACGATAAGCATATGCTAATGGCAGCCTAATGCTTTCACATTCATATTGATTCTTTATAATCTTCCTAGAATATATAAGTTTTTTTTTTTTTTTTAGTTGGGGAATGGTGATTCCTGAATATATCTTCCTTTGACTCTACGAATTTTAGTTTTAACAAGGCAAAAGTATTGTTGGAATT
The DNA here is from genome assembly GCF_030686135.1 of Camelina sativa. Classification (NCBI taxonomy): domain Eukaryota; kingdom Viridiplantae; phylum Streptophyta; class Magnoliopsida; order Brassicales; family Brassicaceae; genus Camelina; species Camelina sativa. The sequence continues at coordinate 41,230,954 of NC_141890.1, forward strand.
TTACAAAATATGATAAAAAAAATATGTAGTGAGATATCTGGTTATTATGACTAATGCTTAGTTATTGTTTACACATTCAAAAGAATTTTAGGATAAAGAGAGTGCTTAGCTATATATCCGATGCCCTTCTTATATCTCATCACTCTGACAGATTATATTTGATCGAAAACACTAACATTCAATTTAATTAAAATTTATCGCATGTTTGTTTGCTCCTAAGAAACAAAGCTTTCTTTAATCATGAACATATTAACCAGACCTTAAATCTGAACCCAATCCAAAATAGGTTATTTCGGTTTGAATTTGGATGATATATAATACCTGATCAGATTGAATAACTTTAAAATTCAGATACGAAAGAAAGTAAATATTGTTTTTCTTCGTTAAGTGTGTCTCTAATTTTCCTCACAGAAGAGGAGAAGAGGAGAAGAGCTCACCTCTCTGCAGCTTGCAAGAGAGGTGTGTATTCAACACATTTATTAGTACATCATAAACCATTTTGTCATTTTAGTTTTTATGTTTTAGTATGAAAACATTAAATATGTATATATATTCTAAAATTCTTAATCGCTTTTTTATTTATTACCCAGATCAGTTTTACGATAAACATGATGATCAAATCTAAAAAAAAGTGATAGTTTCTAGAGTTTGAGGAGTGAATGAGATTGGAGGCGGAGATAAATATGAATCATATCATATGATTTGCGATAGATATTTGTGATTTGGTAGGAGATTTGAAGGATTTGGTTATTGAGTAGTGATTATGGATGAACAAAGCTGGATTTCTGACTAAAGAAGAGGGAGGTAGAAAGATAAAATATAGGAGATTTTTTTTTTTGTTTGAAAGGCACCCAATTCAAATCCGATCCGATAATATAAAATAATACCGAACAGATTCTATATCTCTACACCCGAAAACTCAAACATCCAAATATAAATCTGATTGAGTATCCGAATGCGCAAAGCTAGTTTTGTTGTTGAGCTCGTTAATAACGAAGCTTTTCTTTGTAGTTGTGCATATACTTTTCTTAAACTTCCTGAAGCTAATCATATACTTTTTCCACGTATTAATATAATAGTTTTAATTAAAAACCATTAAGTATCTAATTTGGATTAGGAACAATGTAGTGTGGTTTTGGATATCCTCAAGCAATATGAGGGAGTTTCGGGGCAACAGATAAATTTCACGAAATCTTCGATCCAGTTTGGTCATACTATTGACGACTGGGTCCGGTCGGAGATGCAGGGGGTCCTTGGGATAACAAACTTGGGTGGTATGGGGTCGTACTTAGGGATTCCTGAGAGTTTGGGAGGATCCAAAACGAAGGTTTTTTCTTATGTTAGAGACCGGCTGCAGAGCCGGACAACGGGCTGGTCGGCCAAATTATTGTCCAAAGGGGGTAAGGAGGTGATGATCAAGTCTGTTGCGACGGCTGTCCCTACATTTGTGATGTCTTGTTATCGTTTGCCAAAAACAATAACATCCAAGCTTACTAGTGCAGTGGCGAAGTTTTGGTGGAGTTCTAATGGTCAGTCTGGGGGTATGCATTGGATTGCCTGGGAGAAGCTTTGATGTAGCAAGCAGATGGGTGGTATGGGCTTCAGGAATGTTGATGATTTTAACACGGCTTTGTTGGCTAAACAATTATGGCGACTGATTGAGGTTCCGAACTCACTGTTTGTCAGGGTTTTCAAAAGTCGGTATTACCGGAATTCCAATCCTATGGACCCAATACGGTCCTATTCTCCTTCCTATGGGTGGAGAAGTATCGTATCTGCTCGATCTTTGGTAAACAAAGGGCTCATTAAACGGGTTGGCTCAGGCGACACCATTTTTGTATGGACTGATCCTTAGGTTCCAGCTCAATTCCCAAGACCAGCTTTAAGTAACGGTCCGTTTAAGGACCCAACTCTCCGTTTGACTCAGTTCATGGATACTCACACGAATACTTGGCTTAGAGATCGGCTCGTTGAGCATTTCGATCTTGTGGATGTCGCCTTGATAGCGGTTATTCCCTTCAGCAGTCTCCCGATGGCAGACTCTTTAGGGTAGCATTTTACAAAATCTGGTAAATATTCGGTTAAGTCAGGGTATGCAATGGCACGTCTGGGTGTTCCTAACACTTTCCAGGCTCATGGGTGTGGCCCAGAGATTACCCCTCTTCTTGCTAAGGTTTGGCGGGTTACTTGTCCACCAAAAGTTAAACATTTCATGTGGCAAGTTTTAACGGGCAGTATTTCGGTGTCTGCTAATTTGCGACGGCGGGGCATAGACTGTGATGTTGGATGTATGAGGTGTGGGGCGGATGTGGAGACTATTAATCATGTTATTTTCGTGTGTCCGCCAGCCCGCCAGGTATGGGCTTTGTCCCATGTACCTGTGGGGCCTCAACACTTTCCGACGGACTCTATTTATGTTAATGTAGATCATTTTCTGGGTTCTACGAATCCGGGTTCTCAGATAGAGATTTTCCCTTGGCTAATGTGGTATATATGGAAAGTGAGGAATGCTTGTGTGTTTGAGAATCAGACGGAACGACCGGATGACATTGTGCGCGTAGCGCAAGGGGAAGCGTCCTCTTGGCTAAAAGCTCAGGTGGAAGACGAGGGTGAGGAGGTTATCTCCTCCCCTGTGGTTCCTACTTCTCGGTTACAAGGGCGTCTCTCCCCCCTTCCACTGGTTTACTGCGGTTATCGATGCTTTGTTGATGGCTCTTGGAAAGAGACCGATGTTTTTGCAGGTGCAAGATGGTTTTGTACTTCTTCGCAAGGATCATCACCTTTTCTAGGAGCTACCAATTACCGGCGCAGTCTATCTCCGTTACATGCCGAAGTAGAAGCTTTCAGTTGGGCGATGCGGTGCATGATTGGCCACAATTTCCGCGATGTGGCTTTCTTTACGGACAGCTTGGATCTGGTGAAGATGGTGTCTTCCCCTCGTGACTGGCCGGCCTTTGCAACTTATTTGGATGGAATCAAGACGGATCGAGAGGAGTTTTCTTCTTTCTCTTTATTTCATATTTTTCGTAATGCAAATACTAAAACGGATTCTTTGGCACGCCAAGCGCGCTTATCTCCGCATCTTGTTTTGTTTGTAAACAACTTTCCTTCAAATTGGCTTATTTGAGCTGATTCTTTTGTTGACAAAAAAAAAATATCTAATTCGGATTAAATGTAACCACTAACACATGACTTAATGAAATCATTCAATCATGTAATATTAGACTATTATATTATATTAGATATCATTGTAAGAGTCTGATTATTTGTTTTGTTTACCATTTTAGTCAATTTTGCTCCAACCCATCTTCACTTCTATCTGCAAAATATAGATCTCTATTTTTGGAGACATTTATTTATATTCTACACTAAAATTTGGAAATCTCCATTTTTAAATCTAAAACTAAAATTTAACCCATGGTACACCATGAGACCATTATTTAGTTTCATTTATAATAATGTTAGATTTTTACGATATTTAATTTAGTAATAAAATTACCTAATATTTAATCTTTTATATTTTAATCTGTGGCACAATTATTCTTAATATATTATTATTTTTATCAAGATAAAACACTATGAAATATTACTGTATATATAATGTGTAACTAATAAGAATAATATTTTGTATTTATTTAAGAGAATACTATTATTTTTTGTATAATGTATAATTATTTAATTTATTTGATTGTTTGGACACATATATAGAAAACAAATTTGCAATTAATAAGGAATTAGGTAGAATTAATTAGTTTCTATAAAAAAAATTTGATTTAATCAATTTATCATATTTCACTTATTGCAATTTAGTGCAATTTTGTAGGAACTAAAATTGTAAATATCCATAACTAAAAGGGTATAATACAAAATATACTTTAAAAATGTTAATATAGATGGAATAGGGTTAGAAAAAATCCATCTCCAAAATGGAGTTGGAGATGCTCATCTTAAACTGTTTTCAATTTTGTTTATATCTAACACGTTACTAGAGTATACTTATTCTTTACATCTTTGTAATACTTTGTTTAATATATATTTTATATTATTTTCAATCTTATTTTATTTCTAACGCGTTACTAATATACATATTCTTTTTAAATTTTATATTTTTACATAAAAAATTTACATGTGCTTTAGAATTGTTCCTGATTTACTACTTCATTTGGTTTAATAGTCTTTATAATTTACATCTGGTTTTGTAATTAATGTTTCAATTAAGTAAACCAGTCTATTTGTATTTTGTAGAAAACTCGAATCAATCAAATAACAAAATCTTCTTCAATCTTTCATCTCGCTATATCAGATCATCAACAACTTCCACCATGAAATCTCTCTTCTTCTTAAGCGATCCGACAATAAAGAAAAGCAAGTATAAACATCCAATTAACTGCATGTCAAACCTCATCAGTAAAGGTAAGAAACAACAGCAAGAGCTTGCATTGATTTACTCTCTGGCAGCTCATATGAGAAATCAACATACACACGCATCAAAAAGGCAAATATGTTGACACCAATATTAAAAAGGCACATAAGACAGTACCTCATTACAATACTAAGCAAAAATATCTATCATATATATATATATATACATGGTCACTTCAATAGAATGGGACAGCAGCAGCTTCATTGTAACAACCAAACAGAATGAGAATCTGTCCCCTCTGAGCATCTGTATTAATCACACAATCGGAAGCTTGCAAAATCGTTTTGAAATCGAGTAAACCAATTTTTTCCATCTCAACCAAAAGCCTGCACAAATAATATTTTGTATTAGTGTTTCCTAGCACGAAATTTTCATGATACAGAAATCTAATATGTGCTGATCAAATAAAAATGTTTAGTGTCCACAATAAAAATTCAATTACTGTTTTTAGTTATAGAAAAAAAATAACTAATTAAAAAACCAAAAAAAAAATAATCATTAAAATAAAAAAGGTGTCTGTAAAAATTTATCACGTGAGAGAGAGACAGAGTTGGTAAAGATTTTTTAAGACATGGTTTTTTTACGTTATTTTCGTCTCTTTAGAGGAAAAACCAAAAAAAATAATTAATTTAATTACAGTCATTTCTATATCTCACCTCAACAAAAACAAATTACACTTCTCCAAACCGAAACGCTCTCTTTATCTCCCTTTCTTTCTCTCAAGCTGTCATAGTCGCTCGCCTCTGTCTTGAAGATAAATTTTCACAATTAGGGTTCTTCTACCCTTTGAGCTTTTTTTAACTGTTCCATCTCTGTTCTCTAAAATATATATCTTCATCTTCTCCTTCGATTCGGAGATCTCTTATCAAAAAAATTCTTGAATCTGTTCTTCACATCTCAAGCGGCAAATTCGTTCTCAGATTTGATCGACCTCCTTTATTATTATTAGCTCAATCAATCCCCCAGCTTTGGGTTAGTTAGTCCCATAAGACTTTTTTTTTTTTTGTTTCTGGGTTTTTTTTTGTGTGGTCACTGTTCAAATGATGATACTCATTGTTCTCTTAAACAGGTGATGATGGTGATTCAGGGTTTGGTATTGTTGTACTCTAGGCTCTCGTAGCGGCGAGAATGCCAGGCATTCCTCTCATCACTCGTGAATCCTCTTCGTATGTCTCTTTATTTTTTATGTTTTCATCTTTGATTGAAGAAAAAAAAACAAATCTTTACCCCTACAAATAAGTTTGGTGGTGATTAATCACAGTTGTTCAAGAAGCACAGAGCAGATGTGCCATGAAGACTCCCGTGTGCGTATTTCTGAAGAGGAGGAGGTTGCTGCTGAAGAAAGCCTCGCTGCCTATTGCAAGCCTGTTGAACTCTACAACATCCTTCAGCGCCGTGCTCTTAGGAATGTATGTCTCTTTCTTTATTTCTTTCTTTCTTTCTTTACCTCTCTTGTTATGAGTAAAAGGATATAGCTTTACAAGTATTGCTCTACTTCCTTCCCATGGAAGTCTAGTTTTATGTTTACTTCATTTGCTATGCAGTCCTAACCATTTTCTCTCTTTGTCTCTTGTGTAGCCCTTGTTTCTTCAGCGATGTTTGCATTATAAGATTGAGGCCAAACATAAAAGGAGGTAACTTTTTTCTTTTTTTCTGATCAGAATCTCTCCATAAAGTTTATTTGACTATACCTCAATAATTCATTCCAGACAATGCATGCTTTCAAGTTTTTGGGAAGAAGATTTTGAGACTTTACCCACTGGTGGATTGTAATCAATATATTACTGCTGTGCAGAATTCAAATGACGGTGTTTCTCTCGGGGACTATAGATGCTGGTGTACAAACTCAAAAGTTGTTCCCTCTGTATATTTTGCTGGCTAGACTCGTTTCCCCTAAGCCTGTCGCTGAGGTAGGAGTTTGAACCTCAGGCGTAAATTTGGATTGATCTTTATTCTTTGTTACTTACCTTTCCATTGCTAACATTTTTTTTTTTTTGAAATTCTCAAATTATAGTATTCTGCAGTATATAGGTTCAGTCGAGCATGTATCTTAACTGGTGGTCTGGGAGTTGATGGAGTTAGTCAAGCCCAAGCCAACTTTCTTCTCCCTGATATGAACAGACTCGCGTTGGAGTCTAAATCAGGATCACTCGCTATCTTGTTTATCAGCTTTGGTGATTAAGATTAATTGGTGTATATTATTATTTAAAGACATTCATATAGTATTCAGATAACGTGATCAAATTATTTTCTTTCTTGTAGCTGGTGCGCAAAATTCTCAATTTGGCATTGATTCAGGCAAGATTCATTCAGGTATTTCCTTTTCTTCAATGATATTACATTTTATTGTACAAACTACAAAGTGGTGGCATACCAATTTTCCTTGTCATAGTATGGATCCTGGGACTCCTGTTATAAGTGTTCATGAAATTCTCTTTCTTCATAAACTCTTTTTTTTTCCTGGCAGGAAATATAGGAGGACATTGCTTATGGAGCAAAATACCTCTGCAATCGCTCTATGCCTCGTGGCAGAAATCTCCAAACATGGACTTGGGACAGAGAGTAGACTCAGTCTCTCTTGTTGAAATGCAGCCTTGCTTCATAAAGGTAAAGACTATTGCCTAAATCTGCCCTTATGATCTATGATTCTTTGTTCCTTTAGTGAACTGAAATGTGGACTCTGGATTGAACTTTTTTTCATGTAATTTAAAATTGTAAATTGGAAGTAATTTCATACGTGAATATTATTTTGGCTGCTAGTTTTCAGTGTGGATTGTTATTTAAATTGAAATTTTCAGAATAACTTATCCGTTGTTGCAGCTAAAGTCTATGAGTGAGGAAAAGTGTGTCTCGATTCAGGTGCCCAGCAATCCCCTCACCTCGGTAACTTTACACACTTTGCTATACTTCCATCCATTATTTTGAAAATATTATGTAAATGTTTACTTATAATTCTTATACTTCTTATTTGAAGAGCTCGCCGCAGCAAGTGCAAGTCGCCATATCTGCAGAAGAGGTTGGGGCAACAGAAAAATCTCCGTATAGTTCATTTTCATATAATGACATCTCTTCCTCTTCGTTGTTGCAAATTATCAGGTAATCTTCAGTTTAGTCTACAATCCTTTTTCTTCGCTTTCAGCTTTCTTGCCTCATCACTTATAATGTCTTCTAATTTTATAAAATCTATTGACCTGTCTGCTCTCTCCCTTAGTCTATGGCTGTCAGTTTTCTTGATTGCGACTGCCCTTCCTCTAATGAAATATATATAATTGTCAGTTTACAAGTTGTTACGTACAACATATAATGTCTATCTCTTCATGTTGATTCTAAACCTCAACATTCATTGCATAGGTTGAGAACACGGAATGTAGTTTTCAATTACAGATACTATAACAACAAATTGCAGAGGACTGAAGGTAACTTAGTATCATCCCTAACCTGTTTCATACATATATATGTTTTATTTTGGTTCACTAATATATATTAATTTGCTATGTGTCTTGCAGTAACTGAAGACTTTTCTTGTCCATTCTGCTTAGTAAAATGTGCCAGTTTCAAGGTGGACTTTCATTTCTTTTGTCATTCATACCTATCAGTCAAAGATACAGCTGTAGTAACTAGTCTTTGGAGTGATGCAATCTTTTCTTTTGTTCCCAATCATGTTGTAGGGCCTGAGATACCACTTGCCATCAACCCATGATCTCTTCAATTTCGAGTTTTGGGTTTGTAACTTCAAAATTCAGTTAAGCTGTTTGCTCAATTATTATTTTGTGGGTGCCACTAATCTGCTCTACTTGGTTTTTAGGTAACTGAAGAATATCAGGCTGTAAATGTCTCCCTCAAGACAGAGACAATGATTTCCGAGGTTGGAGCATTTTGTTTGTTTGATCATTAGTTTCTCTGCTGTAGATCTTATAGGCTGTAACAGTATCATTTTTCATTAAAACTAATATCCTCCATCTATTGTTGACATTTGCGTGGTTAAATAAAGGAACTTGAATGTTTCGTTGCTATTTGTCACACTATGATCCTTGCTATTGTCCTTAATGACGTCAAATAGAATTAAAAATCCCAATAACACCGCTGTGGCTGTTAACTTTTGTGGCCAAAGCTCGACTATAGAATAAAGTCCTCGATTATATAGGAGGTGTTTGTAGATTTTCCAATTTGATGTTTACTCTTGGCATAGTTTTCTATATAAATGTTCGCAAAATAAATCTACGCAGATTAATGAGGACGACGTTGACCCCAAGCAGCAAACATTCTTTTTTTCGTAAGTTATCTGGCCTATTATGTTGCCTTGAATTTTCTTACTAGCATTTGACATTCAGTCTTCCAGACCATAAAGAATTCTTCAATATATGACAGTTCAAAAAAATTCAGACGGAGGAGGCAAAAGAGTCAGGTACGGAGCTCAAGGCAAGGGCCTCATCTTGGACTAGGTTGCGAGGTGCTGGACAAGACTGATGGTATGTGTTTTGACTGAAATGATAGTTACTTTTGTAGTATCGCCTTCTTTTGCTATGAGAGCCTGTCTTAGTTTTATAATTTACAAGTAATTTTCATTTTTATGTGCGTTCGACAACATTGGATCATTTGTCACAGATTTTAACTTATTATTTTCAGATGCTCATTCTGCTAGAACTGAGAAGAGCCGAATACCACCTGGAAAGCATTATGAAAGAATTGGAGGTGTTGAGTCTGGTCAAAGAGTTCCTCCTGGCACGAGTCCTGCAGATGTGCAATCATGCGGTGATCCAGATTATGTGCAGTCGATAGCTGGAAGTACAATGTTGCAGTTTGCAAAAACGAGGAAACTATCTATAGAACGGTCGGACTTGAGGAAGTATGTTTGACTCTGCTGTCGTTCTCTCGTCTTTGATCTTCATTGAACTACATATGATTCATGCTTGGAACTTTCTGTCCATGTTTCTTTACAAATAGCTTGCTAATCCCAAATGATGTGACCGAGTTTTTCAAATTTTTTTCTCCTCCAGCCGTAGCCTCCTTCAGAAGAGACAGTTCTTTCACTCTCATCGAGCTCAGGTGATCTATTGTTTTTAGGTCTCTTGCTTATGAAGCTTGTATTGATTTTGACTTTACTATGTGTATAATCACAGCCCATGGCTCTGGAACAAGTACTTTCTGACCGAGATAGTGAAGATGAAGTTGATGATGATGTGGCAGATTTTGAAGACAGAAGGGTATGTTTTAGAATATAACATGTTTACAGTCTGATGTGCTCTATAAAGCTCAGTAGTTTGGTAGATTATGTTTCGTGTGAAAGTGAAAGGAATATTGAAGACTAGGCATGGGTAAACGTTCTATAGGAGCAAAATTGTTATGGTAGAGAGTTGAATAGGAAATATGTGAGCAAGTATAACCAAATCAATGTGCTTATATAATAGTATTTGTTTAAAGTCGCAGTGTTTTAGTTTGTTTTCGGTTCTAACACATTTTGTCTGATTTTCTACTAGTCAAGAGTGAATAATCTTCCTTCCTTTTACTATTTGTAACTTCTTTTTCTTCAGATGCTGGATGATTTTGTTGATGTGACGAAGGATGAGAAGCAGATGATGCACATGTGGAACTCGTTTGTGAGGAAGCAGCGGTATGTTTTATATCTTTTCAGTACATGTGATGTTGAGTTAACATTATACAAATTTAGAGTCACATGTTATGATGGTTTGTGGACGTTCCTACACGAGTTCTACTGGTAAAATAAAAATGAACGATTAGATAACATCAGCTTCCCTGTTCACTGACTCGTTATAAGCATTAGCTTGACACTGGTTTTGGACCATTCGCAGGGTATTGGCAGATGGTCACATTCCATGGGCATGTGAGGCATTCTCAAGATTACATGGACCCATCATGGTTCGAACACCGCACTTGATTTGGTAACTTGACTCTCATTTACTCCATTGTTTTTTTTCAAGTGTTTCCAGAGAAAGTTGTTTTTGTTGATAAAGGTGACTTTTTTTTTTGTGTGTAGGTGCTGGAGAGTGTTTATGGTGAAACTGTGGAACCATGGCCTTCTTGACGCCCGAACCATGAACAACTGTAATACCTTTCTCGAACAGCTCCAAATTGAAAACCCAAGAAACCATTAATTTAAGTAGAAAAACAAAGAAAGAAGGGAGAGAAAAGAAGAGTTTTGGGGGTCTTATTTAACTACTTTTGGTGTTGAGGAGCATATTTATGCATGACTTGTCCTCTCTTTTTTATAATTGTGTACATTGGCTCTCATCTTTGACCTTTGTTCTTCGACAAATGCTGGCATGCTGCTTATACATGTTCCTTATTGATTTAGGATTTCTATTGGTTCAGGAAGTTACAACATTGAAAACAGGATCAAAACAATTTCATTTAAATGAAATCAAAGCACTAATTAGCTGAATTAATTCTCTACAATGTATAAATATAGGAGCCATAGGTATGATGGGGGAATCTTTTTCAATCATTGGGGAATACAAGAACACTTTGCCCTGATACATTTTATACAATATACTCTCTCCATTTCAAAATATAGGATGTTTTAACTAAAACACGCATATTAATAAGTTTTTACTTTTAACAAGTTCAACCAATCAGAAACAATACTGCATAATATAAAATACTAAAGTAATCTAAAAGTTGGATAGAAACTTGAAAACATCTTATATTATGAAACAAAAAACTTCTCTAAAACATCTTATATTTTGAAACAGAGGAAGTACAATTTAAACTTTGGAACAAGCAAAATACCTATCAATTATGTTATGACTTTAGTTCTTTGAGAGTTTTAACCCACAAATACTAATCCATATTGAGTGTCCCGATCCGGTGGACGGTGCCCACAAATATTATCCATACTTTATGAACTAAACCAATCTTTACTCCAATGTATTGGTTTTTCTATTGCTGATCATGTCAGAGCTTAAGTATTTTGGTTTTTACCTAGTTACAGTATTGAAAAAAATTAACGAGTATACACGGGGCCGCATATATTTGTCGAACTTGAACCGTGTATACTCATGCCGTCAATGTGGTCCTCGGCAAAGAGGAGGAAGGCAACACTTGCGATCAAGAAGAAGAAGCTGTCGCAATCGAACCCAAATCTGTCACTTCCCGATGATTTGATATTGAGCATCTTCGCACGAATCTCAAGATTGTACTATCCGACTATCTCCCTCGTCTCCAAGAGCTTTCGATTTCTCCTAGCTTCACCGGATCTTTACAAGGCTCGATCACTCTTAGGCCGCAACGAGACTTGTCTCTACGTGTGCTTTCATTTTTTTCCTGGCCCTAAACCACATTGGTTCACGCTATGCCGGAAACCTGATCGAACCCTAACCAATGACACAAGTAAGATGAAGAAGTCAGGAAGTGGGTATGTTTTTGCTACTGTCCCATTTCCCCATTCTCCTCCTCCTCATGCAAAATCTTCGAGTCTCGTGGTGGTTGGCTCTGATATCTACAACATTGGCGGATCTGATGGATCCTTAAGTGTCTCGATTCTTGATTGCTTGTCTCACATGTGGCGCGAGGCTCCAAGCTTGCAGGTGAAGCTACTGTCACTTTCTGCTAGCGTCCTTGACAGATCAAAGATATATGTAGCAGGAAGATGCAAAGATGGCAATGGCTACTCCAATTCTTTCAAGAACTTGTGTGAGGTGTTCGACACAAGAACACAAGTTTGGGATGCTGAGCCCATTTCTTGCAGCGAGACGAAATGCGACTTTTACAAATGTGAAAGCGCATGTGTTGATGGAAAGTTCCACGTGGTGACGGCTCCTCACGGGGAGATAGTTGCTTACGATTCCAAGGAAGGTAGATGGGACCAAGTTGGACGAGAGATGGGTGAAATTATGATTTCTGATTCTTATTGTGAGATAGAAAATGTTTTGTACCATGCTGATCCCAGAGCGTTCAAGTGGTATGATAATGAGATGAGAAAGTGGAAAAAATTGTGGGGTTTGGTAGGACTACCTAGAATCCCTCTCCTGTGTTCTGTTATATTGGCTGATTATGGTGGAAAGATAACAGTTTTGTGAGATGATGATTCCTCTTCCTGTAGACCTGGTGGAAAATACGAGAAATGATTTGGTGTAGAAACTAGGTTTCTACAATGCATTTGTTTAAGGGGAAACAAATTCAATGAAGCTATTTCTCAAAAAACTCAATCAGAACTAGAAATTAGAAAAGGGGTTTGGATCTCCTAAAGTTCAATTTAGGGTTTTGCTCAAGAATAATGAAGAACTAGGTTTTTGTCTTTATTGCTCGATGCTTTACAAAGGGAGGGACTCCCCCTCTATATACTCTTTACAAGATTACAAAATATATTAACTTTCCTTATAACTTTAACCAAAATTCGGAAAGTTTCTTCTTTCTCGCCAGGTCGGTCTAAAGGCGAACTGGGAAGTCGGCTCTTCATCCTTGGGGCTGGGCTCTCCGATCTGACTGGGCTTCAAGGCGCCCACCTAAACTATCTTTAGACCGGATTCTCGGTTAAATGACTGATTTATGTTTCTGGTTTAAACCGGTATGACGGGGGTGCTAAATCCCGCACCAACATTTGGTGTACGGTGATTACGGTTGAAAGGCCCCATAATGGTGATACTAGATTAGGATCCGTGCTTTGAAATTCCTTTTATTTATATTATAATTTTATAATAAAATATAATTTATATGATTATTTTTAAAAGTTTTTTGGATAAAACATTATGCGATAAAATCATATGCGAAATAGAATAACTTGAAAAAATACCTATTTTGTAAGTTTTATATTGTTAATTTTGTAATTTTATGTATGAGAAATGGTTATGTTTATTGTTTATTTTTATTTTAATTATTGAATATGTTTGGTGAAAGTTTTTTAATATGACCCGTGCTTAGGTAGGATTTTATTTTCAGTTGCACAATAAGATTTTGAGAATCACGATTAAATGTGATAAATTGTCAAGATTTTATTCCTTTTTACGTCTAAGAATATATTTTTATGCCTAACAGTATATATTTTGTAACAATACATGGAATACTAAAGATTTTATTTAAAAACTTGTATAAATCATTGGAATATTCTCTAAGAAGAAATTTTTTTTGTAACCAACTTATATTTAATGTATAACCTATTTTGTAACCAACTTATAAAAATTATATAGTCTAAAAAAAAGTTGTGTACTTCGGTTTTATTATATAAGGGATATGGGGAAAAAGTTGAATGGTTTGATCATGTTCTTACAGTCCCTTTAAATTTGTAAAAGGTCTTGCTGTTACTGTCTGATGAATGTGTCACAAGGCGTGAGCATGTGTTCTTTTTGGTGAATGGTTTTATCTCTTGTTTCACTTCTAAACATTTGATGTCAAAAAAGAAAAATCTACTCTGTAATCTGTATCTTCTTATTTTCATGGAAATAAGTTAGTAAAACAGAGTATTCTCTGTCAAACTTGTCAAGTTACAAGCGAAAGCAATCCATCTTTAAAAAACACTTTGATTGCTCTAATAATTCTATACAATTTTTCGAAATGTTTTATATAGGTTGTCAAATAAAGCTCTCTTGTCTTCACACACTCTTCAGGGGATATAATACATTGGATTAGCAAGTTTGAAGGATCGTTGCGACATGGAGGTACCCAACAAATCACTCCATTGATCACCTGAATCTAATCCTGTATCCCTCTTTCACCATCTCATCTCTCTTCTCAGATTTGTATAGAGTTGCCAATTTGTGCTGTTCCTCTGGAGATCTGCACATTACATATTTATAACGTCAAAGAAATAAACAAAAGATCGCAACGGCAATGAACTAATTCAAATATGAAACTGAAGATGGTATGTTCTCTAAAACCATCTCCAGAGATCAAAACTAGCATCAAACTTTGCATAACAAACTAACTCATTGCAGGACCTAAGAAATATCTACACTTCAAAGCTATCTCCACAGATCAGAACTAGCATTAACCATTGCAAAACAAACTAAACTCATTTCAGGACCTAGAAAACATCTATACTTCAAAGTTAAAATCCAAGAGCTACAACATCGTTTCTATGAGTAAAGTTTGATTGTTTTTAATACCTGAGGATAAGCTTGTCCCAGTTCTGGAAACCAGCAGCACTGATAAGGTTTTCAACAGTAACAAGCCTGTGACTCTCTTTCCTCCCTGTAAGCAAAAAAACTTTGTACCCCAAATCAACCACTCTTTGGTAAAGCTTCAAGCTTGGTGCTATAGCCGGTGCCACTCCTCTCTCTACCCATTTATCAAACTCCGAATGATCAAAAAGCTCCAAACTACACCCAAAACAGAATCAACAAATCAAGTTATTATTATTCTAACCAAAATTGTCCTCTTTTGTGAAATTTCTCAGGCAAAACAATCAAAAGAACCACATGAACACACTAACATAAACAGAACCAAGTAAAAAATGTATACCCAAAGCCATGGTCAATGTAATAAGGAAGATTAGACAAGAGAGTCTCATCGATATCGAAAACCCAAATATCTTTGCCGTCGCCTGAGAATTCGACGCTGTTGGCAAAGATCAAAGCTTCCTCAGAGACTCTCTCCAGATCGGTGGCGTAGCCTTTACCCATGACGTAGTTCTTAACGTAATCGGCACACTCAACCGGAATCGATTTCCACGGGGCGAGATTGTTCATCTCCGCCGCGAATCTCCAGGTCGTGCAATGCAAATTTACATCTTCTTCGGCAGCTTTCTCGTGCATGCTCTCGATTTCGGATGGGTACTCGAGAATCGAATCGGAGGAGGAGAATAAAGAGACCACCACGAGGACAATCAGATAAATCCTCATCGTAGAATCGCCGGACAACGAAAACCCAATCGGAAAAATACGAAATTTGGGGGTTTCTGAGAATCGAAATTGGGAATTAAGAAACTTGAGTAAAAAATTAGGGTTTATATATAGATGGCAAAATTGCGAAAGGAATCAGAACAAATTCGAAATCCAAAGAGAAGGGAACAAATTTTGATAGTTTCAAAAATTGGATTAAATGGGAATATCGTATCAAAGAAGAAAGATTTGATTTTTAATTTTCAATTTTCAATGGGAGAAATGAAAATAAAATCGGAAGAGTGCTCTGTTTCATTTAAGACAGTGGATGAGATTGTCAAAAGACAGGTCTGGTCGGTGACGTGTAAGAAAAGAAAGCCCAAAAATATTAAAAATACACAAAATTAATTAAAAGAGGAATCTGTTGCTTTCGGGTTCGGATCTTAAAGTGAAATGCAATTGGGTAAATCCGAATATCCGTTGATGGTACATGCAACTATCCAAGTGGTTCTTTTGATGGTGTAATGCCTTTTTTGTCGTTGTTATATCTCACCTGGCAACTGATGTGATATTAAAGATTTGGGTACATATCTTACACATTTGGTTTGGTTTAGTGTCTAATTTAGAGAACCATAGGGCTTTAATTTATTTTCAAGAATCAAGATCGATATAAGTTATTTTAAAAGTTTCTAAAAGTGTTAAAATTGTGTATGTGATGAATTGTATAAAGAATTCCTGATCTGCAAATTTCTTAAAATGATTAAAAATAATAATATTATTTCCAATGAAAGAAAAAAATAGTGAAGTCAAACTCTGATTTTGACAGTTTATAAACATAAAAATTCCAAAAACTCCTTCGAAATTTGGATAGATCATTAATCTAAACGGATACTTGCACGCACGCTAAGCTACGCCTGCCTACGCGTGAATACAGTGTTAATGCCTTAAAGGAATTGATTGTTAATTACGTTTAAGTTTTTTGTAACCAATAACGTGCTTTATACGGACTAATTATTTATTGTTAACCCGTGTTAAACACTGTTTAACATGTTTAAAATTTAAAATCTTTCGTTGACATAAAAGAGCTTTATGTTTGTTTCATTTAAGTTATTTTGACATGTTTACTTCTCGGACAAGACAACAACTGTTCTCACTGATTCAATCATTTAAAACGAAAAAATAAAACTAATTAGCACAAATGTTAATATATATATATGAATTCAAATTGTACAATACTCTCTCTGTTTCAAAATATAAGATGTTTTAGATAAGTTTTTTGTTTTATAATATAGGATGTTTTCAAGTTTTTATGCAACTTTTAGATTAGTTTAGTATTTTATATTATGCAGTATTGTTTCTGATTGGTTGAACTTGTTAAAAATAAAGACTTCTTAATCTACGTGCTTTAGTTAAAACATCCTATATTTTGAAACAGAGAGAGTAGTAATTAGTAAATATAGTGAAATTAGTCGAGTAATCGAAACATTTTTATGCAAACAGGAGACTTCCGACTTTCCGAGACTCAAAATTTCATTTCAAATTTTCTATGCTTTTGTTTCATTCAAATTTTCTAACTAAAGGCGTCCAGTTTTTAGATAAAAACTAAATTAGAAATGAAAATTCAAACACGAGACTTAACAAAATTCTAATCAGATTTTAGATCGAAATGGTTTATCAATCGGTTCATTCCAAATTACATATAATGGTATGCAATTCTATACATTTCAACCAAATCCACAAAGTAAGAATAAATATTTTTTTAAAAAAAATCCAAATGGTATACATTGATAGCCCAATAGAGAGCAAACGAAAAGATAAATAAACCTTACCAAAATAACAAAAACGCCTGTGAGAACATCTCGCCGTTTCTATCGGGTGAAAAAACGCTACGCAGTTTCAAAGAGAGCACCAAAACGGAGCGCGGGTTCTTTTTGTGTTGCTGCCTTACTGATTTCTATTTCTCCATTCAACGATGGCTGCGTAAAGAGTGTGATTGGGCAAAAGGTTCACGTTTTGTAACGGCGAATTAGTCACC